>NC_056733.1:158279200-158306700 GCF_019279795.1 Protopterus annectens | reverse complement strand
TGCTGTAATCTGTACCTTACAGGTATTATTACACTACCTATGGCCTTAGTTTGGACAGTGGTATGGTTGTAGACAACTATATACATGAACTGTGTTTTACCTGCAGTATACAACTCTTACCTAGTATACCTGTGGAGTAGTTGTTTGCTAACACTACCTGACTGTTCATAGGTTGGTACTAGGCTATCGGCCCTAGGGCCTATACAAGCCTAGACGTAACAATTCCCTGGACATTTCTTATCACAATATTTATTTCCCTGGACCCCTGTCGCATATTCCCAGATTCCAGGTCGATGTTATGCACATACCTCTCCATCTCTTACTGCACACACTCTGGCCAAATCCTGACAACATGCAGGTGAAACTGGGACATATTTTGACCATTGTCCTCATAAACCTTTGGTGATTTGCTACAATGACAAGTTTGTTTTTATATACATTCTCTGAATATTTACAGGTCTGACAGTCAGTTATATGACATTAAATGCTGCCTAAATGTAAGAGATCATCACACTGATATGCCAGGGGGACAGGGTAACAAGCAGCAGATATGGGCCAATTATCAGGACATTCTGGACAAATCTGTGCAGTTGAGGGCTATGTATCTGCATACAGGTTACTGTCACTTCCAGGATTCGAACCATGGCTGTGTCTGCTAAAAATAAAACAGTGTACATCACAGCTGAGTGTGTTATATAGATATCACGGTGTATCTCTTCTCTGATTTCTGTCTATAAGTCTCCTGTGGTTTTACAATCTGACCTTGTTATTACAACACTCTTATACAGGGTTTCCTAGACAGTCTTATTATGTAGCACATTGTGGATGACAGTGATGAATAATACCTTATTATTCAGAGAAACTGCAACACTAACACTGCCATACAATACTAGACTAAACAGTACCAGTCCAGGATTTCAATCTTTTATTTCTAGGCACAGTTTTTATATCTGACAGACCTGTGGGGGGAATGTTTGTTAACACTACCTGAATGTTGCCACACATATTACCAGATTCCACATTATTATTATGCACATACGTCTCACTATGTTACTGCACACACTCTGGTCATAGCTTCACAACATGGGGGTGGGGATGGGACATACTTTGCTTATTACTCTCATAACAATTTGTTCAGTTGCTAGTGTAACAGGTTTGTTCTTATATATATATATTTCTGACAGTTATGATGTCTGACAATCAGTTGTATGTCATTATCTGCTGCCTAAACTTCTGGGATCATCCCACTGATTTGCCAGGGTGATAGGCAGGGGAATTATGCCAATTATCTGGACTTTCTGACAATATCTGTACAGTTGTGGGGTATGATTCTGCATACAGCTTACTACCACTCCCAGGATTTGAACCATGGCTGTGTGTGCTAAAAATACATTTCACGTCTCAGTTGAGTGTGCTATTTGGATTATGTTATGTATCTTTTTAC
Source organism: Protopterus annectens (assembly GCF_019279795.1). NCBI lineage: Eukaryota > Metazoa > Chordata > Ceratodontiformes > Protopteridae > Protopterus > Protopterus annectens. The sequence goes on along the minus strand of NC_056733.1, from coordinate 158,305,256 downwards.
TGTTTTCTAAGTCTCTCTCAGTTGTACAATATGACCTTGTGATTACAACAGTCATATACAGATATTCCTACTCATTCTATTTATGTAGCACAGTGTGGGTAACAGTGCTTAATACAACAGTACTATTAAGAGATTGTGACACTACATTACCATATGATACTAGAGTAAACACAAGCAGTCCAAGAATTAGACCTTTATTGCCAGGCTTTTACCCTTTTATTTGCATACAACCTATATGAGACTCTTCCTGCCATATTGTCTGGGTTATTCAGTACAAGCCATACACAATACAGGTTTTATACTGGCAATTATCTTTCTACTACTTTTAGATTTATTTCTTATGACAGTACATGCAAGATTATTACTAACCTGCCTCGCGATGTGGCCTCTGCAGCCTACAGACATGGGCTTCCTGGTTCACAGCCCACTCTGCTGCTGCTGTCAAAGACATAAGAGGAATATTTAGCCATACCTATCCATAATATACATGAGCTGGCAATTATTAAACAGATAGGATGAGTGCTTACACACATCTGGGATATCACCCAACTGCCTAGCTTCTTAGCTCCCTCTTCCTCCGTTTCAGGTCAGCATAGTGATGCCTGACCTGCCCATCAGTTCGAGGGATGCCAGTGGCACTGGTGAGGTAATGGGCGAGACGGTCCCAGGCTTCCACTTTATACTGGGAACTCTGGTACTGCCCCTGCAGCAGTCTCTTTTCATGGTCTTTAACAAGGAGTCCTGCCATGACTTTGGATTCCTGGATGCCCCAGCGCTGCACCCGGAAGTGTGATCCTTCTCTCACACCAGCCATAGTGCCTACAGGAGGAAGCTGCAACCAGTTATGAGATGTATTCCCACCTGTGGGGTTTAAATAGAGATGATTTCCCACACTTTGCCATGATTGGATGGTTTTGAAAATGCTAAGCTATGGGCAAATCTGCTTACCTAAGGTTGGCATTGCTTAAAGAGGTATACCAATGTGCAGATTGATTTAGCTGGCATACACATTGCTTACACCTAGTAAGCAGGGATGTGCAATGCTTAGCGTTGCTTATTTTTACATTTGCACACTATTTATTGTTTGGCATTGATTTATCATTCATTACATGTTATATATTTGTTTAGTATCTGTAATTCATGTGTACTTACACTGTATGGGGTCCTTGTGTTTACTGGGAGATTTCACCACTTATTTACAATGACACCTCATATCTGGACTTAATGCAGTACTCCAGTTCACATATTTATGTTATGTAGTAGGTTATACAACATAAAACTGTATATAGATTCCTTTCACATGTAAATTGTGATTTTTCTATAGTGAGGATCTATTTGGGATACCTCAGTTTTATGTACTGCTGTGATGGCTTACTGATTAACTGCTGTAACTATAGTGTACAGGATCCTGGGTTCAAGACCTGTAAGAGCTGTTTATTTTGTTACTGGGCAGAACAGTGACTGTTGGATACAGAGTGATTAAGGCAGTTTTTAGCAGTTGTAAGTGGGTTTGCGTGGGTTTGCGTGATCGTAAGCAATGCTAACTTCCAGTTAAATATCCTTACAGGGAGTTGGCTTCAAATTTGCTTAACCTGTGTGTGCATTGCTTACCCCCATACAAACAGGCTTAAACCCGCTTACTACTGCTTAAGACTGCTTACTCCCACTTACCCCTGCACTAATTTAGACAGAAATGAAACATGGCTCTTGGGAAAATTATAGATTTGGACACTCTATGGATTTATCATTCATTACACATTATACCTTTATTTATTATCCCTGATTCATGTGTACATATACTGTATGGGGCACTTGTGTTTATCTGTGGATTTTACCACATTATTACAATGACACCTCACATCTACACTTAATGCAGTACACCAGTTCACAGATATATGCTATAGTAGGATATACAGAAAAAATGTCCATAAAGTGATTTTACATGGAAAATACTACAGTGAGAATCAAACCAGGAATGACTACTCACAAAGCGAATGTTCTGACCACTACACTATTGCAGTACTGCTTCAATTGCATGTATCTTGCTATTTATCTACTTGTGCTATTTAAACTACAGTATGCGTAGCTAAGCAATGGGCAAACCCGTGCACCTATGGTTAAATTTAATCTGTTTAATTAAAAACAATTCTCTACTGCCATTTTCTCTAGGAAGGGACAGGTTTTACTTATTGCTGTGGATTCCTGCGTGCATCTGCACATTTGGCAGACATCCTAGCAACCCTCCATACCTCTCAACCTCTTCAGGCAAACTATATGGACAAAGCTTGACAAACTGTGGTACAACTACAGACATATTTTCATTATTTCATATATATCACTTTATATACTGAAATGGTTACTTATACTAGCACTTTTATACCTGCATTTAATAACCAGGTGATTTTGTAATTTTCTAAGATGCTTAATTTTGCACAAGAGAAAGTTCTGAAAGATTTTTCTTCTGAGAAGAAAGACATTTTATATTACATGAGTAAGAATGAATGGTTGTCTTTATTAAAGTTATGTAAAAGATCAGACATAATTATAAAACCCTTAGATGAAGATAGAAACATTGTTGTTATGCACTGGAAACAATGCCTAAAAATATGTATGGACCATTTATCTGATGGCTAAGTATATAGGGCAGTAAATATTGATGTTTTTTTATCAAGCTATAAAGAATTTTAAAGAACTAGTAGCTAAAGGCCTAAGATTGGGCTATTTTACAAGAAAATATGCCCTAAATAAATGTAATGTAGAAGGAAGCTCAATGGCTAAGTTCTATTGTCTGCCAAAGACACATAAAAATGTGAGCCCCCCCCGGTAGACTCATAGTAGCATAATATAGGAATTTTTATACATTCCTATCTTTTGAACTATGTAGTTAAGTTAAATTCTTATATTAAAAACACTTTTCATTTTCTGCTTAAAATAAAAAATGTTAAATGTGATGAAGAATATTACTGAATAGTTATAGATGTAAAAAGTCTCTACACAAGTATTACCCATGAATTAGGTATGGAAGCTGTTAGATGTTTTCTAGGTGATAGCCCTGTTAGTAATTATGTGATGGAATTATTATATTTTTGTTTGATGAATAATTTTTTTTGAGTTTAATAAGCCCATTTACCATCAAGTACAAGGTACTGCCATGGGTGCATCTTTTGCGCCCATGTATGCTAACCTGTTCATGGGCCTTTTTGAAGTTGAGTTTTTGTACAGATTGATTTTTTTTATAGTTATATTATTTTATATTGTAGATATATAGCTGATTTGATTTTTTATGTCAGAGGGTGCTGAAATAGCTCCCCAGTTTATAAATGATTTAGATGCAAATCATTTTCAGATAAAATCTGATGGCTTACAGATAGGAAAAATAGTTAACTATCTAGATGTCACTTTGACTATTAGGAACAATAATATAGTAACTAATATACATAGAAAGGGAATTGAAGATTATAATATCTTGGATAGTAGTAGTTGCCATCCACCACATACTTTGAAGGCACTACCTTATAATGAATTATTGCGAGTTAGCAGGCTATGTAATGATGAAATGGGCCTAGAAAAGGAAATAATAAAAACACGTATTAACTTCAAGCAAAGGGGGTATGATGAAAATGTTATTTTAGATGCCCTTCATAAAATAATAGATACCAGCTTACTTCATAATAGGCCTTTAGTAAATAAGATAAATAATAACAGAGAATTTAATACTGTGCAGGAGTGTAGAAAAGTCTATTTTGTTACTGTATACAACATTCTAAGTGAGAAAATTATTGATGTCAGATATTATCGGCCTTAATTAATTCATATGGAAGGGGTAAAAAAATCTTTGTAGAACTGTAAATATCTCTTTTAAGAGAAGTAGAAATATTAAAGACATAGTGATAAACAATGGATTTGTTTCACCTGGTGAAAAATTAAACTTACAGGTTGGTGAATGTGGCACCTTCCCTTGTGGAAGGTGTTAGGTTTGCCCCAACATTACCAAATGTTTTGAAAAAATAAATGGTGTAAAATTCTGTTCCACTTCTGCTTTTTCATGTATAACTAAATCAGTGGTATATGCTCTGTCTTGCCTCTGTAATTTGTTTTATATAGGAGAGACTACAAGAATATTCAAGCTACGGTTGCAAGAACACATTAGAGACATAAAAAATAATAATGCTATAAGCCCTATAGCTTTACATTTTTTACTTGTCATAGTAGTGATTTTTCACTGTTAGAAGCATGTATTTTGGAACATATTTCAGAAACAGATGAAGTGTTAATGAAAAATAAATTATTGTACAAAGAAACTCTATATATTTTAAAATTTAATACACTATCTCCAGCAGGTCTAAATAGTGAATGTAACTGGAGAGTGTTTCTTTAAAATGTATATATGATTATTTTAATTGATGGTTGACTAATTAGATGATTGTTTAATTAATTGTATTTAAGTGAATATATGTGTGTGTATATATGTATGCATGGTGTGCCATATTTTGTAACTCCAGGAAGGCTGTGCCGAGGTGCCAGAGTGTTATTCAGTGTGAATAAAGTATTTAATACAAGACTGGTGGCATCTTTTTCACTGGCTTTGTAGTCTGGTGTGTTCTAATACTTGCTTGGTGGATTTTATATTTTCATTATTGCTCTTATAAACTTGGGACAGTTGCTGGAGTAACAGGATTTGTTTTAATATATGTTTCTGATGGATTTGAAGTCTGACACTGACATGTATGCCATTATTTACCAACTTCAATCCTGAGATCATCCCAGTGATTTGCAAGGACAAATGGGGTGCTGTATGGGCAAGACATCTGGACATTCTGTGATGATTTGTACAGTTGGGAGCTATGCAGCCTCTTATGAGCATTCTCGCTCATTGTAATTACTGAGCAGCACTTCCTGAGTGCAGGGGTGTGTGTATTGTGAGAGCTCTACTCTCAGACACACCCCCTGCACTCATCCATGCTCCATGTCCATTTAGGAGCAGAGGCAGTGCGCCTTCATTACTATGCATGGCACGCTGCCGTGCTGGCCTTAAACAGTCATTTCCATGCAGGAATAACATATTCCTGCATGGAAGATTAGTGAATCCCGGGGTTAACTTTAGATACAATGATCTTATTATCTAAACAATATAAAAAACCCTATCTATGCCCTCGCTTTAGATGTTTGTAAAGCTTTTGAAAGAGTAAACTTAAACTTTTTATTCTCTGTATTACCGCAGTTTGATATATCACAAGAATTTACAAATATACTAAAACTTTTATATGAGAGCTCTCACACAATTCTACACATAAACAAGACAAATTCAAATTGAATAAAAGCTTTAAATGGAACAGAAAAGGATGTCCATTACTCCCTACCTTTTTAACTTATATATAGAACTTCTATTTTTACTTATAACTCAAAGAATGTACCTTCATATCCCAGCAATTTTTAAAAAAAAAATTGTACTAATAGCCTTTGGTGGTGATTTAAATCTATACTTCTCATTCCCTAACCCAGACTTAGTCAAAATTCTTGACTCAATTAATAGTTTCTCAAAAGTCTCAAACTATGAAATTAATTCTATAAACTCCTTAACTTTCCCTATCAGTCCAATAAGCCACATTGACTCTTATTTTCCAGATTTGGGAATAAAGTTAAAATACACCCTGAAATATTTAGGTATTACCTTTGAACATAGCCCAAAATTATTCATGCAGAATAACGTACTAAAGGTTTGGTTAAACATTGATCAAGATATCAGGATATCCAGAGATGGAGAAAAATGAACCTAACTTTCCTTTTTCGAAAGTAGCAATTATAAAAATGAATATTCTTCCTAGGCTACTATTTCAGCTAAATACAACAAATTAATAGTCCAGAAAACATTTTTTAAGAAACTGAATGCAGCTTTAGCTAAATTTATCTGGTATCCTACGTCAGTCAGCATTAGTTACCAGAAGTTAATGCATTCAAAAGAAAGGGGTAGATTGGGATTACCTTATTTCAATCTATATCAGGACATAATATGTGTAAACAGGATTATACAAATTGCTGATGATAATCCCAAGAGGAAATAATGGTATCCACCATGGATCAAACTATGGTATAACTATATCAAAAACTGTAGAATTAATCCCAAAGCCCTTCCTTTCTTAAATCAATAGAGCTTAAAGGATAGCAAATTTCATTTCTCCTTAAAACATAGAATAATAAGGTTTCAGAAATTGTTGAAAGTTTTAAATCTAACAATTACTTATATCATCTTACAACTATTACCTCTGAACCCAAATCTCAGATTAAATAAAGAGATGTTAAATCTGAACAACTATCCGCTCATTAAGGAATGTAAAGTTTGGGAGTTTTACAAACATAGGAAAAAAGTCTTTAGAAGTCATAAGGAATGTTCTCACCCTTCCAAAAGGATACATCATAATGCTAGGGCAAGTCAGAGAACTGTGTACTTCAATATTCGCTACCTTTGAAGCGAGCAAACAAGACTTACTTACATGTACTATATTATGGAATTTACTAACCTTAAAGAAAAAGATGCTATCTAGCACTTATAAGTTAATAGTATCTCTTAAGTACCAATCATCATTATTGTACTCAAAATACTGGACTGATAATGTGATGATCGGAGGTCCTGCCAGCCATGCCAGGAGAAGTAAGGCAGTAGATGTATCCCTTGTGCCAGCACAGCTAGCGGGAATTTTATAAATAATTATACAGTATATCATTTGTATATCAAACTGATTTGTACAGATGCTTGTGCTGAAAATGCATTTGTGAGGTTTGTGTGTGTTAAAATATATCAACAGTGCACCTTGCTGGAATGAAAAGAAATTTACATGTATTATTGTAACTGAATTAAATGTATGTTTTATTAAAGGATACTGAAACAGTAAGGGTTAACCAGCTGGCTTATTTTAAGAAAAATAAGGCAAATGTAAATGAGTTGTTAAACCATTAAAACAGCACACCACAGTGCTGAATGGGGCCAGAGACATTAGGCCTGGAAGAAGCCTTTGCTCATTAGCTTAGTAAAAAGAGGGAAGCCACAGGCACTGCCATCAACATTTATGATGTGTATTGTAGCCATCTTTGCTAAATTCCTGTCTCAGCTTTAAAGGGGGTTACTGTGAGAACCTAGAGTCAGGTGACCAGATGAGGTCATTCTGCAAGCCATTTTGGATCATCTTGTATATTATATTTTACAGGGAGTAATCTCTGAGGATAGAGTATTCTGTTTTGGGGAACCTGACAAGAAAGAATGCTCATGTATGTCATTGTGCCTTGCTCTATCAAGTAAGTTATTAGGGAATAGTAATTTTCCTAGATTCAGTAAGGAATACAGTGAAGCTTAGTTTAGATATTGTTTTTCTTTATTTGTCTGAGTCTGTCCATCAATATTATTTTCAATATTTCCTGTGATCATGCTCTTTTACTCTTCATTACTAAATATATTTAAAACTTTTATTGTGGATGGTCCTTGTAGAAAGCATTTAATCTTTGAGAGTGTTTATATTTATTTGGTGATGCTGTGTGGGCCACTCCAGAAGGCCTAGTTGTCTTGGCAAACTATTACCATTTGTATTAGTATTAATATTGCACAGTATAATTGGACCCCTCTTGTTAAGGGCCTTAGAGTAACTAATTGTTGAGTGTCTGGTGGCAGTGATAACTACCTTATACTCTGGGCAGAAGGGGGCACAACACGTAAATCTGTGCCAGCCTTTCCAAGGTATGTATGTGTGTGTGTGTGTGTGTGTGTGTGTGTGTGTGTGTGTGTGTGTGTGTGTGTGTGAGAGAGAGTGTGTGTGTGTGTGTGTGTGTGTGTGTGTGTGTGTGTGTGTGTGTGTGTGTGTGTGTGTGTGAAGAATCAAATCTGTCAGAGTGTGTGTGTGTCAACGCACTGGGTTTACAGAGACGGTGCTGGAGGACTTGGCTTGGACACTTGATTGAGGACCTAACCCTACAGCTGAACCAGTGGGGAGTCTTACTGGGGACCTGGAGGGAGACAGATATTGAGAAATCCAGACCCCAGGCTGAGTGTGTTCTCTGAGTTCTCTTAAGGAAAATTGTGTTTGATGCAGAGAGGTCTGCATCTGGAAATACTGAGTGAATCCATTTGTTTTCCAAGTGCACGTCCCTCTCCAGTGTCAGTGTTGAGGATTCAGGCTCCTTGATTTCTGACCCAGTGTGGGGATATCACTTATTTGTTGGCAGTGGTGGGATCATCATTCATCACAGATAAGATCAAAGAATGCTCTGAAAACAAAAATCTAACTATTGAAGCAACACTAAAATTAATTTCTTTCAAAAATCTCAATACTCAATTAATGATAACCAGCAATGCTTACTTCTCCATAGAAATAATTAACAACTTCAGTTTGTGCTGTTCATAGGTTCATAGGTTCATAGGTTGGTAGGGCCTATACAAGCCTAGCCATAACAATTCCCTGGCTATTTCTTCCCACACTATTTACTTCCCTGGACCCCTGTCTAGCAGGGTGGCTGACATGATCCCCAGGGTGAATTTCTTTTCTCCCATCCAATCATCAAGGTTCCTTTTGAAGAGGGCCAAAGAGGTGCTCTGCTTGACATGTATGGTCAGTCTATTCCAGAGACTGGGGAGTCTCTGGGTCAGGAACTTATCCCTCCAGCATATTTTGTTTATTGTGATGACAAGGTTTAGATCCCTGGAGTGTATGGCTCTGAGTGGATTGGGATTTCTTTAAATGTAGCATGTCCAATAACTCTGGGTTTGACATGGCCTTGTATGTTAAGCAGAGATCACCTCCGAGTAGACGATATGCGACAGAGTATAGCTGGAGTTTTTTAAGATGGCCAGCATAGGGCATCTGCTTTAGGCCTGTGATTCTTTTAGTGAGGTATTTCTGCAGCCTTTCCAGTTGTTGCAGATGTCTTGAGAGGTACATACCAAACAGGGTGTTGTATTCTATAATGGGTCTAATGAGGGATGAGTACAGTGGGACAATGATCTCCTTTCTTCTGGATGAAAAGCCCTTAGTGATGAGGTGTGCCACATAGAACGATTTCTTGACTGTTGTTGCAGTGTTGTTATCGAAGGTGAGACCACTGTCCACCTGTGTCCCTAAGTCTCTTATCACACTTTCAGTGTTTAGTGTACTGCCACCTATGTGGTAATTCATGGGTACATGTTTTTCCCAAAGGGGATAACTATACATTTCTTGGCATTGAGCTTGAGCCCATGGCTCTGGCATCAAGCATCTGTTTCTGTAAGGCCCTTTTGTAGAATATCCACATCATCTGGGGATTCAGTAATGGCTCCTAGTTTGCAGTCATCTGCAAACTTTGTTAGCCAGAGTCCCTTAGTGATGGCCTGTACTTCGGAGAAGTAGATGCCAAACAAGAGCGGTCCCAGGACTGAACCCTGAGGTACTCCACTTGTCACATGTCTGGAGCTGGATTTGGAGTTGGCTACTTTTACAGTGTGGGTTCTGTCAGTAAGCTATTTGGCAACCCATCGAGTGACATAGCGATTAATGCCCAGCTTAGTAAGTCTCTCTATGATTCCAGAGTGGGATATGGTGTCAAAGACCTTGGCAAGGTCCTGATAAGCTGTGTGGTCTGCCTTACCCTTGTCCACGACTCTGGAGACTGATTCAAAGAAGTCAATCAGGTTCAGGAGACAACATTGGCCCTTCACTAACCCAAACTAGGTGGGGTCCAGTGTTTGAAGGTTGCCAATGTCTTTGTTTATAAGTTCCATGATAATACGTTCCATAGCCTTGCAGATCAGGCTAGTCAGACTGATGGGGCGGTAGTTCCCGGGTTCCAAGGTGGATCCCCCCTTTTGGAGTGGGATAACTGTAGCTGTGCGCCACTCAGTGGGCACGAAGTCTGAAGTGAGGCTATGATTAAACATGACACTTAGGTGAGATGCCAGTTCATTTTGTAGTTCATGAAATACACAGCCCAAGATGTCATCTGGTTCCATGGATGCTGTATTCTTAGCTTTGGAGAGTGCATTTTTTACCTGTGTGGCCGTTATTACTGGAATTTGGCAATCTTCGGTACTGAGATGGGCTATTTAGGGGGTGAAAGGGGTGTGAAGTTGACACTGAATTGATCTGCCAGGATATTGGCAATATCCTTGGGATCAGTATATTTAATGCCATTCTGTTATAGCTCAGAGCAGATCTGAGCATTGCCATTTAGATTCTTGACATAGTTATAGAATGCCTTGTGGTTGTCTTTGGAATCTTTGGCATTTATTTTTTCATAACTAGCTTTGAAGAATTTTATGAGGGATCTCAGCTTCTTACTGAGGCTAGTTAAGGGAGTTTTTTGCATCCTGGGATTTTCCTCTTTTCTGCAACAGTTTCTTCCTTTTGTTGTAAAGTTTGTTTATGGCAGGGGACCACCAGATTGGCTTCCTTTTTCTGGTGGAGAGTGTCTTGGTTCTATTTGGGATGGCATGATTCATGCATGAGTGGATGTGCTCGTACACTGCCTTAGTGCAGGATTCAGCAGTCGAACTTTCAATTCTCGTCTGCATGGGTGTCATAAAGTTTGTCACTCACAAATAGTAGATTTACTCCATATTTCTCAAGCTGGAAATGCAATTATAAATTATGGTGTTCGTTGAGAGTTAGACTAGAGAAGATGGTATATCAAAAATCCACATTATCATGAGACTTTGCAATTTTGCATGTTACCTCTCAGAACTTACCCAGGTTTAACCTATATATTCTATTACTCTCTTCTCTCTAGTGAAATTGAATATTACCCAGAACTGGCTAGATTGAACCAAATTATTATGGATGGGGGGGTTCAGAAGTATGGCAATAAAGTATATATCAACACAGAAGTATATAACAAATAACCAAAGTAAGCATTCCTATTTCCTAAGATATTGGAGTCATCTCCTGGATCATATTTTTGAAAGATTAACTGAATGTGCAATGACAAATTATTGTGATTGTTAAATGAAAAAGAGCATAAAAGCACTCACCCTCATGAGCTTTGTGTCACCTCTGTTCTATATATGTAACTGTATTGAAACAGTATGCTAACTGTGTCACAATGTTAATAAGAAAATGACTATCTATAGCACAATTTTGTACTTGGTGTATATAGGACATAATCAGTTTATTTTTGCTGTAACACTAACATTTCTCTTGTTACATGATGTACCTAACTATGTTTGAATTCTTGTTAAAAAAACGATGATTGTACTGTATCCTGCATAATGACAGGATCTTGTAACATGCATACAATACAAGAGAAGAAGAAGAAGAAGAAGAGGAAGAAGAAGAAAAAAAGAAAAGAAAAGAAGGCACCCTAGCCATGGTAAAATGTGGCAAGCCAAGAACTTTGAGGCAGCAATACTAGCTAATGTGCCATTGTGCTATGAAACTTGGTTTAAGTCTAGAAAATATGTTAGGTTGTCAGCTGCTGCTGCATTGCCACATACTGTGCAGAGGATTACTTTCCAAATGCCGCAGTTTCTCTTTTTAAATATAAGTGGCTCAGCAGCTCGTATACTCAAAGCATGAGTTCCACACCTGCAAAATCTAACATGGTAGCAAGTCAGGCTCTTCATATCAATTATATAGTTTAACTAGCATGGAATGTATAATGCAGTTTCAATCATCTTTCAAATATAGAGGCTAGTTCTTAATCTGTGCCAAAATTACTGCTAAAACACAAAACATTTCCTTTAGTGTAAATGTATTCAAATCACAGTTAATAATCTATCACTTCCAATGCTGTTTGCATTGCAAAATAATGCAGTTTTGCTTTAATAGTGTTTGACAAAGAATTAAACCATTAACAGACTGTGGGATTCATAGAACTGGCTTGCTGTTCCTATGAGACACATGGCAGATCACGGCTGGGGCATGCTCATGCTATGAGTGGGGTTCATGAACAGAATCATGCTCATGGCAGTAGGATTTCTTTGCAGTTTGGGGCAAGTATACAATATACAGAAAGTGTTTTGCCAATAAAGATTGCCTGTCCAAGAGTTGCAGGGCACATAATACAGCATATTATGCACTTTGCATAAACTGTAATTAATTACAAAATAAGCAATCAGCATGTGCAGATGGGAGTGACTTATGTTACCTCCATGGGGGGGGGGGGGGGGTAAATGTTACAGTTGGAAGTACTGGGTGAGGGATTTACAAACTATCATAGGTTGACATAAATGCAAAACTTAAAAACATTCACACCTACAGTGGATATAAAAAGTTTACATACCTCTGTTAAAATGCCAGGTTTTTGTGATATAAAAAATGAGACCACAATAAATTGTTTCAAAACTTTTCCCACCTTTAATGTGACCTATAACCTGTACAATTCAATTGAAAAACAAACAAATCAGCCATATGTTGTGTGGGAGTGGGGTTTAAAAACATAGTAAGCACCATACCTCTCAATCTCTTAGAGTAAGAAATCTGGACAAACCGTATCATAACAGGGAGGGGTGACAAAGGCCAAAAAGGCCCAAAAATAGGGTCAGATTGTAAATATTGCTCTTATAAACTTAGAACATTGCTAGAATAACAGAATTTGTGTTACCATGCATTTTCTAAAGGACATGAAGTCTGAAACTCAAATTTATGCCATTATTTAGTGACTTCAGTCCTCAGATCATTCCAGTGATTTGCTGGAGAACTACAAACTTTATGAGGAACAGACCAAAAATATGAGGCAAAAATCTGGACAGCTTAGAAGCATGGTAAGCACTAGTGCAGAAAGCCATGAATTATTGCTAGATCCATAAAATACAATTAGCAGTATAATGACATAGAAATGATCAATAGTATTAAAATGAGGTCAGTGTCAGATGAAAATGAGGGTAAACAATTTGGTGGTACAATTCAGATACCCATTTATTCCAAGCAGAGAGAAACTACTGCTAGGACTGTTAGCAGTAAATTCTTGGAGTTATGGAAGATATATCATAAAAACATATATGCGGTAGGCACGCTATTAGTCAAGATGTAGGTGCAACAGGCTATTGTTGTGGTAGGCATGCTATTAGTCAAGATGTATGTGCAACAGGCTATTGTCCCCAGTAGGCACCCTATTAGTCAAGATGTATGTGCAACAGGCTATTGTTGTGGTAGGCATGCTATTAGTCAAGATGTATGTGCAACAGGCTATTGTCCCCAGTAGGCACCCTGTTAGTCAAGATGTATGTGCAACAGGCTATTGTCTTTGTCTGTAATCATGGAGATGTGCTTCATTGTCCTCTGTAGTGACAAGTCATCTATCCACACCTAACATATCATGCCTTCCGCAATGCAGAAATAATGGTCAGCTACTATGTGGATTGTGGCACCATGCAGAAGCTGGATGAAATGTGTTGCCCTCATATGCAGGCCCATTGAATGACTGGAGCACCTATCCCTTTGGACACAAATGTATGTGAAGATTTGAGAATAATAGCTACAGGGACCTTCCAGCAGCCAACAGGGACAGGACATGCTGGGTGTAACGTAGTTCCTCAGTGCCATGCTACAGAATGTGGGGAAGCATATGTGTTTTCCACATACAATAGAGGTGATACATAACACCTCATGGACATTTTATGATATGGCCTATTTCTCTGAAGTACTGGGAGATGTAGACTGCACTCAAATTGCAATAAAGTCATCACCACAGGAACAGGAGCAATGGTATATCAATCATTAAGAGTTTAATTTATTTAACTGCCAGGTGTTCTGTAATACTCAGGGTGTAATATACAGTGCATCAACAAGCCAGACAGTCAGTGTTCACAAATCCCATATCTCACACATATATGATTTATGCCAGTGGTCTGTACAGGGTGAGTTTCCACAGGGCCATCTCACTGGCAATGTCAGTATGCTTGGGAGCCATGACTAATGACAACCATTAGAAACCCGCAGACTATGGCAGACAATGCCTGCAATAATACTGAGTTATTGTCAAATGTGTTCCATGAGCTAAAGGCCTGCTTCCACTGTCTGGATGTCTCTGGGGGTGTACTGCAGTATGATTCTGGAATTTGTACTAAAATCTCTTCAGTGCGTAGAATGTTATAGAACATGTTGATACAGAAACAGTTATGGCAGAGCAGAGAAACTCAGGAGGAGAAATTCCTGATGTCAGCAGTGGAGGATGTACCAGATGAGGAGCCTGTGGATCCTGGTACAGGGGGAGATGGAAGTAAGTGCAGTGTGCTATGACACCAGCTAAGAGGCTGTATCTTATTTCATAACTAGGGCCAAAATAAGCAGTATATATAACATAAAAAAAATGATGCATGCAATCATACACACACAGCCTGGGCTATACCATGTATAGGTTTGCTGCACTGTTTATCAAGCATATGCTACCCAGATAACAGAGAGCTGAGGGCAGGGCACAGTTATCATAAGCAGAGATAAGGAGGGTCACAGTGACAAGTGTCAACAATGGGCAGTGTATGTTGGGCTGGGTGTGATGATTAATGCTGTGTGTGTGTGTGTGTGTGTGTGTGTGTGTGTGTGTGTGTGTGTGTGTGTGTGTGTGTGTGTGTGTGTGTGTGTAGCATGGGATGGTGATTGGGGGTAACTTTGTGAAACTGACTAAGGAGGGCATGATGCCTTCATGGTTGCATGACTACATGGTAGTAGATACTGGAGATACATGTATAAGTACATGTAGGAACACACTTCCAGCAGAGGATGCAGCACTGTAGTGGGATTTGGTGGATAGGTCCAGCGAGGATCTATGGTTAATCACCAAACAGACAAAACATCAAACTGCAAAACAGTGAAAGCACATCATTGAAAGTCCATTCATCAAACCTGCACTTCATCGAACCTGTGGGACAGGGAAAGTAACTACTTGGCCAACACTTCCCTGTCTCACAAAAGGCAGAATTTTAAACCCACCCAGGTGGGGGGTTTGCCCCCACACCCTCCTAACCACATATACCAATCCTGAGATCACACTACAGTGGGGAAAAGTGAGGTGGGAAAGTGTTGGCCAACTAGCTACTTTCCCTGTCTCACAGGTTCAATGAAGTGCACGTTCAACGAATGGACTCTCAATGATGTGTTTTCGCTGTTTTGTCATTCGATGTTTAGTCCCTTGAAGATTAACCATAGACCCATCCAGGGCACCAACAAGAGATGTTTGCACTGTTTATGTACTTCCTTATCATCTCCTGGAACGGTCCTAGTATGATTTATGGCATGGGTGGTGTATGGAGTGCTCTATTAGAGCAAATGGCAGGTCATGCTACAAATGGTCTTCCTGTGAGCATCCCAATCACATGTACATCCACGTTTCCCTATAGTGTGCTTAACACTAGATTGAAGTTTAGCTATAGTGGCACTATGAGTCCTAAACTGTGTCTTCCCCCTCTTGCTGTCAGCTTTCCTACCAGAGGCAGTGATGGACTGGCCACAGATGTGAGTTAAATGTGATGTGCATCTGCATGGGGACACCTACTGTGTACAAAATTTCTGTGCCACACAGCAATAATGTTACATATCTGATCTGTGAAATCCTGTAGGTTTTCACCCAGACCAATTACTATCCCAGCCAGCTCTCAGCTATAGTTGTATTGGTCTCTCCTTATAACTGTATTATGGCCATGTACAAATTCTTGATAGCATCCATAGAGATACTTGCTTGGATGGGGCCAATATCCATGTCAGGTTTGGCCAGTGTCTCTACCACCCCTGAGGTCATCATTTAACTCAGTAGAGCTGGCAGCAACCAGGGGGGATTGTGCCATTGGTGGTGAGGCCACTGTCTGGTTAACCCACTACAGTATTATCATGTCATGGATGTTATCATACAATACACAAGTAAAGCAGTAGTATTATAACAAAAATGAAAATAAGTATAATTTTTCATTCATTTTCCTCTCTTTAAGAGTGATTTGCTTGTAGTAATCAATGTAATCTGGGTAAATCTGTGACCTACTGTTTGCTACATTGCAATCTTCCGTAGTATGATGTGGCCCACAGTAAGCTTGTCTGCTTTTTTATGCAATTTCAAAGCTTCTGTCCTAGTGCTTATGCTTATGAACCTCATTGAATGAATATTTCTGAATCACGTTTACCCATCACACAATTAACTTGAGCTGTGCAAAATGGCTCAGTCAGCTTCGTGAACTCATGTGAGTACTTGAGAAGTACATGGAGTATGTTTAGGCAGATGAAGAACCTTAGCGGTGATGTGGAGAAATACATTCAATGTGCATAGTCTGTAGAGGTACTGAAGGGGAAAAATATTGACAAACAGAGGCACTGTGATCCTTGAGCAATTTTTTCATGCCATTGCTCACACCCTAACAGCATACTGGTACAGCATGTATTTTCATGCCATGTAACAGTGACACTGTTACTAGTCACAATGTATAGCTTACCAAAGATGCATGTCACATGTTAACAACATCAACATGCATGTCGCAAGAGGACCACCATATTTCTCTGGATTGTGACCTAGCAAATGACCATGGCTTCCAAGGCCATAATGGTGGCAGAACTCCCAGGTGGCATTCTAAAAAAAGTAAGAGTGCTCTCTTCACTTGCTGTATACAGAACACCAACATCTGAAGTGCCTGACTGGTGACTGTTATGAAAATCACCAGTATAAAGTGGATGCCTGGCACAGTTTTTCCAAAGCAATGTCAGCTGCCAATAGCATAAGGTGCTGTGGTGAGCAGTGCCACCACCATTTCAGTACCCTGATGACGCACCATCCTAACCCTTTGAGCCCATGAGAAGAAAAGTTCAGAAACAGTGTCCCTGAGAAGTTTTGTAAGTATCTAAGCTTGATCACTATCCTGTTATTTCCTGTATAAGTAAATAGGCCCTTACTGGACATGTAATTAATGAGTGGTGTATATGTTCTTCTTGTTTTCCAACTCAGGATGAAGTATCCTATAATGTCTGTATGTGTGTGTGTGTGTGTGTGTGTGTGTGTGTGTGTGTGTGTGTGAGTGTGTGTGTGTGTGTGTGTGTGTGTGTGAGTGTGTGTGTGTGTGTGTGTGTGTGTGTGTGTGTGTGTGTGTGTGTGTGTGTGTGTGTGTGTGTGTGTGTGTGTGTGTGTGTGTGTGTGTGTGTGTGTGTGTGTGTGTGTGTGTGTCTTTCGGCTTTTCCCGGTTAGGGGTCACCACAGCGGAACTCCGGTCCGCTAATAATTGGCAGTAATGTCTGTACTAGAGGAAAATGGAGTAACTCCCCAGGACTACTGCCCTTTTAATTCATGTTTAGTTAAATTACTGCAGATATCTGTAACTACTGCTATAGTTTGTCTACGTATCAGTGAAATAGCTCTGTCACAGTTGTTAGCACTGCAGAGCAACCTTTGTAAGTATATACTGCTTTGCACACCCTCCTGCAAAACCTACATATTCATGGTATACATACAGTACTAATTTGTAGAGAAATTGTCTTCTCTGCCATCCTGTACTGCATACCCACTGTTTCACAATGCGTGATGTGCAGGCTGGTGGTCACATTCCTCCTTTGGGCTCACTAGCCCAATCTAGGTAAACATGGCCTGGGGATGGTGGATGGGGGGGGGTCATGTGGGGTTGTTAGGGAGGGGGTGGCCCATGTTGGGCCATAGGGGAGTTGGGGTGGGGGCTTTGGTGAGGAGTTGGATCCTTGGTGGCTTATGTCCACACATCACTACACCATAAAATCATGTTGGTGACACCTCCTCTTAACATACCCCTGGCTTTTATGCTACAGCTATGTTGAATGTTCTGGTGCATATCAAATTGCAATCTTTGAAGAGTACCTGTTGATAGCTATGTCAATTGAACACAATTGCTTCTCTGCTTGTGGTACAGCACAGCGCCCTGATAGAGATGTTACGACTGTGCAAGTAGACATGCCATGTCTTTGATTATGTACCTTCTGGCATGTGAACAGGCTGCTACCCTACATACAACCCCATGGTGTATAACATTCAACATCCCTAGCCTACCACTCAGCACAATAGTGTAGAGGGAAAAAGCCCGAACTATGGCCCAGATGACTCAGAGTCGATTAGTAGCTCTGGTGTTTGACGCTCTGGCAGGGGTAGATGGGTGTGCTCATCCTCAGGGGGAAGTGTTCATCCAGTCATTCCCTGTGAGGTGGTGTGGTCCATAGAGAGGAGTACTCCCTTAGATGTAATAGGTGAATGCAGGGGGAGGGGGATACCAAGAGGCAGCTTGTAAATGAACTAATCTCCTAGTAGAAGCAGTTAATGGCATGAGCCCCCAGGACGCCTTTAGGTTTAACTCTGGACCTAGCCTTAGAATAGAGATAATCAAGGAGATGCAGCAGGTGTGACTGGTAGACCCAGTGATGGATGGGGCACTGGAGTAACCAGAAAGGGACCAAAAATAAATGCCTATCCTACCACAATAGTATCCACTCTGTTACATTTAACCCTAACTGTGGGGACAATGACACTGCACTCCTGCCTCCTGTACGTCCTGCAGTAGGGATATTTAAGTTTGCATAGCAAGGCAGAAGTATCTGAACTGGCCTATTGGCATATCTAGCAGCTGACAGTACAACACTAGGTACCAGTCTGAGTGGTCATCTAAAACATTAAGTATTAATGTCATTTTTTTCTGTCTCTCTCTCTTTTTGTTACTGTCTTTGTCACTCTTCTTCTCTTTTATATTTAATTTAATATTTGTTTTTATTTCTGTCCATTTATGTTAATATCTTGTGCAGCATCTGCCATGGCTATACCATTCCATCATTGACCCCCGCCTTCTTGTGTGAGTATTCCATTTGGCTGCAGACCTGTATCCCCATCAGGTATGGTTAGAGGGGCAACATAGAGTTGACACCAGTAACCTGTGGCAGTCACTTACCAGTGGAGAATTCTGTTGCTCTTTCTAGTGGCTCTGCCAGGAGGGGCACAATTAATCACCAGGTAGGAGGTGGTAGAGGGGATTGGGTAGTTGATAGACCAGCAGCTTGATGCCTGCATTGGTCACCTGGAGAGTAGCTTCATATGGCTTAAAGAGTTGCACTGCTATCTGACACTTCTTTCACCATCAACTCAGGCATGACCCAGTTTAGAAGGCAGCTGTGGTGGTGGCTGACCTCTTCCTGTTTCTGGCTAAGACAGTCTGGTATCAGGAATGGGATACTTCTTCTATCCTTCACCCTGGTGTTCCCCTTCCTTATGTATCACCTCTCTTCCCTGTCTTTTGTCCAGTCTTCTCCATCACTAAGTGACCTCCATCTCTCAGTCTGTCAGTGATTGCATCCTCAACACCCCCCCCGTGTCACTACTTCCACTGTCTGCCAATGTCTGTATTTATGTCTATGTCTATGTATCCCTGCTGCCATACATATACCATCATCCATACCCTACATTCCTTTTACATCCTTCTCTGTCTGTCATTCTTAAAAATAAAGAAAATGGATGCCTGTCACTTAAAAAAACTATACCCTCCCCTCCATACTCCCACTCATACCTTCTCTGAGTTCTTGTGAATGATCTTCTGTCTGCTCATCCTCCTTTTTTCTACTTTCCTATACACCCATTTCTGACACATTTAAACAATAAACCATATAAAACATTTCTGGGAACCATTTGTTGTAGTTTTCAGCCATTTTGTAGCCTCTCAATATTGCATATGTGTAGGTACTTAGGTATGTGCCTGTTACTTGCGCACTACTTAGCATCGTAACATTCCTTCTTGCATTTGCAGGAAACACTCTGTCAGCACCAAACCCTAATATTTCCATGAGTGGGTTTCTTAAGTAGTTATAGAATGTGCCTTGAGATTCCTGTTAGTTATTTCATAATTTACTTTGGGGCACATCTTACACCTCATCATCTTAATAAACCCTTATATGACAGCAGAAGGCATGTTTCTGAATCCCAAAATACGAGAAGAAATTTCTTATGCATATACCTGCATTTTTCCTGTAAATGGATAATAACTGACATTAAAATGGCTATGTTTTCAACACACGTGAATCACATTAAAACAGAAACAGATACTAGGGCTGCATAAGGTCAAAGTTTGTTGAGCTTTCTGCTGTAAACAAAAATGAGGGGCATTTCATTAATGTAGAAATGTGGGGTTTTCCTAACTTGAGGATAAAGTAAACAAATCCCTTATTTATGACCTTTTTTAACAATATAATGATTTTACGACACTTAAAAATAATAATAAATTATATGAAATGGATGTTGTACATTTCATCAGAACTCTATTCACTGAAATCAGTTTATTCAAGTCTGATTCAGTGAATGGGCTCAAAAGTATGCAGCTGCTGTACATCTTGGGGGAGCAAGCTCCTATATTCACATACTTAAAATATCCCACACACTGAGATCTTACAACCTCGGGATAGTTTGTAACTATTGTGCTTTCAAGCCCTGAATTGGGCTTTAGTTATATGGTTTCAGTGAAAACAGATTACTGAGACAAGAATCCTCCCTATATATGAGATGCACATGGTCCAAAGGTAGTACATCTTTGCTGTTTTGCTTTGTAGGGTGTACATTTTTATGCATTACACACATGGGTTCAGTACCAATGAAACAAGTGACACAGCGAGTCCTTTTTTAACCCAGTTGGGTATCTCCACTGCCGAAACCCCTTTGGTACTCATTTGACCTTTACATTCTCGGCAAGATAAAAGTTCTCCAATTGCAGTTTTTTTAATTTGAACTGCAGTTGCAGAACTTTGATCTGGCTGAGAATGTAAAGGTCAAACAAGTACTAAAGGGGTTTCGGCAGTGGAGATACCCAAATGGGCTAGAAAAGGACTCGCTGTTGCATAGAGATTTACTGGCCTTGTTAGAGAAACAAAGTTGTGAATTTATGGAGCTTATCATAAAACACAATGTGAGATTTATCAATAACTTGGCCATGGAGGTTACTTCACTTAATGACAGTATTTTGAGGGATAGCGGCTACACTAACTTTGAAGTGGAGCATAGATGGATATTTTGTAGTACTGAGCAAAGCATTGCCAAGGCAAAGGGATATAAGATGAAAAGTCTGAAAGGGATAGGAGGGAGTATGAAAACAGAACAGCTTACCCCTTCCCCCCTAAATCTCAGAGTTGGGGAAATCGAGATCCTGCTAATTATTATGAGTAAAGAGTGGAATCCATGAATGGATATCCTTCAGGGGTACAACCATAGTGGGAAGAGAATAGTGACAGGCAGCACAGTGTGATGGAAGATGAAAACCAGGAGTATGACCAGGATTTTCCCCAACTGAAGAGGTTGGACCACATCAGGAATCAGCAAAGGTTGTTTTACCCCAATCAGGACCAGGCTAAGGGGTCTCACAGGACTTATGGGACGACTATTTATTGAGCCAATGGCCCACCTTATGCAGGGAAGAGATCTTAGAGAATGATCAATCTAACTATGGGCAGGAACAGGAGACATCATCTTATGAGGTTTATCCATCAAACATAAACCTGATATTATTTACAACACAGAAGGAGATTTTAAGCTGTTTCATTCTATGGACTTGGACTTGAATACTACGTTGGCTGATTTCTTCTCCCAAGGTATGAACTTTGTCCCTATGAAAGATACAGATTTAACTAATGTACGTATTGACTTAAAAATATATATGTGTAAATTGAAATTTAACATCTTGTTTAAAGAAAACAGCTCTGTGTTAGACCCTCTTAGGGTAAGTAACTTGTACAACCCCATTGCATCCTATATTGTATGTATTTGAAAAGCTCTGTGAAATTGACTTGCGAGCCATGCTGAAAAATAACAAAAGAAAATTTGATGGGCAGGAACATGAAGAGGATGAAATTTTAAGTTACATTCAAAAGAATAAACTAAGAGCTATGAAGCCAGACAAAGTGGGGGGCATTGTTATCATGACATTTGTTTAAACACTATATTGCAGAGTGATGCTTATGAATTGGTCAGTGTTTCGGAATTAAACAGAGCATATGTCAATATTAACAACCAATTAAGAGACATGTTTATAGAGGAGAGAATTTCAGCAGATGTGTTTAAATAGTTAAATATCTTAGCCCCTAGAATATCCACATCGTTTGGGGCCCTAAAAATTCATAAATCCATAGAAAATCCACCACTTAGACCAATAGTGGATGGGGGAGGATTAGTAACGGTGGTGTGCACCCAATAGATAGACAGTAAGTTTAAACATTTACTTGGGAAGGAAATGGACCCGTGCAGGGACTCCTGGGACTTATTGAACAAAATGAATGATGTCAGTTATAATGAGGATGATTTTATGGTGACTATAGATGTACGGGATCGTTATACTGTCGTTCCACACAATATAGTTTTAGAATGTACACAAGATTACTTACAAAGAAATGGAATTGAACTAGGGAACATCAATAATGCTATCAAATTATTAGAGATGGTCTTAAAGAATAACTTTATATATTCTGAGAACAATATATTCAAACAAAAAGAAGGGGTAGCAATGGGGTTCCCAGTGGGTTCATTTTTAGCAAATGTTGTCATGCTGGAATGGAAGTGTAGGTATGTCTTTAGTAGTCAGCATAACAGTGCTATAAAGTTTTATTTATCTTACCTGGATGACATCTTCTTCATTTGGAGTAAAGGGCTCCCTGAATTAATGGAATTTATTCATTACATGAATGCAAGTACAGACTTCCTGGCCTTCTTACATACTTATAATCAAAATAGTATGCCATACTTAGATGTTCTGATAGAAAAAAAAACAGGGATTTAGGAAGATACACTGCTAGTATGTACCGGAAGCCCACATATTCAAACATGTTGCTACATTTCTCAAGCTGCCACCTGTTTAAACAGAAAAGGGCAGTGGTAAAGGGGCAGCTTGTTAGGGCTGCCTGTATGAGTAGTCTGGACAATGATTTTTTTAAAGAAATGTGAAACATTAGAGAGCATGTTCAACAGGAGGGGTTATCCCCATCTAATGGTACATGAATTAATTGACGAGGTTCGTTTTAAAAGAGAGACAGGGTATTATAAACCTATATTGGCAGGGCGGGGGGTAGTTGACAGAACAATTGCTGACTAGAATAGTGATTTAAAGAACTACACAAGTGTACTGGTAACTGCATTTAGTAGGGATAGTTCTAAAATTAAGTGGATAATGCAAAAAAAATGGAATATTTTTTGTAAGAATATTAGTATATTAAATGTACTGGGAAGTGAGCCCACTGTTATTTATAGAAGGGGGATGAATATAAAGAACATGGTGGAAAGAAAAGTTACCAAAAAGGTCATTCATCCAAGAATGACTAAGTGTGGGCAATGTAGTATGTGTAGATATGTTTTGGAAGGTGACAGCATAATAATAAAAGGGAAGGCTATTAAAGTTCAACAGAAGTATAACTGTGACACTACGGGGGTGATTTATGGGGCTCGATGCCTAAACTGTGAAGGTTTTTATGTAGAAAAAAACAAGCGAAGGTTGCGTAATCGCATTTATGAGCATACTTGACATAAAGAAGAAAAAGACAACTAATGCTCTTTTTAGACACTTGCAGAACTTCCCCGAACACACTTTTAAATTCAGTGTGTTAGAAAAAGTGGAGAGGAATCCGAGGTGAGGTCCTTGGTCAGTATATTTGGAGAGACAGGAGGTAATATGGCAATTACAACTTGAAGCCTATAGACACCCAGGACTTAATGAAGTAGTTAGCATAGGGTCTATATCACCATATCGAATGGTGATAATGCCAAACGCCGAAAATATCAAAAGTTCACGAGAATGAACTTGTGCTTTTGAGGGTCGCAGTACAGTGAGGATTGGGATATTTGCCCTTTCCTCACTGTAGTGTGACCTCGGAGTTGGAATATATATTTAGCGGGGAGTGTGGGGGGTGCAGTCCCCCACAATAGCAAGTTTGTTCTTGTGAACTTTCGAAATTTTCAACATTCGGCATTATCACCATTCAATATGGTGATATAGACCCATTAGCATAGCCCCGTGTTAAAGTTAATAACTTTTGAGAGATGAAAAGAATTCAAAGGTTTTTATTTTTTAACTTTATGAGTAGAATATATGTATTTAGATAGGCATGTATTTTTAAAGTATTCAGACAACCTATATAGGCTATCTGAATTTTCCTATGTTTATGGTGCTGATCTTTGCATTATTTATTATTGTTTGCAATTTTTAAACACAAACTGTTTAAGTATATACATAGTATGAGGATGTGTCTTTAAATTTTTCATCTAGGGTTAGTGATCACATGACTTGCCTCTCTTTGATATTTAAGAAGCACTCTGTGTTTAAAACTATGTCTGAAGAAGTTTTTAAAGTTTAATAATGAAAGTGCTAACGTCGTATTAAACGTGTTTTGAATATTATGTTCGACTGTGTTGTTGTCCTTTGGACTCAGCTTTTGCTTTTTGTTTTTATATTCAGTTGTTATTTTTATTTGGTGGGTTTCTAATTAGACATATGTTCTCTCCCCCAGAACCACCTCCAGGAAGGCATCTACACACAGAGTGATTCAGTGTAGGTCAGCACGGCCAAATCCATCCCGTCATGGTAGTGGCCATGTTCAACTACCGAACTGGAATGTAATACATAGAGTGTGGGTGGGGGAAGCCACTAGATACCAGAGATTACTCTTAACTTAAATTCCATAATGACACCAACAGCAGTACAGGGAATTGTGGTAGGGAGAGCACTAGACACCAGGAATTACTCTAAATATTGCTATAAACTTAAATGTCATAATGACACCATCTGCAGTACAGGGAATAGTGGTAGGGAGAACACTAGGCACCAGGAATTACTCTAAACATTACTATAAACGTAAATATCATAATGACACCAACTGCAGTACAGGGAATGGGGGTGGGGAGAACATTAGACACCAGGAATTACTCAAAACATTACTATAAACTTAAATGTCATAATGACACCTACTGCAGTATGAGGATTGCGATTGGAGGGAAACACTAAACACCAGGTATTACTCAAAACATAAGTGCCTTAATGGCTCCAACAACAATACAGGGATCAGAAGGTGAGGATAAACACTAACAATCAGACAAATCATGACTGTGCCACAACAGCACTTACAGCAGTACAGGAACCAGGTGTTGAGGGGCAACACTAGCCACCAAGCATACTACAATCATGCCATAATGGCAATTAAAGTGTTACAGGGATAGTGGAAAGGACTAGCCACCCTGGAGTACTCTAAACAGTTATGCCTTAAAAGCACTTCAACCAGTAAGGGGACTGCGGAGGGAGGAAGCCATTAGACAGGGAGGGCAGACAACTAGGGAGCAGGTCCTGGGACTTATGGTGTGTGTGTGTGTGTGTGTGTGTGTGTGTGTGTGTGTGTGTGTGTGTGTGTGTGTGTGTGTGTGTGTGTGTGTGTGTGTGGTGCATGTGTGCATGTGTGCGTGTGTGTGTGTGTGTGTGTGTGTGTGTGTGTGTGTGTGTGTGTGTGTGTGTGTGTGTGTGTGTGTGTGTGTGTGTGTGTGTGTGTGTGTGTGTGTGTGTGTGTGTGTACGTGCGTGTGTGCGCACATGTCTGTGTGCATTCGAATGCTTATTTTTTGAGAGAAGATGACTGGTGGGAAAGCCAGTGTCTATACTTGCAGCAGTTAACTACTGTGGTAGTAACTACAATTGAGAGGCAAGCAAATTAGACAATGAAGTCTTTCCTCATCGTGGCTAACATGTCTCTGAATCTCAAAATACCATGCCATAGGAGCAAGGCATTATGGCTCATGCTAGGCACTTTCATGAATTCCTAGCAGTACATTAACTGTTTCAAGAATACAGCTCTCTCTACCTTTCTCTCTCTCTCTCTCTGTAGATATATATATATATATATATATATATGGGTCTACTACTAATGCCCGAAACGACGATTCCCCGACGAAAAACTCACCGACGCCAGATGACCGACAGGTAAGTGCACCGACAGGGTGATTTGCCGACAGCGGAAAGACCGACAAGGGAATGTGCGATCGCGATGCGGTAAGTGTGCGATGGTGACGGAGTTAGGAGCGGTCAGGTAAGTGCTCGAGATTGTGGGATGTCGGGTTAGGCTGTGGGAAAGGTGAGTGTGTGTTCGTGTCGGAGGTATGGTTCGGGTAAGGTAAGT
>NC_056733.1:157856700-157969200 GCF_019279795.1 Protopterus annectens | reverse complement strand
TGACTATATCTAAAAGAAATATACTGTACCCTAGTACACTTACTTAATTAGAGCAGCAAGACAGATGTGGTGAGTGGATCTTGATGTTGTTAGGTCAAAGACAAAATAATACAGAATGCAGTCTCTCACTCAGAGACTTTCCAAAGTAATATCTCAAATATTACTACTGGGATAGCTTGCAGAATGACATCATTTCTTGTCATCTGACTATCCCAGGTAAAACCCCTGCTGCTGAAAGCTAGCAGTATTTAGCATCCACCTGTGAAAATACAGAGACCTCATATATTTTGGCAAATGGAAGTCATAAAATAATTTACTTTCCTCCACATTTAAAGACAATACAGAAAACTTCTCTAGTACAGACATTATGTCTCCTGCTGCACTGAAACTGAAAGATAACATCTTTTTATTTTTATGGCCCAGCCATAAAGTAATTTCATTTCAATTATTTTTCTGAAGTTTTGCAGGTTACCTCCTGTGTTCCCCCTGTTAAAATATATACATTTAAACAGTTACAATAGTGTATATACATCTCCGTTCTTTTCCTGTAGGGTACACTGTGGATACATTTCAAACAGCACTTTGTAAAACACCTCTTCAGCACTCATGTCTGTACAAACCATCTAATATGACATACAGCTCTAACACATTTGTAGCACAAACATCTTATCTGAATCATGTTGATATTCACATACAACATATAATTATTTACAAAATTCCAGATAGCTGGGCTGGCAGTATCTGCTTTCATGACAGCTTACACAACTTGTGTATGTTTGGCATACTGTTGAATATGAGATGTGTAATCAAGTGTGGAACAGTAATAGGCTTTCTTTATTGCTGTATCCCTATATACTGTGCATCCACATATCTGATCCTGACATGTGTTCTCATTTATTTGTATTTCAGGAGATATCATGCATTCCAAATGCTGTACGACTTTAATTGAGGCAGAAAATGATGTCATTATTGAGGCCTTGAGATAACATTACCAAGTCCTGCTGTCGAGAGGGAAGGCAAATAGGCAAGAGCGTGCAGCCTTATCAGATGAACTGGTCCACAACATTAATGCTGTGGATCACCAGAATTGCACATATGAGCAGGTACAACACTATGTCAACAACATTATTAATTCAGCACACAGACGTGCAGCGGATGTGACCAGGGATTGTCAGGTCACTGGTGGTGGGCCTGCAGCAGAACAACCTCTAACAGCCATCAAAGAATTCCTGGTGAACCTTGAAATACAGGGCAGCTCCCAGGCATCTATCACACAATATGTTGTGGATGTAGGTGCAACTATTACCACTCAAGAGGAGTATCCAGGTATGCTTAGTTGGATCAGCATTGGAATACTGTTGTGTTCAGTATGTCAGGGTGCACATAGTTTTATGTGGGTGTCAGATGTTTTATGGGAGGGGGGTTAGCTGCAGTTTTAAGCTCATGGACAGATTATGACCCACGCACCTGTTAACATAGCAGCTACTGTAAATGTGAGATATTTGGACGTATTACCCCTGTTATAATGTAATATGTGCTGCTGTTTTACATTACCTCTCCCTCAAACTTTTTACAGGACCATCAGGAATATGAAGAGGCCATGCTCTTGCTGCTGGTAATCACAAAACTGTTTTGTCAGAGTTGTAGATTTAGTTCAATGTATTCTCTAAAGTGTCATCCCAGGCCTGCTGGCTGAATTGATGTACTGTCTGCATGATTGCCAACTGTACAGATATTTTCTGAGCGTATACAGTTTAGACTCATACCTATGCCTTGTAGGTTTGACCACAGTGATTGATTTGACAGTATTGTCAGGACATCACAGATTGCCATAAGTGAAAACTGTGCGAGTTTTGCAGAATGTCACCAGTGTCCATAACTTATGTTTTGCTCAGGAGATTCTTGTTTAAAAAACTGTTATTTCCAAATAATTACAGACTTGAGTTAGAGAATAATGTCCTCATGTCCTACTATATGAGGTTGTGGGTTATACAAGTGTGTAAGTGACAGCAGTGCATACAGTTAACATATATTGCAACATAGTACTGCAGAATATAGTAGTGCAGGTATTAATGTAATGTTGTCTCCTTTTTATCACAGGTGACCAGGGATGTCAGTCTTTGTTCCCTTTATAACCTGATGCCAGTGTCTCTTCATACCCTAATGATGATGATGGTGGCCAAAGTGAGACACAGCTGGGGGTTGCAGGGGCTGAATATGACACAGAGGTTGACATCCCTCATCTGTCCTCATTATCACCTTACACAGCCAGTATGCTACGCATACCCAGTCCACAGAGATTGGACAGTCTGAGGGTGGGGACATTGAACAGGGAAGTGTGGCTACTGTGGTTGCAGTGACTGTTGACACTGGCCATAGTCAAACAGTTGGCAAGGTTCCACACATGCAGATTGATAGGGGTGCTCATATGAAGCCAGCTGTCTCTCCACCACCTATTGCAGGTGTCTCATCTAATGTGTATGTTTAGGGCTGTCATGGAGGCACAGGCACATTCAGAAAGGAACTCCAGATGAATGCTCAGGGTTATGGATGCAGCACAGTCTGACATCCATGATTGCCTCCACCATGTTGCTGATACCCTGGAACAGTTTACTGACACAGTGGAAAGACATTGGTCTGAGACAGATCGCACACTAGCTGCCTTGGAATGCACATTGTCTGTGACGGAACATCTGGTGGGAGTTTAGCATCAGCCTCATGAAAGTAAGTCAGTGACTACATCTGCTGAGTCAACTTGGCCATGCACAAGCACACTGCAGTCATGGCATACATTCAGTCCTGAAGAGGGGAATGTGCTGTCCACACCTAGACATGGCAAGCCATGGGCTCATTGTCCTGGGTGTTCCCATGTAGGACACTTTTCCAGCAGACAGCAGTCACCCTCGGGTAGTAGCACAGCATCTGCCCTTGGGCATGGAGGTGCCAGTGCAACTCCTGGCAGAGGCAACTCACATATTCAGACCAGAGAAGATGAACCGAGAGCTCTAACATGCACAGCTCACAGCTGTCCACCATACAGATATTTAGGGCTAGCACTGAGCTTGACTGTGTTCATGCAGACAGTCACACACCACTGTCACATTCAGGCCACCTACAGACACACACACCACATATCCATGGTCCATCTTGCCTGCTTCCCTTCCTGACTCACACGCAAGCTTGTCAACCTATTGGAGCAGCCTAGGCCTCCTGCACCCCACACAACACCAATGCAAGTGATGACACCTGTGCCACATCCCTATCATCTTTCTCATGGATGCAGGGAAATAAAGCTATGTGTCTGATGCACAGGGTGACTATCTACATTAATATTAATTTGTTTCATCCAGTGTTGCTTTTGACATGCCACTTGTACTGGTCTATTTCAGAATTTGTACTTTGCCATTTATAATGACTATACCATAATAATGTGTGTATGTTATGATGGATGCTGTTGTAATGGCCGTGTAGTCACACAATGACAGGTGTCACATGGAAATGTTTATGTTTCACTTTCAAGATTGTGTAGGACACACCTATGGGTACACATCTACAATCAACCCATCAACATCACAGCACAAAATTGAATATCAGCCCATTAGACAAATGTTGTCAGAAAGGTAACATAGTATAGGTTCCAGGGTTCATAGGTTAATATGTGTTTAATAGGCTAATGAACACAAGGGCTTCTTTAAACCTAACCATGCATCCCTAAACACTGTCAAGGTCTGATACCACTGATATGTGTAAGCAGGGTTTTGGGAGCTGAAACATCTACAAGCCAGTGCATTGGGGTTGAACCATCCACAGTTTTCCTGTATTCATTAGAGACATTGGTCCACAAGCAGGTATGATTTGTCCTGTTCCCCATCCAATTGTGTAACTTGCACTTGATTTGTGTTAGGGTGAAACTCTGCTTCACATGGATGTGGAGCTTGTTCCATATAGTGTGTAGTCTATGGGTTACATACCTGTCTCTCTAGCATGTCCTATATACACTACAGGCAAGGTGTAGGCCTGTAGAACAGGTAATTCTGGTGCTAGTTGTTTTATGGATATGCAAGAGGTTCACAGTGGGGTCTGACACTGCTCTGTATGGCAGGCATACACCTCCACTCCAAAGCATGTAGGATACAGAATACACGGATAGGCCCTTGGCATTGTCTACATAGGACATGTTACGTACACCATGTAGTGCTGTACTAAGGAACCTCTGTGGGTGCTACAGTTGTCAGATATGCCTGGTTACTTACATACCAAAGATGGCATTTCACCAATGACAGATCTGATGAATGCCAAATACAGTGGAACAATGGCATCCTTAGATTTACATGCCATACCTTTGTTTATAGGTTGTACAACAGAGAATGATGTTCACAATATTACAGACACATGACAGTCAAAGGCTAGATCCCTATCTGTGTCCATTAAGTCACTGACAACCCAGTCAACTATTTGAAATGTGCTGGCAATATGATTGTGACTAGGGCTGGATGACTTAACAAAGGATAGTATTGTGCATTTCTTGGTATTTAGTGTTACCCCATGGCTCTGACAACAACTCTATGTCTGTGTCAGCCCCTCTTAGAGAACATTTGTGTCAGTGTGGGGTCCAATGACAGCTCCTCATTTGCATGAATTCAGTGATGATTAGAATGATGGCTTGTGTGTCAGCTTGACGTATACGCTAATAGGTTGGTCCTCCATGAGATGTTGCTCTATGTGTTGATATGTGTGTTGTTTTCATAAAGTGCATATATTGGGCTGCTGAGTGTATTTGTTATCTGGACTTTCTCTACGAGGTGTTTCTGATTTATGTAAGTTACATGTCAGTGCCTCAGCTCCTATCTGCTTTGGATTTTGTGTGATGGGTGTAGTGTGTGTTCCACTGACTACCTTAGTGGCATTACGAGTACCTTTATGTGAGAGCTTTGCCTCCAGTGACATCCATCTCAGTTTGTTTGATTATGAAGTGGTTGTCTGTAAACATGGGGAGACTTCTATATTGCCTCAGGATGCCCATATCCACCAGGGTGGTAAAGGTCACAGTGGGAATCCTCATATGTATGGCAACAGATCCTTCATTATTGATTAAATAGTTGTATTGAGAATATCACTCAATGTCACAAGTATCTGTTGCACAACTATGGGGACAAAGTTTGACACTGCATGCTGGTTGTCCTGTGTGCAACTCGGTATTGGAGTTAATGCCATCATGCTATCCAAGAAAAATGTCACCCAACGTGTCGGAGTCTATACAGCACACTGTCAAACACTGGAAGGGAAACTGATACTTATACCCTGTAAAGTTAAGAATGGAGTATTTAGGTAGTTATTCTGAAGCTACACACTAATCCAGCAGTGTATACTGAAAACAAACAATCACCTTGTGAAGAATGCTGAAAAGAGGTGAGTTACCTGAACTGCTGCTGCCTGACTACTACTACTGCTGGTCTTAACACAGCCTCACTCTGGTGGGATACAAAGCTCCTATTCTTTGTCTCTCACCAGAGGCAAAATATTAGCACCAAGCTCAAGATAAGAAGCAGGCCACAGCCTGTTTGTTGACCCACGCATGTTCCACATGATGCAAGGTTCTATAGGCTTGTTGTAGCCTTTTCCAGGTTGATGCCTTGATTAGCAGCCAGACCAATCATTTGAAGTTTGCATGTATTATGCCTTGGGGTCTGAGGGTCATAGCATCTGACTAGGGTACTGACCTGATGGTGATTAGGAGCACAGCTGCTGCATCACAATATAAGGTTAAGTCTCAAGTGAAATAGATGTCAAAGGTTGCTCTATCAAGCTTCACAGTGGGAGTGATCCATGTTAGGTAACAGTTTCACAGGAAATTATGTAGCCTGCCCTTCAAAAGCATAATGGTGGTGATCTGCGTGACATGGATGTGAGGCCGACTGCAGAGGGGTGGCCACCTTTGGACAATGTCTCTGTCCCTTCCAAATGTCCTAGGTATGTCATACTGTACATTTATGTTTCTGGAATACTAAACTGTGTGTCCACATCATTTCACACAACATCCATTTGCTGTCTGGTTGTTTGACAGAAATTGTAGACTTGCAAGGCTAATGTTTGTTTGTGTCTTTTGGCTTTTCCCGGTTAGGGGTCGCCACAGCGGAACTCCGGTCCACTAATGATTGGCAGTTGATTTTTACATACCGGCTTGCCAGGCCTGACGCACAACCTTCAACGAAGGTGCGCCCATTCACGCATGTCTCCACGCAGAAGACGCTCTAGCTGAGAATCGAACCGGACAGCGTCTTATTGTGAGGCGACAACACTGACTTGCAAGGCTAATGTAATGACTGCAAAGTTGTACAAGTTTTTTCTGCATGCATGGACATGCACATCGTCAATTAAAAGAGTGCCTATTGAGAGTGTGTTTGAGGCTGTGAACCCCAAGGGTGTAGCAGCATGACCCTTACTTTGCTGGAGTTGTACATTGTCACATTTGTAAGTATGCTATTGTGACCCTGCCTAATACCAGGATTATGGGTCATGCAAGTGTCACAAGCCTGGCATAGCAGCATACTCAATCTACCATTTTATACCACACTGTCAGGTACTGTTTTGCCTTAGAATGACACCATAAAGATAATAACTTGTTACATGTAAGCATCTGTCAGGCCACTGCCTAACCATGGCCTGTTGTGGTGTATAAACAAGCAATAATCTAGTGCTAATGGCATTATCTCTGACTGCTGCCGAGATGTTGACAGAGTTCCCAAACTTCTACTCTTACTCCACACAAACACAACTTGTGAGAGATGCATCTAGATTAAAAACTTTGAATCCATGTTCTCTCACACACCTGTCAGTATATATGAGTGGGGTGCCAACATGCATTGCCCACCTCACCTACCACTCCACCCAAACCCACATCACACATACCTACATATGCAAAGGTCCATACCAGAAACATATCTAAACACCAGACACCTCACAAACAGAAACGCAGGCATGCTACACATAATACTACCTCTGCAGAACACAATACATGTAATAGCTAATGCACCACTGTCTTACTGGTCAAATCCTTACTGCAAAATGCAAATTCAAACATATTAGCCATAGGTGATTACATAATGAGTCACATTGATGCCCCCCTCACAAGACTTGATAACGGAAAGGTCACGGTCAGCTGTCTGTGAGGTGCCAGTTTACAGCATATCACACATAAACTCAAATCTGTCAACAACAGGTACTGTTATGACTACATCATAGTTCCTGTTGGTGTTTAAGACTTCAGACGTACCTCTCTTAACTGTATGGCGACAGACATGACTGACTTCTTGCACTATGTGTCTCAGGCAGGTATGCCCTTGGCTATCAGCTGCATTTTACCTTCACCTAGGATGATGCCTCAATACAAACAAAAGATGATAGACCTCAATAATAGCCTTATTGTCTGGTGTCAGTCTAAGGGGATCCACTATCTGTCAGCCTGGGATGACATGCTCAACAGACCTGGATGCTTTGCCACAGATAGTCTTCATCTGTCACCCCTGGGATTTCAGCTATTGGTGAAGGCTATTGCCACCCCCATAGAGCCCTTTTTAGGTGTTGTCTCAAGGACAACATTTCCAATGTAAAAACCCCATGTACAAACAATCTCAAGGTTATGCTGCTAAATGCTAGGAGTGTCAACAGGAAACTGCACTTACTGGAAGCTGTCCACACCTTGGAACACGCAGACCTTATTGCAGTCACAGACACCTGGTTCAAGGCTCTGGAGAGCACCACAGTCATACCAGGCTACACCTCCTTCCACACGTGCAGACCTCAAACTGAAGGCATGCAAACTAATATTGGTGGTGTATAAATATTTATTAAGGATGCATACACACCCACATTGGTTACACAGTATGATTCCATGGATACACTTCAGGTGCTATTGACTGTTTGTGGGACACCTATTCAAGTCATTGCCAGCTACAGGAGCCTCTCCATGGATCAGGACACCCACTGTGCTTATCTAGATCTACATGAGTCTATCAAGATACATCCAGACTCCATGGTTTGAGGGTGACTTTTACTACCCACGGACTGGGTAGATTACTTGTGCTCACACTCACTTGCCCAAAGATTATTTGACTTCATTAACTCCAATGCCCTGGACCAGCTGGTTGACACCCTTATAAGGGAAACTAACATATTGGATTGGGTGCTTACCAATATGGGTGACCACTGCAGCACCCCCACAGTGAAGTCCTCTCTGTTGAGATCTGACCACAAATTGGTTTCATTCAAAGTAGGCATCACACATTATACCCCCCTGCAGCAAATACACTAAAGAAATTCATCGATCCAGATTATAACCTCCTACGGGATGGTATAAATAGCTTCACTGCACCTCCTCCCTCAGATGTAACCTGCGACTATGCTGAGCTCTACACCAGTGCTTTATACAAACATCTGTATTGACTCAGCTGTACCCGACATGAGCACAACAAGCTCCTCATGTTGAGGAAAATCTCTCTGGTGAGCAACTGCCAGTAACAGGCTTTACAATAATAGGAAGATATTGCTGTCTAAGGGTAGGAGGGTGGGAGCCCCCCTAGACTGGAAACATTCCCTCCTCAGGCTTAAACTAGCAAATAAGTGTTGTTGTGAAGTCCTCCAAAACAAAGTTTGCATCCAAAGGAAAACTACAGGACATTCTATAGTTACATCTGCAACCCAAAAGGAAAGGCCCACATTTGTGCCAAATTCATAGTTAATGATATCACATATACAGAGCTTGTTAACATAGCTAACCTGTTGGCCAACAGGTTCTGTGAAACCATCACTCCCCTGTTCCCACCACACGTACCTCATGACATTCCTACCACCTGCCCCCTACCTTGTCTCTGTAAAGAGCAGGTCGAAAATGGCCTCTCTAAGGACAAAAACACATCATCTATGGGACCTGATAACATCCCAGGCTGAGTCCAACATGGGCTCCAACATGGAGTACTAACACCATTGGAAACTCTTTGCAATCATAGTGTAACCGCCAGCTTTGTCCCAGCTGACTGGAAAAATGCCACCATTATCCCCTTGCACAGAGGTGGTGCATCCAATGACCCTGGAAACTATATACCTATTATCCTGACTAGCCATATCTGCAAGGCCATATGGCAAATCATCATGGACCCTATCAACAAAGACGTAGGCAATCTCCACACAGTTGACCCTATGCAGCTTGGATTTGTCAAAAGGAGATTGTACCTGTTAAACCTGGTGGGTGTCTTTGAGACAGCACCAAGGACGTGGATGAGGGGAAATCTGTACATACAGCCTGCCTGGACATAGCCAAAACATTTGACACTAACTCCCACTCAGTCATCATTGACAAACTCACCCAACTAGGCAACAACCCTTATTTATTTATTTATTTACATTTGTTGACCGGGAGTGTCCGACTGGACATAAGCCCATTTTCAGTGGAGGCCCGGGGAGAAAAGCTCCACAGTTAAAATATACAGACAGTAGTTACATTGGATTTACATAGCGATTAACAATTTGATTAACATAGCAATTAATTACAAACATAGTTACAGATGAAGAACATAGTACATCAGTAGACAACTAGAATCTTTATCTGTGAAGTACATGACAGACATTAACAATTGTTACAATAAGAAGTTCCTGCTGTATAATAAGTAGTAGGCTTATGAGCATCTGAGCTTGCTATAATCAAGGTAGTTAGTGGTGTGGAATGAAAGGTAGTGGTTGGATGGGGTGGGTGATATTAGAGTGGGAGTTGCAAGGGCACAGTCAGTATGTTTTTAGGTGAGCTTTTAGTAAAGTTTTGAAGTGGGTGCATGATGGTATGGAGGTAATTGTGGGCGGGAGGAGTTCCATAATTTGGCTATGGCGTAAGAGAATAGTGCTTCACCAGCAGAGTTATTGGCTTTAGTGATATGCAAGTGATTTTTGTTGCTGAATCTTAGTGGTCTGGTGGTGCGATAGGGGTAGAGTAGATTCTGGAGGGATGGGACATTTAGTGGATGGTTTACTAGTTTGTGGGCGAGTGAGAGTTGATACCATTGATGGAGGTGAGGGAGTTCAAGCCAGCCCAGTTCAGCAAGTGAGAAACAGTGGTGACTATGGTAGGATGCCCCTGTGGCAAATTTGGCGATTTTGTTGTAGCAGGTCTCTAGCTTGTTTATATCGCATTGCATTAGGATGGTATATATTGGAGAGGCATAAAGTAGGGTGGAGATAAGGTGGGAATTTACTACTGAAATCTTTGCTGCTTTGATGAGAAGTTGCTTATTTCTGTATAACGCTCCTAGTTTTTTGTGGACTTTTTTTTTATGGTCATGGGTATGTGAATGTCAAATTTTAGTTTATTGTCTATTTCCACTCCTAGCAATTTAGTGTGTTCTGTTGGGTGTATAGTGGTGTTGTCTTTTGCTGTGATGTTAAAGTGAGAGTTGTTTTGAGTATGTTTGGTGGGTTGGAAGATGAGCAGTTTAATATTGTTTGGGTTGAGTATTAATTGGGCATCGGATAACCAAGTTTCAACAGAGGAAAAGGCTTCCTGTGTGACATTTTGCAGTTTGGGTAGGGATTGGGCTGAGCAGATGATGGTTGAGTCATCTGCTTATTGTATGAGTGTGCCATGTTTGGTGGCAGAGGCTAGATTATTGGTGAAAATAGAGAAGAGTAGGGGTCCAAGGATGGATCCTTGGGGAACCCCTATAGAGACAGGTAGTTGGGGAGATATGTCATTCTGCCATACAACGGATTGTTGGTGCTCAGACAGGTAACTCTGAAACCAGTTGGTGACTGATTGAGAGAAGGATAGGTTATTGAGGACAGAGATGAGTTGTTTGTGTGGGACCATGTCAAATGCTTTAGATAGGTCTAGGAAAGTAGCAGAGGAGAGATAGCCATTGTTTTTATGCTGAAGGATAGTGTTAGTAAAGGAGAGTAAGGCAGTGGTGGTGCTATGGTTTGGTCGGAAACAATCACAAACGAAAAACAAGAAACCAAACTACTGAAAAGTAGGCGAGGATGAATGCAATGAGAGCCAGCAAACTGACAATAAAATAAAAGAAACTTGCATTTATTAGTAAGCGCTTTCAGTGTGGATCAGTGCCTCACCTTCATCAGACTGAAACAAAATGAAAATCAATTAACATTCTTTATATAGAAAAAATCGGAAACCATGCTGAGTATTGGAAAGGAGGTTGTTAGTAAGGAGGCAGTCTGAAACCTGAGAGTGAATGCATCTCTCTAGTATTTTGGAGAGTGGAGAGAGAATAGCTATGGGGTGGTAATTGGTTAGTTCTGTGGAGGGGCCGCCTTTGTGGAGGGGAATTATATGTGATACTTTCCATAGTATGGGAACATAACTTTCTGACAGAGATTGGTTAATCATGATGGATACTGGGTAGGCCAGAGCATCAGCTGCGATTTGTAGGTATTCACTTGGGAGGTTGTCTGCTGCTAATTTGGTGGGCTTAAGTTTAGTTAATAGTTTTTTATGTTGGAGGTAGGTACAGGAGAAAAAGAGAAGGCAGTGGGGAGATTACTGGTTGAAGGTGTGGGTTGGAGGGGGGGTTGTGTTGTTTAGCTACTGATAGTATGGCTTGTGTGAAGTGTGTGTTGAATGAGGTAGCAATATTTTTGGAGGAGTAAGGGATGTTAGGAGGAGGGGTACTGACTTCACCTGGGTGGAGGATGGAGTTTATGGAGGACCAGAATTGTTTGGGGCTGTGTTGGGAGGAGTCTAGGACAGACTGGTAGTATTGGAATGTGTCCTGTTTTATTAGCTTTTTGACTCTATTGCATAGTTCTAGGAATTTCTGTCAAGTTGAGGGGGTTTTGGTTTTGTGCAAGTGCTCCCAGGCTTTATCCCTGTTTTTCATTTCAGACTTAGTGGTTTTCTGTAGCCATGGGGAGGGTTGTGCTTTGGTTCTGGAAAGTCTTATGGGGGCATGGTAATTAAGGATGCTCAGGAAGGTAGTATTAAAAATTGTAACTGCGTCATCAAGACTGAGGTACTTTAGAGGATGCCAGTTACATTCTTTGAGGGATGAGATGAATGTGAGTGGGTTAAAGTTTTGTTTTTTACGTATATGACGGTAGATGACAGGTTTAGCTTGGTATAGGAATTTTTTGAGTAGGAATGTTGGGGAATGCTCACTGAGGCTATCTGATAAGCAGCCTGTTATATATGACTGGGGGCTCTTACTGACCAGTATCCAGTCCAGGGTAGTGTGCTTGCTGGAGTTTTTATTTATCCTGGTTGGTGACTGGACTAGTTGGGTGAAGCCATGAAGGTTTACATGATGGGTTGGATGGTTGCCAGAACAGGATTGCCAGTCAATATTGAAATCACCTAAAATTATAGTTTCTTGGGGAAGATTGTGGGTAGACCAGCTGAGGAGGTTTTCTAGTGGAGGGATGTTTTGGCCAGGTGGGAAGCAGCATCCAATTATGTTGATGGTTTTGTTTTGGTTTATTTTGAGGTTGGTATATATTATTTCTTCATTGCCTATTTGTGGAGCTGATGATTTTAACATCTGGATGTTTAGATGCTGTTTAAATATTATAGCTACACCGCCTCCTTTTTTGTTTAGCCGGTCTACTCTTAGTATGCCGTAACTGGTAGGGAGGATTTGCTCACTGGTAATGTGAGGTTTTAGCCAGGTTTCTGTCAGGATGACTATATCTGGGGAGTACAAGTCTATGGCGGCATGGAGTTCATGGACTTTGTTGGATACACTTCTAATATTTAGGGTTAGTAGAAGGAAGTTACTTGGCTTTCTATTGGCTGTGATATGGGAGAAGTTGTGGTTTCTAGTCTGATTATGTGGTCTGGGGTTGGAGATGGTAGGGCCAGGGTTGGGGTGGATATCTCCACTTAGGGATAGTTTTGATATGCATGAGGTTATTAGTTTTCTCAGTTTTTGAATGTATTTGTTTATTAGGGAAACTTTATGATTGTGCTCTGTGGGTAATAGGTATGGTGGGAGGGTTACTATGTTAAGTTGTAGGGCTGCTTTATGTTTGAGTAATATAGTTGGTAGAATATGCAGGGGGTGCATAGGGATGGTTCTTGAGTTGGTGGGATGGGAGCTGAGTGAGGGTGAGACATGAGTGGTGGTGTGACTAGTAGTACAGTGGTAGTGGTTGAGTGGGGGAATGATGGAGGTTTGGTAGGATGTAAGATATGCAAGGAGAATGCATGCAGTGAGCATAGGTAAGGTATCTTGTACATGTTAGCTGAGGAGGAGTGATAGTAGTGGGAAGATGGAGGAGGTAGTGTTGGGTTTAGTGCCGTGGTTGGCTATTGGAAAGATGGGAGGGGTTTGTGAGTGTAATAAAAGTAGAACCACTGTGGGCAGGAGGTAATAGGGGGCAGGGTGGGGAGTGAAGTGGGTAGAAACCCTGTTAGTTGCTCTTATGAGGGGTCTGGAAACAATCAGGTAACAGAGTAAACCAAATTAACATATGATAGTGAATTGGAGACTCAGGTAGGTACCCTGTATTTTCACAAACCATCAGTTAGCTGTGCCCCAGTTCAGGCAGTTTTAATAAGTCCTATGGCAGAGATGAGCATGAGGTGCTCAAAGGGTGGTTGTAGTTTTAAAAATGGTGCCTGCCACAGGTAATATTTATTAACTTTGGGATTAGCTTAAGGTAATAAACAGGGAAGGGGGAGAGGGAGAACAAGGGTATGAGCAGGCAGTTCTTTTGTACTGCTGCTAATGAGCCAAAGCAAAGACAAGTTTGTGTTTAAGAAACAATCAGAATTGACCAAGGACTGATCTGAAACTGTAAGTCATTTCTTAAACATTTCTCAGGTGGAAAAACAGGATAACCTTGTATCAGTAGGCTGCTGTGGTCTCAGTTTAAATTAACAAACACAGTATTTATCAGTTATGGATACTATTTGCTAACAGAAGGGAATAAGAGAGAAAATGGAAAATGAGTGTGTGTGGGGGGGGGGGGCTGCTTACAAGCCAAAGCAGAGTGCTCTCCAGGAGAAAATGAATATTGGCTCAAACAGGTAGACACATACTCAAAGTTAACTTTAGCTGTTTGCAGACAGTTCAGACCCGGACTGCACTTTTCTTATAAGAATGATAAAGGTGGTACCGCAGTTGAATACTTAAGAGTGGTGTTAGGTTCAAAGTTAACTTTAGCTGTTTGTAGACAGTTCAGACTTGGACTGCGTTTTTCTTATAAGAATGATGAAGGTAGTACCGCAGTTGAATACTTAAGAGTGGTGTTAGGTTCAAAGTTAACTTTAGCTGTTTGCAGAAAGTTCAGACCCGGACTGCACTTTTCTTATAAGAATGATAAAGGTGGTACCACAGTTGAATACTTGAGTGGTGTTAGGTTCAAAGTTAACTTTAGCTGTTTGCAGACAGTTCTGACCCGGACTGCGCTTTTCTTATAAGAATGATAAAGGTGGTACCGCAGTTGAATACTTAAGAGTGGTGTTAGTTTCAAAGTTAACTTTAGCTGTTTACATACAGTTCAGACCTGGACTGTGCTTTTCTTATAAGAATGATAAAGGTGGTACCGCAGTTGAATACTTAAGAGTGGAGTTAGGTTGGAGAGACACTGTGCTTCTCATGGGGCCTGTAGCAGAGTGGATTGTAGTTTACATCATTAGAGGGGGTCATTCGCTGTGTCAGTGATAGAAGTCATATAGTCAAAACAAGGGAATCCACCTCCAATAGCAGAGATGTAATAAGTGGTGTTCCACAGGGTTTAGTCATGGATCCTCTACTGTTTGGAATCCATTTTTCCAAGGTACAAGCACAAAGTAAGTGTCTGCTTTTGACAAGGTTTACGGATGCATGCAAACTGGGAGTGGTCATAGAATCTCCAGTGTATGTCAACATCCTACACGAGGGTCTTACTTGAACAAATGATTGTTGCCTTGTCATGGCCTTAAAAGCAAAACAAATATATGTATTATCATTACTTTCAGTAACAGCGATGTTCCTGCTAAGTACCACATCAATAATAACACCTGACATACATACTCAGGGGTGGGAGACCTGGGCACACGGGTTGACAGCTAACTTACCCTAGATCACCATGTCTCCCCAGTAATACAAAGGGCATTCTATCATGCTCATGTAGTAAGTGAGGGCATTGTATCCAGAAAAAGTAGACATCATAACATCCACGTCCTCTTCCCTCTGCAAACCAATAGTTGAGTGCAATGGCACTTTGGTATGTACCTTTCCAAGCACCTGTAGCAATTGGAGAGACCACATAGGTTCCTCACAAGGGGCATTCAGGTCTTCAGCATCTGTCCATGGGGATCATCTGATATCACTGTCACT
The DNA here is from genome assembly GCF_019279795.1 of Protopterus annectens. Lineage (NCBI taxonomy): Eukaryota > Metazoa > Chordata > Ceratodontiformes > Protopteridae > Protopterus > Protopterus annectens. The sequence continues at coordinate 157,953,880 of NC_056733.1, read as the reverse complement.
TTAGTGTGTGTCATACAGAGTACTCAGAGGTGATCTTTGCCTTGCATACAAAGCAATCTTTGACCCTGCAGTACTGGAAATGCTCCATATCCACAAGTCAAATGGTACATGGGTTAATTGCTGTATAGACCTTAACCTAGTATGTGATATTAATACAACCTCCAGATGGGAGATAATTGCCTACCAGAGTTTAACACACCTTTAGAACAGACTCCCATATCATGTCAAACAGAGCACCTCATTGGCCCTTATTAGATGCAACCTGTACATCTGTATAGGTGACCATAATTTCACCCTGGGGGTTCTACCTGTGTCCCTCTTGGAAAGGGAGAACAGGTGCTGATTACGTAAATAAGGGTAACAACTTGGCTAGGATTTTAAGGGCACTAGGGTTATTAGCCTAGTAAATTCCAATGAGCCTATGATCCCATAGGCTGATGTAGAATGCTCTAACATCCACACACACAAACTTGGCTGCAGTGAGAATAGTACCAGAACCTACTTATGTCTATAGAACACTGCACAGCACACACACACACACACACACACACACACACACACACACACACACAAAAAACAAGCTGGCTGAAGTGAGATTAGAACCCCTACCTATCTAGTCTTACACACTACAGATCACAGTACTTAACCACACACAATGGCTTCAGTCTATATTAGCATGGCTTTATGTAGTCTTATGGTAGATGACATCAGCAGGCCTTGTGGAGGACAAGAGATTGGAGGCCTTCATCACCTGCTAGGCCCAAAACAGTGCAAAACCCTTTCTGTTTGTATGTCAGTGGGAGATTCACATGTGTTTTTAGAAAGTTGAACATACACACTCAAACACAGCAAGTGGGCAGGAGTGAGATTAGAACTCCTACTTTTCTAGTCTTACACACTCACCACAGCTTAAGTCTGATATTAAGATGGCTTTAGGCAGTCTTATGGTAGATGACATCAGCAGGCTTTGTGGAGCTTGAGAGTTTGGAGGCCTGCATCAACTGCATGAGTCACAAAGTGCAAAGCAATGCTAATTTTGAAGTCAGTGTGGTATGCACACTTTCTTTTTGGGGAGATATATACACACAAACACACACACAAAGTGGGCTGGAGTAAGATTAGATCCCATACCTATCTAGTCTTACACACTGATCACAGTACATACCCCACACTCCACGGCTCAAGTTGCTTTGCAAATGACTGGAGGTGAAGTAATCCTAGAGAACATAAACAAGCCCTGTGTTGAACAGCTTGGGAGGCTTGCAATGTCATATTGCTTCTTACTATCATATGCATCTAGTATCCTAACAGTCAGAAAACTGTCTGTAGCCTAGATAGGTGACAGCAGCACTCATATTCAGCATATGTGCATGTTCGCATTTTGATGGGCAAGCCAATGGCAAAGCTATATTAGCCCTGTCAAAGAGTGTGCACACAACATAATACAATACACAACTTGTTCAGTTATTGATGTATGTGTGGTGAAATCAAGCATGCACAGAGGGCTGTAGTGAATGTGGATGTTGTTGCTGCCATAGATACAAACATATAGCTTGACAATATATGTACATATTCATATACGATGCCATACATTTTCAAGGTTTCCACATGCTGTAATAGGGAGGCAAGGTGTAACTCACCACTGTTCAGATGTTTGCAGCAAGTACACAGATTTGACTCATACTTATGTGTGTTTCACACAAATATAGTATCATTTACACATGATGTGAAAGAATACTGCCAGAACTCTGAACTTCAGATATCCCAGTAGTCTTCCAATTACAACACATTATTCTACGCACTTCCACATATTTGTAGGTGCATTATCTAAGGTTGAGCCCTTCCTTTCGGTCTTTCGTCCAACATTATAAGTGTTTTAGTGCAGCTTTACTCTCAATGATCTGGGAATGTAGAGCAATACAGACATACACACACACACACACACACACAAATATAAATATATATATATATATATATATATATATATATATATATATATATATATAAATATATGTGTGTATGTACATATGTAATATATATGTATATATTATATATATATATATATATATATATATATATATATGTATATATTATATATACACATATATATATATATATATATATATATATATATATACACATATATATATATATATATATATATATATATATATATATATATAAGTTTTTTAAACAAAATTGTGTTAGGAGCAATGAATTTTATCTCTGCTTAACTAAGTGTATGGGCATATGTAGTTGCATTTTCGCTTGTTTGTGCATCACTAAGCACCACACAAATGGGAGGCACATTGCTTACATCAGAGACTTAATGTTCCATAAACTGACTCTGGTCCACAGCTAGCTGTACTCCAGGCCGGGATTATGGTTTGATTACAAAAACTCTAATCTGGATTTGCCTATTCACTCAGGTACATAAATGAATCTACAGTTTCAATCACTGTGTGCTGTATGTAATATCCACCTTTCTTAATGTCATCCAGACTTCATATGCTTAATTTGTGATGTATTTATCAGCATATTATATTCCTGTGACCAAATGGTCAATTTAATCAAGTTATTTAGTAAAGATGCCCCATCTGTAATACGTGTAATCAGTATACCCAATTTCAGTTCATCTGAATACAGACTGTAGAACAAGTCAGATGAAATGGACAGGTCTAAAGAGAAACTTGAACAAGTTTGGGCCTAGGACAGAGCCCTGTGGGACACCCTGACTGTAACCAATTATTTCACTTGTGCAGCTGTTGTATGATAATTGCCATGTCCTATATATAAGCCATTCAGCTATTCATCTTATCAAGAGTTCATCAGTACATAGTTGTTATAATTTATTGATCACTGTTTTGTGGATGGCCCTGTCACATCTCTATAAATTACATCACAGCACAATTTTTCATTCATAGTTGTTATTATATTGTCATAGTACATCATGTTGCAGGTGGTACTTATATCTATTTTCAACATATGCATGCTGATATATGGTTTCACGTCCCAACCTTTACAGTTCTGATACTGACTAATCCAATATTACCTAAGACATTTTAAACAGGTCTTGGATATGCGGTACAGACGCAAATGTGCAACTGATGTGTGAAATAGATTAATAGTAGTATAGCACACAGAGTCACAGTCTGTAAAACAATACTTATTGCTCCTCAACATGCCAAATATCTAGATATATCAGGATTAGAACCCTGAGCACCATCACACAAGCTACCTGCTTTATTCCTTTGGCAAGCAGCCTCTGTGGCTCAGACAAGGGACCATTCATCACACCATGACCTACATAAATATGTACTTTGCTATTCTCAGTTGTCTAACACACAAAATGCAAGTGCAAATTGTACATTACTGTCCTGGTGCTGTGTGGCATACTGTGTGAAATGTTCATACAGCATAAATGATTTATTGTTATGGTAGTTAGAAGGGGACACTGCTGTTTTGAGGGGTGGGGGAACAAAAGCCCATGTTCTGCTAGGACACACACTAATCTGATTATCATTTAACCTCAATTTCTAACATGTCCCTTGACTGAAGTAGGATTGCGTGAATATTCCGTGCATGAGGCCTACCGAATAAAAATAGTGACATGTTAGTGGAATGGGTGTCTGAAGTCCCATGTGGATGTCATTTCTGTCCAAATAGCCCAGTATAGTTGCCTGTATAATGTACCCAGTCCATAGCTACAATGATATAACATAACAATCCACTATACTACTGTGTAGGTATGGACTTACCTTGCAAGTGCAGCAGTTGACAAAACTGTAGTTCAGGGCTGACTCTATCTGATGTGAGCAGTACACAGTCAATACATGGATAGGTACAGGATGTGTGATTTGGCTGGCATCAATTTTAATATTTGTATGCGAGTAGGAGTAAGGTGTTAGTCCCTAGGTCCCTAGGTTGTCAGTAAATGTGATATGCATTGTCTCTTAGCCAAAGCCAGGGCATACTGAGCATGCCTATGTCTGCCTACAGTGACATCAGCAGGGGGTTCCTCCTCTGAGTCCTTCTGTGACTGTGGCTGTGGTGACCTAGGAACTGGTGGGGAGGGGGTTGTGTATCCCTTCCCTTTGCTGAGCCTGCTGCAGCTGTTTCTGCAGGATCAGATTGTGTAGCATAGCACATCCTGTGAATATCTGAGCAAAAGTGCCTGAAGTATACTGCAGGGCTCCACCAGATATATCGAGGCACCAGAACCTTGGCTTCAGAAGCCCAAACACATGCTATATGATGTTCCTAGTTTGTGCATGTGCCTCATTATAGTGTTCTTCCATATGTGTGTGTGTGTGTGAATTTCTGATGGGCACCATCATCCATGGACCCAGGGCATAGCCAGCATCCCCCAGTAAATGGCCCTGTGGGATGTCCCCCCTAACAAACATCTGGTAGAGCTGTGATGTGTGCCAGATATGTGAGACATTATAGCTGCCAGGGTTGCCAGCACACATATATATATATATGATAATCCCCTGGGCATTGCACATGACTTGGCATTTGAAGGAGTGGTATCTCTTGTGGCTAACATAGATTCTACCCTGTTCACCAGGTGGTGCCTTGATGTGTACATGAGTGCAATCTATGGCACCAAATACTTAAGGGTAGTGTGCTACAAGGTAGAAGTGTTGCATATTGCTGACCCTCACCTCAGTGTGAAGGGAAAAAGATATGTGCTTACTGGCATGTGGGAGCATATCATCCAGAAATTGGTGGCATATCCTGAATGCAGATCCCTGTGACACCCCCATTATGTCCCAAGTTGGTCTTTGAAATGTACTTGTAGCTAGTATCCTAAGGGCTACACATACATTAGTTTCCACTGGGATGGGTTCCCATCTGTTAACTCTTTCTCTGAGTTGAGGGTGACAGAACTCACTAAGCTCTTATAATATGTCCCTGCCCACCAAGTAGTGCTCTATAATATCTAGCTCATGTAGTTTCTGGAAGGTTACCCTGGGCCTGAACACTCTTCTCCTTCTCGGCCCAGGCCTATTGTCAGCAGCACCAGCAGCATTGACTTCAGCATCTAGCACATACAGATGTGGAATAGCTGCAGCAGCCCCTAGCACTATCTCATTTAAAATGTCCAAGTCTCTGCTTCAATGATCCTGAGTACTGAGGGAAAATCAGAATGTAGGGTGTATGCATACTTTATACAGCTCTGCTGTAAGTCTACCATGTGGGATTGGCTAATTATGATGCAGTTCACCTGCCTACGATGTAACTGACATGATTTAAAGGCCCTATTTGATTACGCGATTTGGAGCTATGAGCAGCATTGTAGAGCATAGCTTATACAAAAGTATATATAAATTGAATATATCCAGTTTTACTTGACAGATGCCTACATCATCACTGTCACGTGGGTACTCTGTCTGCATGAACATGCAAAGCTATGTGCCATACCCTGCCAACACACGTGCTGAGCACTATAAAATCCTAAAAGTAACATGATACACTCCATGATGTCATCCACATCCAGTGTGAATATCCAAACTGTGTAGGAGCCTACACGAAGAGGATATGTGGACAGAGTTGCTGCTTTTAGCGATTCAACAAAGGAACATGATCTGCATACATATTCATGCTGGCAGCATAGAAACTACATGGTTCTTAGCCGTGTAAGCTGGGTAACAGTACAAATGCACTGTTGTATGGACCAGATGCAAGGTCCTACAATACATTTGTGAAACTACATTATAGATGTTATTTTAAAAATGTTTTACCTGTTAAGCATGTTTGCACAATGCTGCATATAGTGCAAACATGAGAAAATTATTTTAAAAATTATTATTAATTTTGCATATCCTCTTCCTTTTACAAACATCCACAATGTATGTTTTCCACATCTAAGTGATCTACTATTTTCAGGGGAATTATGTCCAAATTTGTGGACTTTTACATCCCCTTCTGTCTATGTAGAAATTTTCTGCGCACACTACAAACATGGACACGGAGTCTACACGGAAGCCTTTCCCCTTGTTTGATCGCTCCACCTGCTGCATTTGCATAAGATTCACCTGCTTAAGCAGGAATTTGCATTGCATGGACGTTTCTCTGTGCATGTTTGTGTGCTGCTAAGTGACACTTTTACTGAATCTAAAAATGTTCGCACTCGTATACACATCACAGTGAGATGCGTACATAAAAAAAACAGTGTAGGCTTTACTGAATTCCCCCTTAGTATTCTTCAATTTTTAATATAGAATTCTTATTTATGTACAAATGCTTATACTTTTATCTGAATAGTTTTTTTTTTCAAATCAACTGTTCTATTATTTATTTTTAATGGCTGAAGAAACATTTGTAATATGTTTAAAAATAAGTGCTAAATCCTTTTTATGCACAGTGTATATTTATATGTACGTATTATATAAAATATGTTTATAAACAATAGATATCAAGATTTTAGATAGTGTTTGATTCAAAGTGCAATGATCGATCATATGGCTAAGTTTGTTTTAATTGATTGTTACTACATTTGATTTTTGATACCTGAAGAACAGCTTGTATTCTGTCTGAAAGCAAGTGCTATGAGGTTGTTTAAGTTAAATAAAGTAAAGTTTTAGTACTTTTATGTGATTTTATAATTTCATGCCACTACACAGTTAATTTCTAGTTTTATGGGAATACCATACTTATGTAATATACGTGTGTGTGTGTGTGTGTGTGTGTGTGTGTGTGTGTGTGTGTGTGTGTGTGTGTGTGTGTGCGCATTTTTGCACATGTATTTATTATCTTATTTATTTATTTCATTAATTGGGACAGTAAAAACTGGGCAGGGAAGATTTTCAGTGGAAGTCTAGGGAAAAAGCTCTACATGATCGCTTTTCAGTATACAGAGAGAACTACTTGCACACATACAGTGATAGAGATATTGGCAGTAACTGAATGCATTACAAGAAACAGAGAGTGTAAGTATTACATTCACAGAATACAGCAATACAGACATCTTAGCGAATGATGTATATAGTCCATTCTAAATATGTCAGCACAGATTGATTTACAGTATTATTGAATAGACAACACATTAAGTCAGTGATTAAAAAAAGCCTACAGTATGCATACACTAAGTGTACACAATATGTATTCAAGAACATTCTTATCACATTTTTCGTGCTTTCTAGTTACAAAGAAAGATTACAGTAATGTACATGTAGTCTACACTTTGCAGTAACTTTTATGAATCCCTGTCAATATTTAAAGCTGCAAGAATATCAGTAGGAAAACTAAAATTAGGAGGAAGAAGGTGCGAGTTATGTCTGTGTTGTTTGTTCACTCAGAACAGTGTACACTTAGTGTAGGCGTTATTGAATTCCAAGGAGTATGTACACTAACACTGCATTTCAAGACTACAACTCACATTCCTACTGAGATTAAAAATAGATATATATATATCGAGAAAGAAGTGTAAGAAGGAAAATGTTCAGTGTTTTATAATACTCTTTCTTTAAAGGTAAAACCCATGATGTTTCAAAATGAATCCTGACAGATTAGGCCTGGCTTAAAATTTTTTTTCCATTGTCTTTCATATTTTCTAATTATTAATGTGGATTGTGCCAACGTGGAAGACTCAGACTTGTGCCTTATAAGGAAAGGCACAGATAAGGGGTCAGCAGATTCTTACTAAGCCAAGGAATACAGAGGTGTTTAGCTTTAATTGGTATTATGTGGATGATTTGCTTTTGGCTTCTGATTCTTACTCTAGCTGCTGACAATAATCTATTTTCCTTTTGACCAGGTTAGTAGAAATGGGATTAAAAGTTAATAATGCAGAATTGCAGTAGAGGAAACCAAAAGTCCAATATTTAGGACATTTTATTTAAGAAGGTTCTTGGCAAATTTTACCCTCATGCATTACTGCTATTCAAGCTGTACCAAAAGATACAACATTAAAATGGTTGCAGGATTTTCTGGGAGAGACTGGCTGTTGCCAACAATGCATTTCAAATTATGCTGGAGTAGTAAAGCCTTTGTTATAATTATTGAAGAAAAGCACCCCTGAGCCCTTACCCTGGCAGTACTATTGTGAACAACCTTATGTCCAGCTAAAAACTTTGCCATCAAGCCCTCCTGATCTTGGGCTACCTGATTACTCAAATGCATTCTTTCTATTCTGTTATGAAGGGAATAAAGCAGTGTTAGGATTATTAGTACAGTGTAGGAATGATGGTTTTAGACTGCTGCGTGACTCAGTACACATCTTGATCCTGTAAGCAATAAAGCAGTGTTAGGATGATTAGCACAGTGTCGGAATGATGGATTCGGGAAATGAGTCTGGTGACCAAGTGCTGGTCTTAGGACTTCCAACAGCTCATGATCCAGTGTGGAAATCAATATTATATGAACTATAAAAAGAGTATACCATCCTTGTTTGCAAATTTTTGAGAATCCTCTCCAGCCCCAGCCTGCACTATATTCATATGGACTTATCATTGGAAAAACAGTAGTGGCATTCATCATTATACTGTTGCACTTCTTTCTGTCATCAGAAGCCATCAGACCTGTAAGCACTGAACAATTTTGTTTATGAGAAATAAGCATTTAGTTAAAAGTCAACCAAAATCACCAGACCTGCATCCTAAATTTAATACTTTTTCTGATGTATTGTATACTTACACCAAGACAATGATTCTTAGTAACTGTTATGTGTATGCACTTATACGAACTGCACACAATGGGAGTATTTCATTGTTTCCAGTAGGAGCCGCATTTGGAACAATTTTGGTGACCAAAATCAAAAAGGCAAGACATAATTCTTGGCATAATGTTACCCCCTTTAGACTGGTTCCACTCCAGTTATCAGTAACTGAAATGGGAACACTTGTTATATTAAAAGTGGAATGCTTCCTGTTGGGAGAAATAGCTATAATATTACCCAGTGAATACATAAAGGGGCTGGGGGACACAGCATGGCCATGTTGTGTGAGTTTTATATATTTGGTTCCCTGCAAACTGGTTGGTATGTCATTTTGTTGGTTGTGTTATTCCAGCTGTTTGACATACACAGACAATTTGCAATGTTCACCAAATGATAGAAACAAAGGGCATTAAAAATTCAGTTTGGAAGATAAATGCTTCCTGGATTTATCATCATAATTTTGAAAATACTGCATTCAAATGACTGTCACATATGGATCTGAGTGATGGTGTTATTTCAGAAGCAGGTATTTTTCCAGCTTATGGGGCAGTAAAATCAATCTGAGAATTAAAAAGACTTTCTAAATTATAAAGTACTAAATGTCTAAAGCACTGAGTAATGCAACTTTTGAATCAGTAAATCATGTTACTATTGAAATGACTGCCATGCATGGTGTTGTGCTACAGAACCAAATAGTATTTGATTTTACCCTTGTTTACAAGGGAAGTATGGGTGCACTCATCCAAACAGTGCTGTTCATTTATACCTGATAACGAGCATGCTATTAATAGTCACTTTGAAACTATATGAAAAGTTGCAAACCTGCTGTCAATGGCCATGATTAACGAATCTATTTTCAGGACTGGGAAGAAGTACTTTAAAATTCTTCATGCCTATTGCCATCATGATAATAATTTTAAGCATTATTTTATTTATGTGCAAAATGTTGGTCTCAAAGCTTCTTGAATCTAGAAAAAATATTAATTTACAAAATGTGCATATTAAAAATAAAAATGAAGAACTGCCACTGACCATAGTTGAAGAAAGTCAGGATGAAAAAGAGGAAAGTGTGTTGAGGAATTCTGGACAAATTTGTTTGAGAAAGAGATCAAAACTGAAAGATATTCAAACTGTCTTTTCATTCCATCCAAACACAGACATGGGTTTATTGCTTATAAAACCATTTTTGTTAAGCATCTTAATAAGCATTGTACATGTCAATGTCAGGAGGAACCTGCATGTCAAGAATGTCTGACTGCGTATGAAAAAAGTGTCCACCATTTGAAAACTTGCTGTTATTGCCCAGTCATTAAGAAATACTTGACTTGAGTGATGCATCTCAACATCAAATGGAGGAATTGAGAAGGAAGAAGTGTAAGAAGGGACAATATTCAATGTTTTATAATACTCTTTCTTTATAAGTGGAATCCATATTGCTTTAAGATGGGACCTGACAGCTTAGGCTCTCTTGAATTTTCTTCCATTGTCTTGGTATTTTCTAAGTTCCACTGTGGAAAATCAGAACTTGTGCATAATAAGATTCTTAGTAAGGAAAACAATACAGAAATGTTTAGTTTTAATTAGTCAGCAGCTACAGTAAATGCTTGATCATAAGCTTTTACAGTATAAAAAGTTACTGCAGTTTCTCTTTTTTGGGAGACAAGACTTTGGTTGCTTTGTCTCCCATATATGTGTGTTCTCTTACAATAAAGGAGATCATTCTACTCTACTGAGCTATACTACTTGAAGTTGTTTTTGACCATAACAATACAGTAAAGGTCATGTTGATATACAGTGATGAATTTATAGACACACCCTATGATTCATAAAGATACTTGCCATTCATGTTAATTGCCTGGTGCAGTTAGGTTAATTTATACAATATTGAGAAAATACATTTCAGAGACAGCTATGGACACAATGAGAAACACCTCATTACTGGCTTATTAGTATATCTCTGAATCACACTTTTTTTAACACTAGCACTGTCAGACCAGCTGGCAATAAGTTTCCCCTGGTGGCCTATCCATTGCATTAGCAAAGGAAGTCCCCTCACACACATACATATGTATGTATGTACCTATGTATATATACATATATATATATATATATATATATATATATATATATATATATATATATATATATATATAGATATATATATATATATATATATACACACACACACACACACACACACACACACACACACACACACACACACACACACACACACACACATTCAGACAACACCCCCATGCATGCATGCACAATTAGGACTCATTTGAATGAATGCTTTTTCATGCTGTAAAAAAAAAAAAAAAACTAATGTAAGCGAATGTTCTTCCTAATGTAGTTTCTGCCTGCAGTCTTTGGAATGGGATTACAGTACAGCAGGGTAAGTTGACACTGTTTTGTAGGCAGCATACTTTCTTTGAGAAATGTATGAAAAATATCTCAGATTCCAGAAATAAAATAAGGACTGCACTTCAACATTAAATAAAGTTGCACATTCAAAAAAAAAAGGCAAGACAAACCATTCCAGTATATGCTACAGTTCACTGCCCTAGAGCTGAGCTGCAGATTTCTGCATCACAGCCGTGACGATGTGACGTACTGCCAGCTATGCCAGGAGAAGTAGGGCAGTATATGTATATCATATGCCAGCACAGCTAGCTGGAATTTAGTAAAGAATTATATGTTATTTGAATATCAAACTGATTTGTACAGTTGCTTGTGTTGAAAATGGATTTGTAAAGTTTCTTATGTTACAAATGTACCAACAGTGGGTCCTGAGTGTATTGTAACTGAATTTTATATATGTGTGTGTTGACAGAGGATACTGAAAGAGAAGAGGTTACACTCAGCTCCAGCTAACTTTGGAGAATAGTAAGAAATGTAATTACTGTGCCTAGGCTACTCTTGCAAATATTATGGGATAATGATTCCTCACTACTGTTTATTTCTTGTTAAACTGCCTCTGCATTGTACTATACTACATGATAATGTTCCTTTATTTGCTTATATGTTTTGTAAATTTTTTGTTTATTGTAAGTTACTAGTATATACTGGAGCTTTTTTCCTCGGGCCTCTGCTGAAAATGGACATGTATCCAGCCAGACTAGCCCGGTCAACAAATATAAAATAAATAATAAATAAATAAATTTTATGACTTTCAGAAGCTGCACCAGATCTGAGCAATGCTCGTGTGTGTGTATTATTGACATATAGGTGATAAATCCTGACAGTTTCTAGTAATGGGGGGTTGCATGAGAACCAGAAGTCAGATGACCAGATGTATGTGATGTCATTCTGCACAGAATTAATGTTTTAATATTAGGTGAGACTGAAGTCTCAGGGCAGTCTGTTTCTTAAACCCTGACATAAAAGGATCCCTCATCTTGCCTTGCTCTATTAAATAAGTAGGAACTAATTCTCTAGACCAGTCAGGAAAATATAATGAGAATAGTTAAATATTGCTTTTCAGTAACTGTGTGAATCTTTCCAGCTGTGTTATTTTTAAAATTTCCTGTGATTGAAACTCTGGTCATCATCATCATCATCATCATCATCATCTTCTTCTTTCGGCTGTTCCCATTAGGGGGTCGCCACAGCGGATCATCTGTTTCCATTTCTTCCTGTCCTCTGCATCATGCTCTTTCACACCAACCACCTGCATGTCCTCTCTCACCACATCCATAAACCTTATCTTAGGCCTTTCTCTTTTCCTCTTACCTGGCAGCTCCATCCTTAGCATCCTTTTCCCAATATACCCAGCATCCCTCCTCAGCACATGTCCAAACCAATTCAATCTCGCCTCTCTTGCTTTGTCTCCAAACTATCCAACCTGAGCTGACCCTCTAATATACTGATTCCTAATCCTGTCCATCCTAGTCGCACCCAGTGCAAATCTTAACATCTTTAACTCTGCCACATCTAGCTCTGACTCCTGCCTTTTTGTCAATGCCATCGTCTCCAACCCATATAAGATAGCTGGTCTCACTACCCTCTTGTAGACCTTTGCTTTCACTCTTACTGGTACCCGTCTGTCACAAATTACTCTTGACACCCTTCTCCCCCCATTCCACCCTGCCTGTACTCTCTTCTTCACCTCTCTTCCACACTCACCATTACTCTGAACTCTTGATCCCAAGTACTTAAACTCATCCACCTTTACCAGCTCTACTCCCTGCATCCTCACCATTCCTCTACCCTCCCTCTCATTTACACACATATATTCTGTTTTAGCCCTGCTGACCTTCAATCCTCTCCTTTCTAAAGCATATCTCCACCTCTCCAGGGTCTCCTTAACCTGGTCCCTACTCTCACTACATATCACAATGTCATCTGCAAACATCATAGTCCACGGGGCTTCCTGTCTGATCTCATCTGTCAACCTGTCCATCACCACTGCAAATAAGAAAAGGCTCAGAGCTGATCCTTGATGTAATCCCACCTCCACCTTAAACATATTTGTTACCCCCACCATAGTCCTCACCAATGTCACACTACCCTCATACATATCCTGTACCACTCTTACATACTTCTCTGCCACTCCCTACTTCCTTATACAATACCACAACTCCTCTCTAGGCACCCTGTCATATGCTTTTTCTAAGTCCACAAAGACACACTGCAGCTCCTTCTGACCTTCTCTGTATTTCTCCAACAACCCTAGAGCAAACATTGCATCTATAGTGCTCTTTATTGGCATTAAACCATACTGCTGATCACTAATCATCACCTCCATTCTTAACCTAGCTCCCACTACTCTTTCCCATAACGTCAAGCTGTGACTGATCAATTTTATTCCTCTGTAGTTACTGCAGCTCTGCACATCACCCTTATTCTTAAAGATAGGTACCAAAACACTTTTTCTCCACTCCTCAGGCATCTTTTGACTTTCCAAAATTTCATTAAATAATCTGGTTAAAAATTCCGCTGCCATTTTTCCTAAGCACCTCCATGCTTCCACTGGTATGTCATCTGGGCCAACAGCCTTTCCATTCTTCATTCTCTTCATAGTTGTCCTTACTTCTTCCTTGCTAATCTGTTTTGCTTCCTGATTCACTATCCCCACATCATCCAACCTTCTCTCTCTCCCATTCTCTTCATTCATCAGCCCTTCAAAGTACTCTTTCCATCTACTCAACATACTCTCCTCGCTTGTGAGTACATTTCCCTCACTATCATTTATCACCCTTACCTGCTGCACATCTTTCCCAGCTCTGTCCCTCTGTATAGCCAATTGGGTACAGGTCCTTTTCTCCCTCTTTAGTGTCCACTCTCTCATACAACTCTCCATATGCCTTATCCTTAGCCTTCACCACCTCTCTCTTTGCCATGCACCTCATCTCCTTATACTCATGTCTACTTTCTTCATCTCTTTGACAATCCTACTTCTTCTTCGCCAGCCTCTTCCTCTATATACTCTCCTGTGCTTCCTCATTCCACCACCAGGTCTTCTTGTCCTCCTTCCTCTGTCCAGATGTCACACCAAGCACCTTTCTAGCAGTCTCCCTTACTAGCTTTACTGTAGTTACCCAGCTATTCGGTAACTCTTCACTGCCTCCCAGTGCCTGTCTTAACTCTTCCCTGAACTCCACCTCACAATCACCCTTTTTTAACTTCCACCATTTAATCCTTGGCACTGCTTTCACACTCCTCCTCCTCTTCTTGATCACCAACGTCATTCTACAGGCCACCATTCTATGGTGCTTAACTACACTTTCCCCTGTCACCACTTTACAGTCTCCAGTCTCCTTCAGACTGGCCCTCCTACATAGGATATAATCCACCTGTGTGCATTTTCATCCACTCTTGTACGTCACCCTATGCTCCTCCCTCTTCTTAAAATATGTATTCACCACAGCCATGTCCATCCTTTTCACAAAATCCATAATCATCTGACCTTCTGCATTCCTCTCCTTAACACAATACCTACCCATCACTTCCTCATCCCATCTGTTCACTTCACCAACATGCCCATTGAAGTCCACTCCAGTCACTAGTCTCTCACCCTTGGGTACACTCATCACCACTTCATCCAACTCACTCCAAAATTTTTCTTTCTCATCCATCACATACCCAACTTGTGAAGCATATCTAACAACATTCATCATTACACCATCAATTTCAAGCTTCATAAACATCACTCTGTCAGACACTCTCTTCACCTCCAAAACACTCTTGGCATACTGTTCTTTTAGGATAACCCCTACCCCATTTCTCCTGCCATCCACACCATGATAGAACAATTTGAACCCACCTCCTATACACTTGGCCTTACTTCCCTTCCATCTCATCTCTTGCACGCACAAAATATCAACCTTCCTTCTCTCCATCATATCAGCTAGCTCTCTCCCTATACCAGTCATACTGCCAACATTCAAAGTTCCTACCCTCACTACTACACTCCTAACCTTCCTCCTGTCTTCCTGCCTTCAGGCATGCCTTCCCCCTCCTCTTCTCCTTCGACCAACAGTAGCCCAATTTCCACCAGCACCCTGTTGGCTAACAGTACTGGTGGTGGTCATTGTTAACCCGGGCCTCGACTGATCTGGTATGGAAATATGAAATGTTCTTTGCATAAGTCATTTGGCAGAGGTTTCATGTTGGATGCCCTTCCTGAAGCAACCCTCCCCATTTATCTGTGCTTGGGACCGGCACAAAGAAATGCACTGGCTTGTGCATCCCCAGTGGCTGGGTTTGATTGAAACTCTGGTGTTTACTGTAAATAGATATTTCATATTTTCATGTTCCTTTATTATTTATTATTAAATATATTTAAACTTTTCATTCTGGCTGGTCCTTCAGAGAATATTTTAACCTTTAAGAGTACTTATATATATTGGTGACAATGTGACCACTCCTGAAGCTTGGCTGTTTAGTCAACATTACCATTTGTAGTAATATTAATTTCACTCAGTATGACTAGGTACCCTGGCAAGAGCCTTAGGTAGCTGGCTTTGTAGTGTCTGTTGGCAGTGACAAATACCTTATAGTCTGGGCAGAAGGGGGACACAGCAGGTAAATCTGTGACAGCCTTTCTCAGGTGTGTGTGTGTGTGTGTGTGTGTGTGTGTGTGTGTGTGTGTGTGTGTGTGTGTGTGTGTGTGTGTGCGTGTGCGTGTGTGTATGTGTGTGTGTGTGTGTGTGTGTGTGTGTGTGTGTGTGTGTGTGTGTGTGTGTGTGTGTGTGTGTTTGTCAACTACATGGACAGGAAAACAAAACACTGGTTTCACAGAGAGAGTGCTAGAGGACTTGGCCTGGACACCCAGCTGAGGACCTAACCTTATAGCTGTGCTAGTTGGGAGTCTTATTGGGGCCCTGGAGGGAGACAGACCCTGAATTGAGTGTGTTACCTGTGTGATCCTAAGGCAAATTGTGCTTGATGCAGTGAGGTCTGCATCTGGAAATACTGAGTGCATTCATTTGTATTCCAAGTGAACTTCCCTCTCCAGTGTCAGTGGTGAGGATTCAGGTACATTGATTACTGGCCCAGAGTGGGGATGTCACAACAGCCTTCCTTCCTTCCTTGGAATTTGCTCCTGTACATTGTATAAGTTAGAATGAGTTTAAAAGTAGTTCACATAGTAGCTACTTTCTAAATCAAGCTTGTACAATATGCAGCCACAAGCCCACAATCTAGCTCCAAGACCCAGCTCTATCTGACCTTCCACCCATCCATCCTCAACCCTTTTTTCCCATTTTTGCACATGGGGTCGGGGTGTCACTTCAACAGTGACAATCATCTTGAGCCAAGGTTTACACTGCTGGGTGGCTAGCCCTGCACCTAATCTGTGAAAAAGAAAAAATGTAGTTTTGTCTATTTACCTTCTGTTTGTTACTACTGCAGCCTTCTAATCCTTTCTACATATAAATGCCTTTTTAAATTATTATTCGCTGGAACATGCACGTTTTTCTGAAACACCTGTGTATTACAAAAGCAAGACATACAATGCCTACTACCATACTTAGAATTCTGAGGTCTTTATATGCCCTTCCTTTCATCACATGTGGTATGTGAATGTGTGCTGGGGAGGTAAGTGGGGAACTTTTAAATCCTAGGTGCCTATATCCATTTAGCCACATACTGCATGACCAATATATTACAGCCAGTGCTGCTGTATTGACAGTGATGAAGTTCTGAAGTGAACACTGAAGGTCTGAGGTGTTAATCTATCTGCTGAGTATTATACCATGTATACAATAGTATTTTTGCAGGTAATGCCATTCTTCCAACAGTGGTTGATTACATGCATTTCAGAAGTGAACCCTGGAGCTGAGAGGAGAAAACCATCCTTTAAATCATCTGATCACATGGAAAAAGTAAGTCTTCCATCAACTTTTGTACTTCCAAAATGAGCGTCTGAGCTGAAGTTCAGGACTGAACCCTGCAGTTATGAGATGGCTGTTTTATCCAGACAGCTACCAGACCACCACTGACAACACAGCACTGATTGCCATCTGCAAATATCTATCTGCCATTATGTTCAGAAATAGACTCAGGAGCTGCAGTGCTGAGGTTTTATTCACTAGGACGCCTTACCTTATGGTATATTTACTGTCAAAGTTAAAACATGCAGACCAAATGTATATTACTTTCACTGGCCTAATACTCGGTGCCCAGAGTATCACTTATTGTACAACCTGTGGTACTGTTGCCTTACTTACATGTTTGAGAGTGTTTCCATAATTCACAGAAATTTTAATCAACTTATTGTTTTGCCTGTCTCTTATTGGTAATGTTTCTACACATTTCTACCACAATGATCTCTGTAAATGTGAGAAGGTAAAGAATTATTAATACTGGAGGCAGTTTTTTCAAAAGTTCATGGCCTAAGGAACATATTTCAGCATTGAATAAGAGTGCCAATTTGAGTTTAATTTTTTAAGAAACTAAACTCATGCATAAACAGAGCAACAAAAGCACCATAACAGCACAAAGCAACATATGCAGCTAAATTTGATAGTGTCACAGAAGAGCTGTGGACTAACAGAATAAAAGCCTATACACTATCTGTTAACATGAAGTAGCCTGTAGAAATATGTAATAAGAATTACTGAATCAGCAACCAGACACAGCAATTTGATAACTGAAGTGATAATTAAGAAGAAATTATTTTCACATGGAGATTTTTTTCAGAGATGGAAGTATTTATAGATTTGTAGATGTGCGCAGCCAAAGGGGAAAAGCTAGTGGCTGAACACTGAGCTTGTCTCAGCAGACCACTACAAAACAAGTGGTGGGGTCTGTCATCAAATATCATAGATAATCTCTGTAAAAGTTCTGAAAGCTGTTAGTTTTTCAGCTTGGTACTTAATGAAGCCAGTGATGTTAGTGACATTAGTCATTTAATCATATTTAGTTTAGGACTTACCAGATCTTTTCTTGGTGGAAGAGTTGCTGAGTGTTTATGCCGTGAAGGGCAATATAACCAGATATGATACTTGAAAAATTGGCATAACTAACATGGTTTTTAAAAGAGAAACATTGTGGTATCCCACTTAATGGTGCCTCCACCCTGATTTGGAAAATGGATTTGTGAGCTTAATGACCAGATCATATCCTCATGAATTCATCAAGCCTGTAATCAAAACCCTTGAAATAAAAGAAGATGTGGAAGGTAACACTAAAACCGACAACTTCATAAAACTGAGGAGTCTGAATCACAAACATTTCAACATTTTTTCTTGAGGATGTAAGAGTGGAGTTTGATGATATGACCTACTTCATCCATGATTTCTGGCTGAACAGGGCACCCACAGTAAGCAGATCTTTACCACTACAGAAGGAAATAAAAGCCATCATGTACAACAAAGGTAAATATGCCACCTTCTTAGATGATGATCTTTAGCCAAAGAACCTAGTATTTCTCATTCATGTCATAAAATTGTATTAGACTTAAATGTGTAATTGTAGGGAAAAATCAGCTAGTCAACAATAACTGTGCAAACTTAACATATTCATTCAAAAGTTGGAAATCTTGTAGAAGCATTCAGTCACAAACAAAATATATTAATTACTCAACCTTAAGCACAAGGCAAACATAACTGAATGAATTAAACAAAATACTGTGCACCTATGCAAATGCTTATTTAGGAATGCAAGAGCTTCCAAAATGCTATAATAAGATGGAGGTCTTTGGATTCCTATTTGAAAACATTATTTATAGTTGGAGATTATCAAGATTCAAAATAACAGTGTCTTGAAAAGGAGAATTCAAATAATATGATCACCTGAATTTTTGCAGTCATGTTCTCTGCATAAATATACCCAAATCATGCAAGTACTCAATATTTACTGCACTTTGTATGGCATATGAAGGGGATGGTATGGGTGATATATAGGGAAAATATTAAGTGGAGTAAAAGAAAATATCATGAAAAACTGGAAAAAATAGCTGCATTAGACAGAGAGAAGTACAGAATCAGATTGGATGTAGGAGGAAGCTCGGGTGATTTGCAGGTGTCTAACTGGTATACGGCCAGTGTATGACCAGCATATGCAGTTATCTCACAGATGGTATGACACTTCAATTAAAAACTAAAAGAGGAAAATGAATATGAGTGCTGAAGGAGTCATATTACTGGCATATGTGGAATAAATGTAGAGATTTAATGCTCACTTCAGAGTAAAGAGGATGGAGAGTAGGAGAAAGTCTATAAGAGGAAGGTAAACAAGACACTGGAAGTTTACATTTCTGGAATAGATGATAGCAATGAAGAATGGCTGAGCGACAATTGGATAATGGGATTGATAAAATGTGAAGTATAAAGGAAATAGAAGGGATAGGACCTCAATTAAATGCAATGTGTTTGACAACAATGTGGCAAACTACATTACTATGGCCATTATTTATGCATTCATTCACTTATTTTATCGCACTCGGACAGTTTAGGTGCATGCAGTCATTAAAGAAAAACTCCATCTTGGAACTGAAAAAATAGTTTTTAATTCTATCTCTGTTTTCTAAACTATGTTAATGCATTAAAATAACACTAGGTCCTTCTTATAAAATGTTAATATGATTTCCACCAAAACAGCTGACATGGGGCTTGACATATTAATGTGACCTTGTTTTAGCGCTTACTTGTCCCCTTGTAGATCAGAGTGTGTGATATACTTTTAAGAAACTTTCCAGTGAGCTAGCATATGCATATAGGTACTGAGCATGTGCAAGCAAGAGTGCCATTTTGAGTGAGCCGCAGAGTGAAAGCAGGCCAGTATGTAGTCAGTAAGTTAGATAGTTCATTTAAGTTCAATGTTCCTGCCATCCATCCTGATGTGTTTGCATGCAATAAACTACTTAAACGTACACCCAAGCCTCATAGTCTTCTTAATACACATAAGATAAGCGATATGGTGTCAGAATGGGATCCAGAGTTACAGCCATGAGGCAACCCATTAGAGTTGGAGGAATATATAGGAGTGGATCATGCCTACTGCTCAAACGACTCGCAAAACAGGTCAGAAATGAATCCCAGGTACTAAAATTCATTTAAATGATTTCTTTCACTACAAATATAAAACAAAACATTCAGAATGCTCCAAATGAATTTCTTATTAAATGAAATGTCCAAAACTGTGACATATTGATAAAAATATTAGAAATAATTATGAAAACATTTGAAACAATAGCCAAATTGCATAAAATGTACAAAAAAGGGAAAACAACCATATTTTTCACTATGTGTTCCTTTGTCATATTAACTAAAGCTATTCAAAGTATCAGAAGTGAGCAAAGTGTTTGCAAGTGTGTGCAGTATTACAGTGTAGTCATTTTGCAAAGTGCAGTCATTTCAAAGAATATTTTGCAAAGTACAGTTATTTCAAAGCATATTTCGCAGAGTACAGTATTTTGAACAGTTTATTGTGCATTTGAATATTATTACAAGTACCTGGTGTGTGTGAATGTTTGTACATAATTACAAAGGCCATTTTGCATTGTGTTTTACTATAATCTATGGGCATGGCAGCAGGGTTTCACAGACCCACACTGCTTGTGTTTGATAACAATATTGCAGAAATTGGAGAGTGTTTGAGCAGGAATATATTTTCATACAGACTGTTTTTTTCTGACAAAGACACACATACAAAAGCATTTATTCTGATTAATTTAGCTGGTTCAGAGGCCATTGAAAGACAGTGTTCATTTGGGTATGCACCTGCTGTGTTTGTAGGGGAGGGGGAAGACCGCCATATTGTGGTACCGGCTGACACAAAGGAAGACCCTGAATGCTTAAAATGTAAATTTAGAGAAATGTGTAACCCCCAAACAAATATTACAATGGAAAAGCACTTATTTTACACAAGGGTTCAAAAGCCTAGTGAAACTTTTGCAGCATATATAACTGACTTGAGAAATAAGACTAAAATATGCAGATTTTGTGATCTGAGAGATGAGTTGATAAAGGACAGGTTTGTGTGTGGTATGAACAATGACACTATGAGAAGGATTTTGCTTCAAGACAGTGATTTGACATTAAATAAGGTCATTGAGATTTGTCAGATATATAAGCTTACAGAAAAGCACACAAGTATGCTTACAAATGAAAATAGCTGCGGAAGGCACAGTGACAAAGCTCATGTTTGATAGTATGCAGCACATGGTTAAAAGAAATAGGCTCAAGCACATGGCAGCTACTACAGGTCCTGTAACAGTCCCTGGAAAACCCATGGGCTTTCCAGCAAATTCCAGGGCATGCACAATTAAACACAAGGGTGAGTCAGCAAAGTCAAAATATGTGCCACCACATAGCTTCATAGTCAACTGCTGTAATAGTGGTGGAAATCACAAACCCAAAAGAGAAAAGTGCTTAGGTTTTGGTCAGCAGTGTTATTTTTGCAATAAGTGGAATCATTTCAAATGATTTTATAAATCAAATAAGGCACATTATTTTATTAAAAGAGGGCATTCTAAGAGGCAAGTTGATCAATTAGAATGCTGTGACCCTGCTTTTTGTGTTGATGCTGTGTCTGTGCTTGGTGAAATGGTCAGTGTAGTAGATTTGTGGGCAAAGAATGAGATCTTTTTTACTGTTTGGATTAACGGGAGTCCTGTACAGCTCAAAGTAGATACTGGCTCAAAGTGTAATGTTATGTCAGTGGAAATGTTTTCTAGAGTAAAAGCTGCAGAACAACTTGATTTGACAAAGTATGCGTAGCTTGTTGCTTATGGTGGTGAAGAGATTCAAACCGAGAGCTCAGTAGTTCTTTTATGTTATTCTACTGGGAACAGCTATGACTTGTAATTTTATGTAGTCAAGAGATATGTGCAGTCATTATTAGGCCTCAGAGACAGTGTAAAAATGGGACTGCTTTCATTTAATGATGAAGTTCACCATGTTAGCCTGAATGAGAACAGCTCAAATTTTGCCCAAACAATTTTTTCTGAGTATGCTGATATTTTTGCAAACAAACTAGGCAAACTACCAGTTGTGTACTCCATGTAGTTAGACCCAGAAGTCAGCCATGTTATCAGACCAGCATGGAAAGTTCCTGTAGCTATGCAGAACAGAGTCAAAGCCAAGCTAGACAAAATGGTGCAGCTATGAGTAATTTGCCCAGTAGAAGAACATATTGAATGGGTATCCTCCATGGTGGTAGTTCATAAATGATATTAGAATTTGTATTGATCCAAGAGATTTGAACAAAGCATTAAAAAGGCCTCATCATCCAATGCACACAGTCAAAGCGGTTGCTGCCCTCATGCCAAATGCTACTGTTTTTTTCTGTCTTAGATGCAAAGAGTTCATTTTGGCAAATTTTCCTTGACCGAAAATCTTCCATGTTAACCACATTCAGTACACCATTTAGGAGATACAGATTTCTGAGAATGCCATTTGGAATAAATTCTGCTAGTGAAGTCTTTCAGCTTGCAATGGAGCAGCTTTCTCTGGCTATTCCTGTGCTATTATAGTACATGATATTTTAGTAGGAGGTAAGAAGGTTCTGGAAAAGGCACATCAAGTGAATCTTAAGCTGAATCCTCAGAAGTGCAAATTCAGGCTACCAGAAGTTACTTATGTTGGTCACTTGTTTACCAGTTCAGAATTGTGACCAGATCCTTTCAAGATAACAGCAATTCTAGAGTTGCCAGCTCTAGACAATGTTCAAGCCATACAACATTTTCTTGGTATGTTCAACTATCTAGGCAAGTTCATTCCAGATTTAAGTTAACTTTCAGCACTGCTAAGAGAGCTGACATGCAAATATGTAATTTGGTCATGGTCAGAACAGTACCAAAGAGTATTTGATGTTCTGAAACAGAAAATTGCTAACTCACCAATTCTCAACTACTATGATGTTCACATACCAGTTACTCTTTCCTGTGATGCTTCTAAATTTGGTCTGGGTGCAGTCATTCTTCAAGAAGGTAGATCAGTAGTCTGTGCATTGAGAACTCTTAACCAGACCAAGATGCAATATGGCCAGATTGAGAAAGAGCTTTTGGCAATTGTGTTTGCATGTTCGAAGTTCCATGATTATAGTTATTGTCAACCTAGCCAGATTTAAACTAACCACCAACCTCTTGTTACTATTTTAAGAAAGCCTATGCATACAGCTCCAGCTAGACTGCAACATATGATGCTCAAATTGCAAAAGTATAATTTCAATCTTGTTTACACAAAAGGCAAACTTCTTTATCTTGCTGATACCTTATCCAGATCACCCAGAAAAAACATAGAACAGCATAACAATGAGCAACTTGATTTTGAGGTCATGGAAGTGAAAATTTTTTCTTCCACACATCTTGATGAGCTCAGAACTCACTCAGCTTCAGGTCCAATTCTCGAGAAGCTAAACCTCTTTATCAGTTGAGGATGGCCTTCAAAGCAATCTTGTTTACCAGTAGAAGTGCAACCATATTTTCCATACATAGATAAAATTTTGTCCAACGTTATCATCATGAAAGGTCCTAAAATGATTGTTCCAAAGTCCTTGCAACAAGAGTATATTAAGATCTTGCATCATGGCCACCTAGGAACTGATTTTACCAAAAGAAGGGTGAGAGGTCTAGTATTTTGGCCTTCAATGTCAAGAGATATTGAGAAAGTACTTGTTCAGTATGTAATAGTACAAAGCCGTATCAACAAAACAAACCACTTCAGGTTAAGCCAGATTCCTGAACTACCTTGGTTGACAGTAGCCACAGATATCTTTGAGTGGAATGGTCAACATTACTTGGTGTTAGCAGACTCTTATTCAAATTGGTTTGAAATTGACCTACTTCCCAACCTAACTTCCAGTACTCTCATTATTAAGCTGAAGTGACATTTTTCTGTCTATGGTAGTCCGCATAGAGCTATTTCTGACAATGGTGCACAGTTTACTAGTCAGCAGTTTAAGAAATTTGCAGAAGAGTGGGACTTTTTCATATTATGAGTGGTCCTGAATACCCTCAGTCAAATGGCTTGGCTAAACGTGCAGTTCAAAGTGCAAAACAGCTGTTAGAGAAATCCAGACATGACAATACCAATATTTTTCTAAACTTGCTAAATCTCAGAAACATTCCTCATGATAAACATCTTGGTTCACCTGCCCAGAGACCTATGTAGAGACAAACAAGAATCACACTGCTAATCAGCAGTAATTTGTTGGTTCCATGTGCTAAGAACAATAAAGCTGTAAAAGCCCAACTGTTGAAAAAGCATTTGTCCTAGAGATCTTACTATGATAAAATCAGCAAACCGCTCTGTTCATTGAATAAAGGGGAGATATTGAGAATGCAAATGTCAAAATATTTTGATTGCATCAGATTTGTGAAAAGCTTGTGTAAAGAGCCGAGATCGTACATTGTGGAATCACAAAGATTGGAATTCATACGAAATCAGAAGCATTTGTTATCAGTGCCTGAACCAGTGTTACAGCATCTTGCCTGTGACAAAGACTCTAGTTCGTAGAGTGACTTGTCCAATGTTCCTGTTCCAGAGAACATTCCGTCAGCAATCCCCATTCCTGAGAAAATCCCTGAGACTCCTCGAGCAGAACATTCCCCCATGAGTGTCCCTGTTGCTAAACCCAGTCCTAGCTATTATGTTACAAGATCAGGTTGCATCTCGAAACCTAATTCCAGATACACAGTAACCTGGACATGACTGTTGTTTTTCTTTATAAGTGTCTGTATAATTGCATGCCTATTAAAATGTCATTATTTATATGAAACACCTCAGTAAAGAAGGAGGATGTAGATCAGAGTGTGTGACATACCTTTAAGAAGCTTCCCAGTGAGCTAGCATGTGCATATAAGTACTGAGCACGAGCAAGCAAAAGTGCCATTTTTCAGTGAGCTGCCAGAGTGAAAGCATGCAAGTATGTAGTCAGTCAGCGAGATAGTTTAAGTTCAATGTTCCTGCCATCCATCCTGATGTGTATGTATACAATAAACTACTTAACTTAAATGAACACCCAAACCTCATTGTTTTCCTAATGCACATAAGACAAGCGACACCCATCAAAAAAAAAAAAAAAAAAAAAAACACCAACCATTCCCAAGTCAACAATTCATGCACATTGAAGAGAAAATTAGATCACACCAAGAATTTAATTTTCTCTGCACTGTGCATGGATTGCCGACTCAGGAACGGCTGTTGTTTTTTCAGCTTTCTTGTTCCCTTCCCAGAATCCTTTTCAAGTCCCCTTTGCATGTTAGACCTAAGGAAATAATGTTGTGTTCCTAGTCCACTGAGATACACTGGCAGCAATATAAGTCACAGGCATCTTGTACACCTTCTGTAGCAAGAATGTTTGCATTTTTTACCTGAATAACCTTCACATACATTTCTTTCATAACCTAATTTAAGCAATTCAGAGCAAGTTTACAACTTCAGCCACAGAAACTAGCTAAATCTCAAGCTTTTGGAAAGATTGTCATTTTGTAGTCTTATGCTAGTGTACTACCAGTCCTCATCACCCTCTTTATGAGTTGTTAAAGCTAGCAGTGCACTTTGGGAGATTTTAATAGTTCAAATAATGTGTTTTGCTATTCACCAGTATCTGCAGCAGTAGGAAAAGTACTTCTTTTTTATGTTTATCCTGTTTAAGAAATATGCTTGCTGTTTTGCATAAAAGCTTTTTTACAAACACAGTACAAGAAAAGTGAAACATCTGTTCTTGAATCTGTGTTAGTATTTTTTTTAACTGAGGCAGAAATGCCTTTATACATTACATTTCCCATTTCTGCTGCATTGCTTACCCCTTGATCTATTATAGTGCAGCATATGAACACTTCATCCAAACCGTAATCTTTGAGCATAAACAAATCAGTAGTTGTGTGCAAGATTAATTCTACCTTATATAAAACTATTGCTGTTACAGAAAATACCACTTACAAGTGGGCCATTGTACGGAATATGTCATCAGCTATTAGGGTTGCCATCCTTAGATGCCAAAAGTGAGGCATTCCTACTGAAACTTGAGATTGTGCAGTACAAACCATGTCATCATCAAGTGAATAACATATTTTCATTTTTTTTATTAAAATAAAGATTTTGTGATGTGCAATTATTTATACTACATTACATGATATTAAGATGACTTAAATTAAGTATCAAAGCTTTCTGTGACACAGAGCAAACTCAGAAAATATTTTTCTTGCAAAATATCAAAACATTTGCCAGTTTTCATTCTTCCCACCCCCTCCCTGCTGGACAGAACTATCCAACTCAGTACTACTCTGCAGAAAAAGAGAAAAGTGTATCCATATCAACTAGGTGCTTTTTCTCTTCATCTCTCCAATAAAAGCAGAGGAAAACAGTTTCAAAAACTGTATTTTTGTGGCAGCTGCTGACCTGCTGACATCAGTACTAACTACCTATAAGACTGTGGACAGTACTTGGCAGAGAAAGCTACACATGTCCCTGTGTCTGTGCTATGTCATGCAAGCACAGCAAAGTTCCTCTGACAAAATTTGTGAGAAATTAAGCTTTAAAAAAGTGGGTGGGCATTTTCTCCCTTGGATTCCAAGACGGGAAATAAAGAAGTTATTTCTTACCATAACATTCCATCTGTGTTGTAGATCTTTTTTCATTCATTACAAATAGGACTTTGGTTTTGTCCTCGGATTCAATACGGCCATTTCGAAGCTCACGCCAGCCAAAAACTCTCAGCTAAGACCTACCCATAATGCCCCTCTCCTAGTTACTTCAGATCGAGTTTGCCTGCCCCTATATAATAGAGGTAGTAATAGAAAAATAGCAGAAGGCTCTGTCTGAGCAAATACCCTAACCAGGAGTTCCTAAAGTCCACCAGAAGTCCAAGCAGAGGGAAGGAGGGGGGAAGTAATGAATGAACAAAGATCTACAACACAGATGGAACGTTATGGTAAGACATAACTTCTTTATCTGATGTTGTAAATCTTTGTTTATTCATTACAAATAGGACCTAGTCCCCAGCTACTTGAGTCCTGGGTGGCCTTAAGGAAGGATATTCCTGAGCACCATAGAACCAAAAGATGCTCATCCCCAGGAGGCCAAATCCAATTTGTAATGAGATATGAAGGTATGAGGTCTTGCCCAAGTGGCTGCTGTGCAGATATCATCCATAGAGGCAATGGAATGAAACGCTACAGAAGTAGATATAGATCTGGTAGAATGAGCCTTTATTCTGGAAGGTAAGGATAGCTTATTCTATTGGTAGATAAAAGTAATGATGTTTCTAAGCCAGGAGGATAAAATCACTTTGGAAACAGGTTTACCCAATCTAGGTCCTGCAAAGGCCACAAACAATTGATTTGTTTTCCTGAAAGATTTAGTCCTGTCCAAATAACAACGAAGCTGTTGATGCACATCAAGGGTGTGCAAAAGGTACTCCCCTCTATTAGAATGTTGAGGAAAGAAAACTGGCAGATCAATAGATTGGTTAATGGAAAATCCAGAAATTACCCTGGGCAAGAAAGAAGGGTTAGTACGAAGGGATACCCTATCCGTGTGGAAGATCAAGTAAGGTCTCTTGACACTCAAGGCCTGTAGCTCAGATACTCTTCTCGCTGAGGTAAGTGCTACTAGAAGTAAGGTTTTCCATGACAAAAATTTTAAATCACAAGAATCAAAGGGCTTGAAAGGAGGGCCTTTGAGAGATTGAAGCACCAAAGTCAAGTCCCAGGGTTCTAAGGGATGCTTGCCCAGAGGTTTAACGTGTAATACTCCTTTCAAAAATGTCTTACATAGGCGGTGTGACATAATCGAAGAATTATCAAGTCCATTATGAAAATTGGCGATAGCTGCTAAATGTACAGTGATCATCAATGCTGAGGCTCCTGCATGTAAAAGAGTCATCAGGTATTGAAGGATCTTTTGAATAGACATAGATAAGGGATCTATGTTCTGATCTTTGGCCCAAATAGAAAATTGAGTCCATTTACTAGAATAAACTTTCCTGGTGAAAGGTTTGTGTGAAGCCATAAGAATTTCACAAACACGAGATGGGATGCCAGGCAGCCTAGCAATCATTGGAAGTGGAGGAACCAAGCTGTGAGCTTGAGACTGTGCAGGTTTGGATGACTCAGTCCGTGAGGATGAGTAACAGGTCTTGGGAATGATCCAGGATCCACAGGCTGTGAATCAGATGAGGCATAAAAATGGGAACTAGACTTGACGGGGCCAATAGGGGGCAGTGAGGATCACGTTGCTTCTCAATCTCTGAGCTTTCTGGAGAAATTTTGGAATGAAGGGAACTGGAGGAAAGGCATAAAGAAGACCTGGGTGCCAATCATGCATTAGAACATCCCTCGGGGGTTCCTCCTGAGGGGGATCAGGGCAAAGTAGCTTCTGCATTTGTAGTTTAGGGGGGGAAGCAAACAGATCGTAGCAAGGCTTGCCCCAGCATCAGAAGATCTGATCCGCTGTTACAGGGTTGAGGGACCACTCATGAGGCATCAGGATGTTACTGCTCAGATTGTCCACAATAAGGTTGGAACTCCTGGGAATGTGCATTGCTATAAGAAAGCGATTGGAAGCTATCGCCCAGTGCCAAATCCTCATGGCTTCCCAACACAGGGGGTAAGACCTTGTTCTGCCTTGCTTGTTGATATACCAGATGAGTGACATGTTGTATGACTGAATTGCAATGGTCCCAGAGGGTAGGGATGCATGGAATGCTTGCAATGCTAAGAGAACTGCCCTCACTTCCAGGACATTTATGTGAAAACTGGCCTCCATGGGGGACCAGGTGCCTTGGGCTGCCTTTCCCTGGAAATGCCCCCCCACCCCACCAGGGAAGTGTCCATGGTCACCGTGGCCATGGGCTGGGG
This sequence comes from Protopterus annectens, assembly GCF_019279795.1. Taxonomy (NCBI): domain Eukaryota; kingdom Metazoa; phylum Chordata; order Ceratodontiformes; family Protopteridae; genus Protopterus; species Protopterus annectens. The sequence continues at coordinate 157,924,964 of NC_056733.1, read as the reverse complement.
AAGACAGAATGGACGACACCAAAGATTTGTTTGTCGCTTCATCCACCATAGCATTTCTTCCTTGCAACGGTTTGTAAGATGTATCATGTGGTCGAGTGGGTGAGTTAGAAATGACCATTGTGCGGAAAGGAGCCACTGCAGGATTCTCATGTGCAGCCTTGCCAGTGATACTAATGTAATGGCAGCCACCATGGAGCGTAAGAGTTGCAGTACAAGATGTGCTGGTACATATATCTGAGGAAGAAGGTCTTGGATTTGGTGTCTTATTTTTGAAAGCCTGTGAGGGGGGAGAGAAGCTTGACCGGATGTTGTGTCAAAGACCACTCCAATAAATTCCAGTGTCATCATTGGGGACATTTGAGATTTGTCCTTGTTGATTGTAATCCCCAAGCGGAGAGCGAGAGCTTGAGTGTAAGAGAGGCTGCGGACTAGGAGATTCCTGGTCGGAGCGGTAATGAGGCAAGCGTCTAGATACGGAAACACCTGGAATCCTTGTAGTCGAAGATGAGCTACCACAACTGCCATACATTTGGTGAACTCTCGGGGGGGTCTGTCGAGAGACTGAATGGCAGTGCCCTGAAGTGGCAGTGATTGGCTCCCAGACGGAAGTGGAGAAACCTCCGGGAGTGGTGATCCATCTTTATGCGGTAGTACGCTTCCTGGAGGTCTATAGAGCACATCCAGTTGTCCCTCCCTAGGAAGGGAAGAATGGACTGTACTGTAACCATCCAGAATTTTTGAGGTTTGATAAATTTGTTCAATAGGCTGAGATCCAGGATTGGTCTCCAGTCCCCTGTCTTTTTTGTCACTAAAAAGAACCTCAAGTAAAACCCGGATCCTGTCTGGTCTGGTGGGACTGGTTGGATGACTCTTTTTTTAGCAACTTTTCTATTTCAAAGGCTGCTAATTCCCTCTGATTGGGTGGTACATCGGGGATTCATTTGATGGGTCTGGGAATTAAATCCAATGGTATTCTGTATCCTCTGGATATTATTCTCTGCACCCAAACATCGGTAGTAATAAGATACCAGGCTGGTAGGTGCAGAGAAAAACGACCCCCGACTGCTTCCAGAGGAAAGCAATCGGGCTGCTGCTTAGGATCACTGGTAGGGTCTGCCAGAGAAAGAATCTCTAGCGCCCTGGTTATGCGGACCCCCCTCTACCCCAAAAGAGGCATCTTCCAGATGAGTTGCCACCTCTGCCCCAGGGGGATTGTTCACCACAAGTGTCACATAAAGATCCTTGGGATTTCTTGAGCCACATTTTTCCTCCCTTCTAGTTCCTGGAGTAGGACCTCTGGGGGTTTAAAAAGCATATGCCCACAGCAGACAAGGTCTGTCCATCTTTCTCACTTCGTGCAACTGTGTCTTGTACTTTGGGTCCAAAAAGTGCAGATTCGTTGACAGGTGCATTGATGAAGGAAGATTTAAAGGGGTCTACGAAGTTACACAACTGCATCCAAGCATTACGTCTCATGACAATGACGATGCAGCAGCTCGAGCTGCCCCCTCTGTGATGTGAGATATCAAACGCATCTAGGAGTTCGAGATGGATTCAAGGGTAGCTAGCTGCGAGGTGGCAGTGTCATGCACCTCATCAGGCAGTACCCCCACCAAAGAGGAAGACATTTCAGAAATTAGGTCTCTTTGGAGGAGAGTAAAGTGTGCCAGATAGTTCAGCAACTGAATGGCGAAGGTCGCTGAAGCATAGGCCCACTTTCCTAGTCTGTCCATGGTCCGGGACTTCCTGTTCGGAGGATGGACAGTGAAACTATCTTCTGCCAGTTCCATCTTGGTGGCCACCGCCACAACCATAGAATCAGCTGTCAACTACTTGGACCAGTGGGTCTGATCTTCAGGTGTAGATAAAATTTTGTCTGGCCTCTGGAGGACAGGTTCTACATTGTCCAGGGCCTTCCAGGCATGCTGCACAATGAGCTTAACAAGGTCATCTGCTCGTAGGGTCACCCAGGAAGTAGATGGCTGGGCACAGAAGGCCTGTAAAAACACCGATTCCTCAGAAGAAGGGTTAGAAGACTTCCAGTCTCCCCACTGCTTGAGGATTTTGAGAATGCCTCCAAATGAGACATTGTCGGGGGAGACCGTGGGAACCCTTCTCCCTCATCACAATCAGTGTCTTCAGTGATAGATTCCTCCGAGGAATCAAAGTGCTTCCTCTTGCACTGTTTCTTCTGGGGTGACTCCCAAGTGGGATACTTCTGAGGAGGACTCAGGAGAAGGGGTTCCCTTCAAAGTGGGGTCTTGCGACTCCCATGCCCGGGGTTCTGAAATAGGGGGTTGGGACAGCTGCATGCTAGGGGGTGGTTCTGATACTGATGTCATTGGCGCTGACTGTGAGCCTGAGAAGGCAAGGACCCTCTCCATCATCTGAAAAGCAGGCCCGCCCAAGGAGGGATGGTAGCCCAGAACAGGGAAAGACAACCTCGGAACCGGGGTCACACCCTGGTCTGAGGAGCCCACCTCTAGGTGAGGATCTCCGAGAGGACTGGAAGCCATTGGAGCTGTGGACATAGATGGCACCAGTGAAAAATTAGGCGCCGGGCTAGGTACCCAGGTATGGATGGTCCAAGCACTGCTCCGAGAGAGCATTGGCTGGATGGTCAGTACAGACAGGGGGAAAAACTGCTGTCAGAGCCAAGACAGTATGCACCATGGTGGACATCGGTACTGAGATCTCCAGGACCTGGATAGAGGCCGGAGGAGGAAAAACAGGGGAAGATATAGCAAAAGATTCCAAGCCAAGAGGGACAGAAGGTCTAACTAGAATGGGCAATCCCCTAGCTGCCAGAAGCTGGTCCACAACCCGCACTAGATCTAATTCAGAAAAACTCCTGGTGGATTTAAAGGATGCTGCTGAAGGAGTCTCCAGTCTTTCTAGAAAGGGGCTAAACCTCTGCCCCAAAAAAGGGGTCATAAGTTGGAGAGTATCTTGCCCTTGCCAGATATTCGAGTTTTGGAACCAATGGAGCCAAAGAAACTATCAGCACCGTGGCCAGGGATGGTGCCGAAGCAGGTACAGTCATAGGAGCCAACGTCAGATCCAAGGATGGCACCGAGTCAGTGGTGCTGAGATTGGAACTGAAATGAGGTGAATATCATGGATGGCACCAAAGGAGAAGATACAGAGCCTGGTGCCGAAGAGGTCTGCACTGAAGGTGCCGGCGAAGCATGGAGCCAACTCGGTTTCTTAACTGACGGAGATGCAGGAACCGAGTGACTCCATTTTTCCTTATGTTTTTTGGTCTTTGGGGGGGTGAGACCTCCGACCCAGATAGACCCTTCAAAAAAGGTGTCTTGATTAAACCTTTTAAAATAAGCTTATTTTTACGTTCTGCTAGTGTACGATTACTAAAACTAGCACAAATGTGACAGCCAGCTTTAATATGATCCACGCCCAAACATTAGACACAATGAGCGTGTCCATTCGAGTTGGGCATCTTACGCCCACACTTGTCACATTGTTTAAACCCCAACTTAGCTTTGTCTGACATAGTAAGGCAACAAGGCTATCCCATAGAAAAAACAAAAGAAGGGAGAGAAAAAGGTGAGAGAATACCTACAATAGTATTTAAAAAATAACACAAGTGGTAAGGAAGGGCCTATCAAAGGCAGGAGAGAGGGACAGTACCAATAATGGTAGAAATTAAATTACCAAGGTAAAGGGTAGGGAATAAAATTAGGTTATAGGCAACAGTGAGAAAAGGCTAAATTGACTAAAAAATTTTGAGGAGAAACTATCTTAAAAATTACAATTTTCTACTTAGCTTTGAGAGAGATGGCTAGCACGTCTGACTAGGAATGTGGCAAATGAGATCTGAAGTAACTATTAGAGGGGCATTATGGGTAGGTCTTAGCTGAGAGTTTTTGGCTGGCATGAGCTTGGAGATGGCCGTATCAGTTCCGAGGATGGAACCAAACTCCTATTTGTAATGAATAAAAAATGATTTACAACATCAGATGAAAAGTTTCATGAAGTACAAGCATATTTCTGTTACCTAAACAATACTAGAACAATATAGTAGGGAGAAATCTGCCTAAGGGTTGAGTCAAACTGTAGGAGATGGTGAATTGTTCCTTTAAAGTGGCTTAAGTCTGAATTAATTACCGTTTGAGGTGGTACTCCTGGCAACTGTCTACATTATACTTCTTGCACTTTACTATTCCTAGCTATGACTGAGAATTACTGTTTTGTCAGCTTTCAATTGAACATTAAGTATTGCATATAACTTACTGAATTTCTTTCCTTACTCATGATTTTTTGCTCTAAATATCATTAGCTCACAAGTTTAGTAATTAAAAAAAAAAAAACCTGTAGTGTACCAAAAATCCCAATGGCTTGAGTATCAGCTTCATTCAGTCACACGGCTCAGTCCCCCTTAGCACAAGAAATATGGGCAAAGGCCTACAAAAGGGACAGATTTTAATTATTGTTCATAAATGAGCAGTGTACCCTAGGGTTCAGTCTTAGGGCATCGGTTATTTAGAATATACTTTTCTGAAGTGCAGGCCAAAGCCACTGGGCTATGGCTAACGAAGTTTGTAGATGACTGCAACATGGGTGTTGTCATCAATTCCCCTAGTGATGTGGACATCCTCCAAGGGGGTCTTACCCAAACAAATGGCTGGTGCCAGAAACATGGTCTCAAGCTGAATACCAAAAAATGCATCATCGTCCCCATTGGAGAGAATGACGTCCCCACAAATTATCACATTAATAACAATGTCCTAAGCACACAATTTGTTGTGAGGGATTTGGGCACCCAGGTTAATGGCAATCTGACTTTTGACCACCATGTTGCTTCTGTTGTATGGAAAGCTTTCTACATGACCCACCTCATAAGTAAGGGTATCTCATCCAGGGACAAGGTCATAACATCCCTGTATTCTTTCCTTATAAGGCCCATTATTGAGTATAATGCCCCATTTGGCATGTACCTTGCAAAGCACATGCAGCAGCTGGACAGACCACAAAGATTCCTCACCAGGAGACTCCAGGGCCTCAAAAATCTACCATGCACAGATAGGCTAAAAGCCTCAACCCCTGTACTCAGTTTTATATGAACTCCTCAGAGGTGACCTCTGTCTGGCATACAAGGTGATCATGGACTCTGCCTTGATGGGACTGCTGCATATCCGCTAGTCAAGCTCCACTCGAGTAAGTCATATGTGCGGCCTCAACCTGGTCCCTGACATCAATAAGAATTGTTGATGGGACAGATTTATGTTCCAGACACTCCCCTATCTGTGGAATAGACTCCCTCTCCACGTCAAGCAGAGTACCTCTTTACCCCTTTTTTAAGTGCAACCTGGATAACTGGATGGGAAACAGAAAATACATCCCTGGGATTCCACCCATGTCCCTGCTGGACAGAGGCATTGGGTGCTGACTTGTTTAAACATGGGCTAAACTCTTGGCTAGCCTTATAAGGGCCTCAGGGCCCATAGCCTAGTAACTTCCTATGATCCTATGACAAACTTACAGCACCACTAGAATGACAGGTTTTGTGTTATTGGGCATTTTCTTAAGGGTATACAATCTAAAACTCTATGCCTGCCATTAGACTTCTGTCCTCAATGATTTGTGAAAAAAAAAACACATTTTTATGAGGAACATTCAAAAAAATATGAGGGAAAGTCTGGACAGCTAAAAGGGATGCATTCAATTTTTTACACTGTAGCACATATTCCCTGCAACTTACTTTGGACAAAAAATGACAACCTTCCTGCAGCCTCACCAGTATCCCTTGAATTGGAATGTTAGATCAATCCACCTTTTACATCTTGCTCACTCATTTTGGTTGCCCTAAATGCAAGTTATTTAGTTATTTATTTATTTTATTTATTGACATTTGTTAACTGGGTTTGTCCAGCTGGGCCAGAGACCCATTTCCAGTGGAGACCCGAGGAGTAAAGCTCCAGCTACAGACAGTATACTATACATAAAAGTTAGGTTTACAATACATAGAAATTCAGTTTATAATACATAAAATTGCAGTATGCCATCCAAATACACAGAAATTCAGTGATTGGATAAGAAAGTTAATTAGGTAAATCAGATCAGTAGATATATACATAATAGTAGTAAACCTCCCACCTGTGTTTTTTTTTTGTTTGTTTGTTATGGTATCAATAACAGTTTTGAAGTGGTGGAGTACTGTGTATATTAAGAAGTAGTATTTTAAGAACAGTACAAATTGTGAGGTGTGAGAGATGAGAATGTTTGTATAAGGAGGAAGGGGTATCAGGAGGTAGATTAAGATGCTAAGGTAATATGAGCGAAAAAGTTGTAGAAGATTAGGATAGAGGATAGTAGTGGAGTTAGGTAGAGTCATGACAAGTACAAGTTTTGGTGTTAAGTAAGTGAAGTCTGAGTTCTTTCTTAAAGTGAGTTGGGTGGGTAATGGAGCATATGCATAATGAAAGTTTATTCCAAGCTTGGGATACAGTGGATTTATACAGTAGTTTACAGATAGCTTTCTTTGTTTGGTATATGTCTAAGAGTTGCTGGTTAGAGGTGCGGAGTGTGCGAGTATAGGTGGATACTAGGGAGGAAAGAGCAGGGCAGTAGGATGGTTTGTATATTATGGAATGAGTGATTTGAAAATGTGATAGAAGGAGTTGTTGTGGAAGTTGAAGACATTGTAGAGAGTTGAGTGTGAGGCAATGGTGTGAGTTATAAGGGGAGTTTGTGACAAATTTTGCTATTTTATGGTAAACTTGTTGGAGTTTGGCCAGGGTAGTGGACTAGATGTTATTTCGGATTGTGGTGGCATAGAGAAGGGAGGGGAGAAGAAGCGCCTGTGTTAAGGTGAGTCTAGCATTAGAGGTCAAGAATTTATGGTTTCGATAGAGCATACCCAATTTTTTATGAGTTTTTTTATACTTTGAAGGATATGCAAGTTAAATTTAAGTTCGTCATCAGTGATGGCACCTAGAAGCTTTGTGCGGGAGTCGGGTTATATGGTGATGTTATTGGAGGATGTAATGAGAAAGGTAGTTTTAAGGTGAGTGAGAGAACAAGAGAGGAATAGCTTTGGAGTTCAGGATGAGCAAATTATCAGCCAGCCACTTTTCAATGGATAGAAAAGTGTCCTGGGTAAGAGTGTGAAGATCAGAGATATTGCTGGAAGTGCCGATGAGAGTAGAGTTGTCAGCATATTGAATTAGAGCAGATTATTTGCAGGAAGTATGAAGTTTATTAGAAAAGATGTTGAACAGGAGGGGATCCAAGATGGAACCTTGGGGTACCCCAGTTGTCACTGGGAGGTAGGGTGAGCAGGAGGAAAGCCATTGAACAGATTGCTGTCTATGAGAGGTAGCTAGAGAAAAAGGCTAGGGCGGAAGCAGCTAGACTGAGGTTAATGAGTTTAGTTAGAAGTAAAGGATGAGAGACAGTGTTGAAGGCTTTGGAGAGGTCAAGGAAAAGACAGGATACAAGGTGGTTTTTATCACGGGCCTCAGCTATTGTATGTGTAATTGACAGAAGGGCTGTAGTAGTGCTGTGGTTAGGGTAGAAGCCATGTTGAGTGGGTGTGAGAAGCTTCTGTTGGAGGAGATAGTTTAGGAGCTCTGTATGTATACATTTTTCAAGTATTTTGGAGAGAGGATGGCAATTAGTCGAAGGTTTGATAGGTCAGTTGAGCTCTCTCCTTTATGCAGGGGGATGGTAAAGAAGGATTTCCAAATCTCTGGCACTGTTGCTTCCTGAACAGATCTATTAATTAATATGGATACTGGATAGGCTATGGATTCAGCGGCTATTTTGACTAAAGTGGGTGGGAGATTGTCTGAGGAGGGAGAGCAGGGTTTAAGCTTCAGTAGGAGTGATTTAATGTAGGAAGTCAGACCTGGTTGAAAGGAGAAAAGGTTATTGTTGTGAAGGTTGGGAGGGGTAGAGGGGGTAATTGTGCTGGAGTTAGAGGGTGTAAGTTTTTGGACAGTGTCAGTGAAGTGTCTGTTGAGAAGGGTAGCAGTTTCCAGATAAGTGTTATTTGGGAAAGGGGAGGGATTAGAAGGGTTTCCAGGATTGAGAATTTTATTTAAGGTAGTCCAGAATTTCCATGGGTTGGTTTTGCTGTTAATCTGGGGAACAGTTAAAATAGGATTTTGTGTCATTGTTGACAAGTTTTTTGACAAAGTTCATAAGTTCTTTGTACTTTTGTAACAGGGGAGGTTGTTTGGTCTTAGTCCAGGCTTTCCTAGTACTATCGCAATTATGCACGAGAGATCTAGTTTCTTTAGAAAGTCAGGGAGTAAAATTAGATTTTATTCGAATTATCCTGATGGGGCAAGGGAGTTAAGGGTATCTAGGAATAGTTGTCAGATATTCAATAGGTTAACTATACCGATAAAACTTCCCGTCATACCTCCCAACCTTTTAGTGCAAGAACTTTGGACAAAACCCGACAAAATGGGGGGACAAAGCCCCCAAAATAGCCATATATTTTAAATATTGCTTCTACAAACTTAGAAAGTTACTAGAATAACAGGTAAGGTTGCCACCTTTTCAAATGGCCAAAGTGGGACATTTTTGGTACAAACATCAGATGTTACAGGCCAACACATACCCACAGCCAGTACAAAGGAAAGAACTTAACTTTTTTGTCTAAATAAAAGCTTATTGTAGCATTTTAGTTGCTTATTCTGTTTCTTATAACATTTAGGTATTTCAGACACAGAATAACTGTTTTATGCAACTATTACATAAAATATAGGAAATAATTTTGTCCTAAAATCTCAGGACATTTGTTATTTTTACAATTTTTTGTCAGGACACAACTGCCCAAAAAGGGACTGTCCCTCGCAAAGTGGGACAGGTGGTAACCCTAGTAACAGGGTTTGTTTTAACATAGTTTTCTAAAGAATTTAAAGTCTGAAACTCAAAGTCCTCAGATCATCCCAGGGATATCCCAGAAAACCCCAAATTTTATGAGGAACAGACCAAAAATAAATGCCGAAAATCTGGACAGAGATATGCTTCTTCCCGTTCTCTTAGAGAAGCACCGTTTATCCACTGATTACATTGCTGGGGATGTCAAGAAACATACTTCCGAAATTTGCCATCCAGGTCACGAGAAGCCCTCCGCAGTCAAACTTTGGTAGTTAGACGATAAGCACACGGACGGATATTGATTGGAAGATGAATCCTTGAAGGGCGTGTAGTCATTATTATGACCGTTTTAGAACGCGACACGGCAAGCTATACGTGGTAAAGGGAAAATGTGTGCTGTTGCGAATCAGTAATGTTTTTGTTTAAAGTGTGTTTGCAGTCACCCAGCTGAATGTACAGTTTATTTTCCCAGAAGCTAGCTTTGCTAGGATTGACTTCTGCTCATGTCATATCTGCCGGTGCCACTGTGTTTTGTAAAAATTATTTTTGTGCCAGCCACCGTGTTCTCCAACTTTTGACATTTTGTCCAACAATGCAACCAAATTCATCTAGCTGTCAAAGGAATTTTTCTTGTAAGAGACAGAAGCCCCAGAAAGACACATTACGCCACATAAAAAACAGGGAGAAGAGAAAAGGACCAAATATACATTCTGCAGCTACAGTTTATGTGCAGGTTGTCGGTGCTGGAAACCGAGATGCCGGCTCATCAATTTATGTTTTTTCTGAATACAACAGGTAATCTTGGGTTCAATGTCCTTTGGTAGGTTACGTGATTTTGGTTTTGTCATAGATCATGCTAGGTTTGTATGTTCCTTTCATCTTTCATTTCGTTAGTTATTGTTAGGCGTTATTAGAAAAATGAAAGCGTGCGTTTTGTTTTGTTGATGCATTGGAACCTAGACTTCATTGCTGTTGTTAGGTAAGGTTATAATATGAGTTTGTGCCCCCCCCCCCCCCCCCCGTCTTTTTCAGGCAGTTTGTCATTGCTAGCTCATTCATCTTCATCATGTAATGTATAGTAATCGTATATATCAGTAATAGCTGTGGTCAGCAGGTTACATGCTTATTTCATTTGTTCTGATCAGTTTTCCCTGTCTGTTACACATGCATGTTTATGTCTGTCCGAAAGCATCCAAATTGTATCGATTTATTGCCATATGTGAAGATAGGTGGTTTCTTATAAAAGTTTTTTTTCTTTGTACTATTTGTACATATTTCATTATCCTATATGTCTCTTCAGTAATCGGTAAATAATTTCTGTCTATACCATTTTTGTCTTTCAATGAAAGGCCAAATGCTTATTTACACTTGTTACATTATTTTGTTGTACTACATTTTATTTTTATCTTTTTAACATGCCAGCATAGCCGGCTTTAGGCACCAGCAAACCCTGCGGTCACTGGGGCCCCTCTGTTTCTGGGGGCCCCCAACCACAGCATTTTTATCTTGATGTCTTGTAACATGTCTATCAAACTAAGAAAAGCTTGTACAGCAATCGTGTATAGTTAATAAACCAGGTGGGTAATAACTCTAAATTATTTATATCTCCTTTAAAATTCCAAGGTATCTCTGGTTATTGTAACAATGTTTTATCACGTAACAGGCTTCACAATCCCATAAAATATTTTACCACTGACATAGTGCATCTGACATAGTTAAACCTTGATTGGTGGATATTCTCTCCACTAAAACAAACAACATAGCCAGCTTTAGATACTTGCAATACCTGTGGCTGCAAGGGGCCTCTTAATCATCCTTGACTGTGTGGGAGCACCAAAAAAGCAGCTAATGGATAGGAAAAATGAGGAAAAAATGTATTAATTTTCTGATTATGTTCTTTAACCTGAACAGGGTTCTGGTTTGACCCTGTTAGGATAAAGCTGATAATGAACATAAGCAAGGTAAGCAATAGGGAGCAATAGGCTGGATAGACAAATCTGAGTGCAAACCTTGTATTTTTTAAGAAGAGCTAATGCTTCTGTTCATCAGAGGAATTTTTTTCTTTCAGGGAGTTTTATAAATATTGGTAGAACACCAGATACTACAACTTGTAACTATTTTGCAGAATAATTCGGCATAATACCAAATATAATAGCAGAACAAAGGCTAAAAATCAAGAATGTGTTGTAAATATTACTCTAATTCACTTAAGAAAGATAACAGAATAACACCTTTTGCATCACCGTGCATTTTTTGGACAATAAGAAGTATAAACGTCTGATACCTGGAATTATTGACTGTTTGTATCCCTGAATGATTTATTAGCAAATCAAATTTTGTACGTAGGACAATACGAAGGATATATCAAAATTAAGAGAAAAATCAGGTAAGGTTTATGAGCAAAATCAAGAAAGGTCTGTGAAACCAGAGACAGTGGGCCTGATTCACGATGGCTTGCACGGAGTCCGAGTAGAGTAAGACTCCATGCAGCCATCATGTCCGACGAGCGATCCAGGAACAGCCTGTAAAGAGCATGTAAGAGAGCTCCTAAAATGGCTCTTACACGGACAGGGCCGGGATATGCAAATCATCTCCATTGCAGGTGAAAAGCATGCAAATGAGGTAGATTTGCGAAGGAAACCCGAACCTGTCCGAGTAAGAGCAGTGTTATTTGCAGAAATGTACTCAGTTGACAACTGAGTACCATTCTGCAAATAGCAAAACGGAGCCATGACGGCTCCACATAAAGGTTGCATCCAGTGCAGGAAGCATGCCAATGGCCAAATATGCAGCCATTGGAAATGTTCCCTGATGCAAAATTAAAATAAAAATAAATTTTTTTTCGCCAATTTTGATGTTTAAGCGCAGCGCTGTGCAAACGGGCTGCGCTGTAAAACCCAGAATACTAAAAATTAAAACCCACAAATGTGGATTTTATTGAAATTGTTAATGTACAATGCAAGGGAATGGCAGGCTGAAGACAACATGGCAACTGAGTAGAGGTTGCTAAGGGGGGAAGCTCAGTCTAAGACATGTAACCAAGCATTAGTAGGCAATCCTATGTAAATGAGTGTTAGGATAGTGAATCGCTAGTTTACATAGCAAATGAGCACAGATAGTGGAGTGTAGGAGTAGGATATGGGGAGTAACAGAGTAGAAGATAGGTGACATCATGAGGGGGGTATGTATGAAAGAAGTGAAGCTCATTGGAGCAGAGTGGCATGTGTCCGCTGTCATCTAGACATCATGGAAAGAGGTGTGTCAACAGGTAGGCTAGGGAAAGCCAAAAAATGGAAGGTGTATGCCATGGATAACACCAAAGTTTCTTGCTGAGCATGCATGCGCGCCTGTAAACCTGAGTAAGACAGAGTGCGCGTGTGTAAGCGTGAGTGCGCACGTTTAAGCTGGAGTAAGCATGTATAAGGCTGTTTAAAGAGTTGTAAGTGCATTTGTGCTGGTGTGCACGTGTTTTAACCCGAATAAGCAAGATTAAGTCTGTGTAAGCACGTCTGCGTGCGTGTGAGATGCTGTGCACGTATTTGCGCTTGTGTGTGCAGCGCTCCCCCCCCCTGAGGAAACAGAAAGGAAAAAGGAAGCACAACAAATAGTAGGAAGCTACCAGGGAGTACTAGCAGAGCTAGCAGGTGAAAACAATCAGAATCAGGCAATTACACAGGCAGTACACTAGCCCAGTCTAGCACTTAAAACTCTGCCAATAACAGTCCATTATGTTTCTCACAACAGAAACTGCAGTAAGCTAATAGAAGTGAAAACTGAAAAAGCTTTACTGAGACAAAGAAATGTTAGGGGTTGCCATTGCTGTTATAAGGCGACATATGCAACATGCTGAGGGTGGTGACAATGGGAATGCTGCTGGACAACCCACAGTGAGGAGACGGAGAAGAGTATGCAGGCCCAGGGTAACCTACCAGGGGCTACATGAGCGGGAGATAGTGGAGCGCTATAGAGTGGACAGAGACTTCCTGCAGCAAATTGCTGAGCTGTGCAGGCCATGCCTCACACACAGAACCAACAGAGGGGAACCCACCCCAGTGGAAACTAAGGTATGTGTTGGCCTAAGAAAATTAGCAACATGTACCTTCCAGAGACCAACTGGTGATATGATGGGGATATCACAGGCATCAGCATCCAGGGAACTACACCAGTTCCTGGATGCCATGTCAGCACATGTCGGTGATCATGTATATTTCCCCAATTCCCGTGAGGTATTGGCCAGCAATATGCGGCTCTTCCAGCAAATAGCGGAATACCCTGAGGTAGTGGGTGCAATAGACTGCACGCACATACGCATCAAAGCACCAGCCGGCGAGCGGAGTAGGGTCTACTTCAACTGCAAGGGCTTCCCCTCCATCAACTGCCAGGTCGTGTGTGATGCCCAGGGCATAATACTGAATGTGTGTGCAGGCTGCCCTGGAAGCTACCATGATTCCCATATCTGGCATCTGATGCAGCTGTACCAGACATTTGCCAATGGGGACATCCCACATGGTCACATAGTGGGGGATGCTGGCTATGCACTGGAGCCGTGGCTGATGACACCCATCAGAAACGCACACACACCTGAACAGGAACGCCATAATGAGGCACACGCACAAACACGTAATGTAATAGAGCGTGTGTTTGGACTGCTCAAGTCAAGGTTCCAGTGCCTGGACACATCTGGTAGAGCCTTGCAATACTCACCAACTACATGTACCCAAATTGTCATGGTATGTGCTATGCTACATAACATGATCCTGTGAAAACAGCTGCAGCAGGACCAGCATAGGCCTGGGCCAAACAGCCCCTCACCATTGCCAAGGCCATCACAGGCAGAGCGTGACTCGGAGGAGGAACAACCTGAACTTGCCCCAGTAGGCAGAAGGAGGCGTGCCCAGTATACTCTGGCCTTGGCAAAGAGGCAACGCATAGCACATACACTGGCTCAGTAGGAACTCTGGAAATTATACCTCTCTCCGACTTGCACTTAAAGTAAAAGGGATGCCTAAGTTGACACTACCTGCTTCCAAACATGTGCAGGGAGTGTAGTATGTGCATCCGACATAGGCAGCCCTGCAGCACCACCTAAGGCATGAATGCCATGTGTTAAGCAATATAAAGTTCATAGTTCATAGAGTTCAGCAGTGCTAAACAGCAATTACCACCATGTAGTATATGCAAACAAAATTGCACACACCAACTAGCACAACTGTGGTCAATGTTCATTAATATTGACCAACGTCCAGCAATGGTGGTGAATACTGAGCAATGTCGGACAAGCCTGGTCTAAGCAGGGCATAGCTGAGCAAAAGCCAACATACTCATATTTGCTTAACAGGCCCTTAAGCAGTCTGGTCTGCTCAGTATGAAAATATAAAGCAGTGATGGGCCTCGAACCCAGGATACTGTGCACTATAGCCAAAGTACTGAACCACTAAACCATGACAGTATTGCAGTGGTCCACCTGTATGACGGAATGTTGATAAGTCTATGCAAAGTATTCCATGGAAACCCTGCAGGCACAGCATAATCCTTGTTGAGTTATGACACAAAGGTGAGTCCTGCAGTGAGAACAGAACCTGACTTCCAACACACACAGTATAAATGTCAATATTGGTCATGTTCGCACACATCAGCAAATGTAGTGAACCTCAGATAGCAACATACTGAAGAGTCACACTGGGCATGCTCACACACTTGAATAAATGAGACAAATGTCAGGCAACAAAACATGGAATGGCAGAACTGGGCATGCTTACACACTTAGGCCATGTCTGAGTACAGCAGTGGGCCACGCATATCTGGCAGTTGCATGTGTTAACCCAGGAACCTGTCACTATACAGCAATCCGCCCTGTGCACACAGTTATATGACAACAGACACATCTGTAACATAGTGGGAACCCTGTCATAATCAAATATGTTCTGCAGATACCGAAGTTGTTCATGGAAACTGGTAAAGCAAAGATGATAAAGACCTGCAAACAGTGTCAGGAATAAACATTGTGCATCATGAACATTAGCATAGGTTTGTGCATCATGAACATTAGCATAGGTTCAGAGGTCGATACTAGGCTATCTGCCCTAGGGCATGTACAAGCCTAGCCAGAGTGTGTTTGGCATCCGCAACCCTGTCAGATTACTACACTGTGTGTGTGAGTAGTAGGTCACACAAGATAGCCCATGTACGTTTAGGCTAGTGTGCCTCTGTCTAGCAGGGACACAGAAGATATTCCAGGGGTAAATATACAATCACCCATGCAGTCGTCAAGATGTCTCCAGTAGGTGGTCAGTGGGTGGCTCTGCCTATGTGAAACTGGGATTACATTCTGTAGTGAGTGGAGCCTCTGGGATAAGAATCTGTCCCTCCACAATGTCCTATTAACATCTGTGCTGAGGTATATGTCCTTGGAGTGTGTAGCTCCAAGGGAGTTGGATATCCTGAGGTGGAGCATGTCCAGTAAGTCTGGTTTGGGTATATCTGTAAACAACAGGCACACATCATATCTGAGTAGGTGGTAAGCGACTGAGTAGAGCTGGAGTTACTGCATCTGAACTATGCAGGGCATCTGTGTGAGTCCCTAGAGCTGCCTGGTGAGGACCTTCCATGGCCAGTACAGTTGCTGCAGGTGTCAGGTAAGGTACACCCCAAATGTGGTATTGTAACCAAGCATGGATGTGATGAGTATAGGGGCACAATGACCTCACTCGATCTAGATGTGAAACCATATGGGATAAGGTGGCCCACATAGAAGGTGTGTCCAACCACTCTGGCAACATGAATGTTAAAGGCGACAGTATGAACAAGTCATGTCTCCAAACCCCTAACAACTCCTACCGTATGTAATGGAGTACTACCTATGTGGTAATGTGTGGGCATGTTGTTACTCCCAAAGGGGGTGACTATGCAACTAATGGCATTTAGCTGTAGGCCATGGCTCAGGCACCAGTCATCCATCTCTGTGAGACCCTGATTGAGTATGCATGTGGCAGCTGGAGAGTTGATCATGGCACCCAGTTTGCAGTCAAGTGCAAACATGTTCAGCAATATTCCCCCTGTGGTAGCCTGTACGTAAGACAAATATATACTGAACAAGAGAGATCCCAGGACCAAGCCGTGTGGGATGCCATGTGTAACTGGTGTATAGTCAGACATGGCACCTGAAATTCTAACCATGTGGGTGCTATCCCTGATCTAGGTGTCAATCCATTGTGTGAGACGTGTCCATATTGACGCTGGTGAGCCTATGCATAATGGCCCACTGGGTTATTGTGTTGAAGGTTTTTGCAAGGTTCAGATAGGCTGCGTGGACAGCCGTCCCTATATTGATGGACCGGTTAGCCATTTAAAGAATACAAACAGGTTCAAGAGGCAAGATCTGCCCACAACAATGCTGAAATGTGTAGGACACAGTGTCTGTAGGTTCCCGATGTCTATGTGTAGGAGTCTTATGACAGTATGCTCCATAGCTTTGCAGAACAGGCTACATAGGCGTATAAGGCAATATTGTCTGTGGTCCGTTGTGGCGCCAACTCTGGAGTGGGACCACTGTCGCAGTACGCCATTCCTTGGGTACATATCCTGTGGTAACTTCGATATTGAACAGTGATGTAATGTGAGGGTTGCGTTTGTCATGATGCTCGTGTATGATGCAGGCTGGGACACCATCTGGTCACATTGATACTGTGTGATGTCCGTGAGGTTATACTCTGTTGGGATGGATAGTTGCTCCTTAGGGGGGGATGGGTGGGAGACATCTGCACTGAACCTGTTTGCCAGGATGTAGGCAATGCCAGTGGGTTCAGGGTAGGTTTAGTCAGTATGCAGTAACCCACAGCAAATCAGTGAGTGTCCACCCAGGTTCCTGACATAACCGAAGAAGGCCGAGTGGTAGTCCTACGTGTCAGTTGCAATTGTCCGGTAGAAGCGGCCCTTAGAAAAGTCCATGAGTGATTGAAACTGTCTGCTAGTACAGATCACAGATGCCTTCCCAGTCTGGGATTGTGCTCTATCATGTAGTAGCATCCTCCTGACGTTGTACAGCTTATTAATGGCTGGGGTCTACCAGACAGGTCCCCTGCCATTGTAGTAGTGGGTCCTGTTGTTATTTGGGACAGCACAATCCATGCATTCCACTAGGTGTCCATAGAATGTGTATGTAAAGGATGCAGCAGTGTGAGCCGTATATGCCACTGTCTCAGGATCCCTGAAGGATACCACTCTGCTTTGGTGAAGTGAGATGTTGGCTCATGAGAAGTTCACCAAGATTACCCAGGATGGGTGTGTGGAGGGTATATGTATTTCCGGTGAGATACATGTATGTTCTGACCTTACCAATGAGGGGTATATTGCTGGTGTGGAACATAGAGTCCCCATGTTGGTGATGAGCAGGTCCAATATGCATTCCCCCTTGTGGCTGTGCTGACTGGTTGTGCCAAAGCATATGAGTACATAAATTGTAGTGACTGTTGGAGAGGTTGTCGAGGCTTGAGTAGTATCCCCAGTCAATATTTGTGTATATGAAGTCACACAATATAATGGTGTTTGTGGAGACCTTCATATTCTCCATAGTTCCCACGAAAGCCGTGTGTGGTTCCTGAGTTTGGGAGTGTGTTCTGTAGCAGGCAACAAACTGAAAGGCAGTATTGCACAATGGTAGTTGTATATATATGGTCTGTGATGCTTTGTGCAGTGCCACTAACCCAGAGGTGTGTGTAACTGTGATGTATAAGGATACCCCCCCTAGTTGTGTTGTCTGTTCCAAGTGTTGTTGGCAGCATGGTATGAAACATAACCTGGTAGTGCTGGTGTGCATAAGCGAGCCTGAACCAGGCGTCTGTCACTGCACAGATATTGCTCTCCTCCATACTGAGGAGAGTCCTGAGTGGCCACAATATGAGGGTAACACAACTGTTGTTGAGCAGCATTGCCCTTAGTATCATTTAACCTGTAATGTCTATGGAGGTGGATTTGCCTTCTGAGCCCTGCTTACAAAAGGCACTATGGGTGGTAGCAAGAGCCTTAGCCAGCATACCAAAGTCCAAGGGTGACAGGTGCAAGCTTTCCATAGTGAAGCTACATGGCATGTTGAGCATGTCACCATATGCTGACAGACACTGTATCCCCTATGAATGAAACAAATTTGTTAGCCAGCTGTTAAATGTAATGTGTGTTCGTATACTATGACATCATAATTGGCGGGTGTAAGATGCTAGACAAGGTCAGGGCCATACTGGCCTGGGCTACATGATCAGAGTGTACCTCCATGTATCATGTCATGTGGTCCAGGAGTAACGTCTGAGGTTACACACACCAGCATGGACAAAGATGGTGCCAGTCATATACTTGCTTTGGAGTGACCTGACTGCCTGTGTTATACGGCAGATCCTGGCACCCAACAGACAGCCCAAAGTGACTATTCCCTTGTCAGGGCTGGTGAGTGGTGCGTCAGTGTGTCTGAATATAAGTGTCGCCTATTACAAGTGTATTAGGTGTGTTGTGTAGCCCGAAGGGCAGTGACTGTGTGGCACACTGACATTGTGAACTTTGTGATATGTGGGTATTGTAGTGGGGTAGCAGGTGTGTGTGTGTCTGATTTGGAGGTCTCTGCTGCTTAGGTAGAGTACATTTACAGCATCCGAGTATGTCAATGTGTGCTAATGTGGTTTGAGTGCTGTTGCTAGAGGATATGTGAGACTGATATGTGGTGTGTGTGTGGTTACCTTCACCACCTAAATTACTGTGCCAGTCATGGGTCGACAGAGTTCAGCTCCCTGTATGTCTATATAGGTGCATCTCGCACATATATCTGAGTTTGTCGGGAGGAGGAGAGGGTTGTCAGTGTACATGAGGCAGATGTGACATTGTGTCAATATCACAATATCCAACAGCTGGACTGAAGAGTACACACAAAAGTGACCCCTGGACATGCAAGGATATTATCATGACATACTCTGTAGCCTGATCACAAAGGATCAGTAGGGTGTTAAGCTTGTAAAAGAGAATAACAGGGATCAGTGCTCATGTTCGTCAGTGTTTTGTAAAGAGGAGCTGAGGAGTCGTCCAGACTGAATCATGACACCTCCTTCAGCTATGTCATAAATATCAATGTACACCCATATATGTCCTGAGTGTCAATGATGACATCATGACAGACAGGCCCATATGTACATACCCATCCCCCACTGACAATAGTCCACATCATCATACCAGGAGATATCACATGTAGAATGGATGAGCAGCTACCCCCACTGCCAAAAGCATGGCAGCAGGTGGAATACATTAAGTCCCAATATGTGTCATGCACAAACTACAGAACAAACAGATCATGCACCTGAACAGTCAGCTAAATCGCACCCCCTACACAGGATGTGGAACCGTTGAATGTGTCACAGCAACATATGGCACTCCCCACAAGTGTTGGTGCACAACACACCATGTGAAGTCAAGTCCAGTACACCTATGAGGTCTGATCTGCAAGGTCATGGAGTCCATCATAGTTGCAGTCATAAACAGAGCTATTGGAAGCTGACACACACACAACCCTACGAACTTTGGTATGTTCATGTGCAGATCATGGTTCCCAAACATGCTAGACTGTTTGCAAGGCAGCCACCCAGGACATACATCAATGAACACATCTACACGTGTCACATAGACTTTGAATAGCCCTTTATCAACATCCCAGACACATAGTATCCACAAAACCAAGAAGCTGTGCATACATATGTGTTGACATATGACGGGATGTCAATGTGTCCACAGATAGATCACACAAGGTAAGGATTCTGAGATCATGTTCAAGCTGTTGACACCTGCTGACCCACATGGACCATTCCTGGAATGGCATAAAACAAAGTATACAAAGATCACCATGTCCAGTCTGATGATGTCACCATCTTACAAACACAGCGGGAGAAGGGAAACCAGCCAGTAAAACAAATAGCGTGCCCTGTTAATGCGTCTCTTTCCAGTATCATAACATAGGTAGGGGGTTGAATCCTGCAAACTGTGTGTGTGGGGGGGGGGTGTGGGGGGTGTGTATGTGTGCAATTGTTTTTGAAAGGAGTGCCCTTTTTGGAGACTGTGAAAACACAGTAAATGAGGTACATATGGAAAGTCTGATAATGTCACCATCCTACAAATACAGCAGGAGAAGGGAAACCAGCCAGTACAGCAAATAGCGTGCCGTGTTAATGTGTCTCTCCCTAGTATCATAACATAGTTAGGTAGGGGTTTGAATGCTGCAAACAGTGAGTGTGTGTGCAATAGTCTTTGAAAAGAGTGCTACCAAGCAGCAGCAACCAGATAAAAAACGGCACGGACTGTTTATTTAAAGTAAGCGCTTTCGGCTGCAATAATACACAGCCTTCCTCAGACAAAGTACTTTGTCTGAGGAAGGCTGTGTATTATTGCAGCCGAAAGCGCTTACTTTAAATAAACAGTCCGTGCCGTTTTGTATCTGGTTGCTGCTGCTTGGTAGTTTTATTTTCAGTTTAGTTGTTGTTTTTTTTCGTCTTTGAAAGAGTGCCCTTTTTGGAGACTGTGAAAACACAGTAAAAGAGGTACATACCTCATTGGAAAGTCTGATGATGTCACCATCCTACAAATACAGCAGCAGAAGGGAAACCAGCCAATACAGCAAATAGCGCGCTGTGTTAATGTGTCTCTCCCTAGTGTCATAACATAGTTAGGTAGGGGTTTGAATCCTGCAAATGCTGACACTGTGTGTGTCACTGTTGGTCAACACGGTGTGGGTTTTGCTTTTACTATGGTATGACATAGAAAGATGACAACAGTAAGTGCATTGCAGACATCAGGTATCTGCTTGGCAAATATATATGTGTACATGTCCCCTCAATCAGTACATAGGTGTGAAGCCTGCATACTACATGAATACATTTGTTTCCATTGACAGGTTGTGCCGCTGCTACTCAGATTATAGGTCACATATGTATGTATGTGACACAGCCGTCCACTGTGTGTTCTGTGGCACACACACCCATGACAGTTACTTAAGAGTAGTGTGAGTGAGGGTATATGCTTGGGGTATAGGTCAGACATGGTCATACACAACAAAGTCTGCCAAGAATGGACAGTCTTTATAGGTGTACGACTGCCTTGTGGAAATGCATTCAGGCCTCTAATGTCTGTGATACACCTTGGGACTCCACAATATCTATGGATATGTAGATACCAAGGGACACATGACATAACATGGGTCTGTATGTACACAATGGTACCCGACATACATGTTGAGGGTTACCACTGGTGTGGTACTGACGGGATAGTATGTTTAGTACATGAGGATGACTATGTCCTAGTCGGCTTACTGCTATACAACATGTATCTGTATGTTACCCTTGTGTAGGATATGCGTCCCATCAAGGGAATGCATTGTAGGCCATTCCATGCATTCCCAGATTTGGATGTACACATCCCTAGTGTGTCTGCATGTACTTAAGGGGGCTATTTGACACACAGGTGTGGTCACAGTAATGGGTGGCGGTCATCACCACTGGTTAGTGTTATAGTGTAGCACCGGAAGGATCCAATTGATACTGGGTTCCCTACTACTGTGTGTCATTTGTCGGGACATCATCCAATGATTGCTTATAGTCATGCTGTTGAGGTTGTGTATACTACCCGACTTTAAATCATTGACTGATATTAACGGTATCACCCGCAGCATAGTGTCAACCCATGTCATACACACCACGTCTACCCATGTTAGTACATAACTGTAGTAGAATGCATACTGGCCATTGAAAGATGCAATGGGATGTTAATAATGTGTACGACAGGGTATGCCACACGTCCCATGTGTCCACTATGCACATATATCCAGACAGTGCGCACCCACCATGTTCACAGATGTTCACTTGCTAATCTGTACTGCACACATCACACACGTACTGTCCACTCGCTAACACATGCTGGCAACGCATCACACATCAGCCAAGTGGCACATGGGTGGATAATACATACTCAGACCTAACAGTGGTGTGAACAATGCTACATTGACAATCAGAGCTTTGATGCATAATGTCTGCTCAGATATACCTACAAGGATGTAGTTACACTTCCTTGTTGACAACTTGCTAGTACTGCTACACTGCTATAGTGTCACCCTGTGCATCAGCACCATGTTAGCCTGTCCCTCCGTCGATAATGCAGATGACAGGAGGCGGCACAGGTATTACCATATGCACAGGGCGTTTTGTTGTTTGCCAGAGCCTGACATTGACCCATCCAATCGACGTGTGTGTGTGTGTGTGTGTGTGTGTGTGTGTGTGTGTGTGTGTGTGAGGGACAACAGTGCAGCATGGGCCAATGTTGATGTAATGTGTGTGTGTATGTGTGAGCCCTAGTTATTTGCTTAATGTGTGTGTGTCTGCATACACACAGCTCCACCATGTGGCTGCCATATACGGTGGTTTGTGGGACAGCCACAGACTGTACCTGCTTGGCTGTACAGATCACTGTCTCCAGCCACGGACACAGTACCTGTGCCTGGCAGGGGTGCTACGGACAGTATCGGGTACCAACCCTGGCTGGGTACTGTCATCAGAGGCAGAGGTATGACTGGATCCATGTCCCTGCTGGAACTGGCCAGAGCCACGTGCATGTGGTCTACTGGGACGGACAATGGACAGGCCAGACCCAGCAATGCTGTGGATGGCACTGCCACTACGGGAGCGGCTGTGAGCCGTCCGCGACCACTGCCAGCTGTTGCTGTTGCTGGCATGCGTCCGCGTCGACGTCGCAACCATCCCGCATGGTCCTGGCTCAAGGAAGACATGTTGTGGAGGGCATCTATTGTCTCCCCCCAACATTTATCAATGACCTCTGTGTATGTCCGGATGGCACCGGCAAGGTCACGGATGCTGTCATTGATAGCGGTGTTATGTGCCCTCTGCGCCCTAAGTCCCTGCCTGTGTACCATTCCATACGTGCCTGAGCCTGCATTACAGCCCGGAACATAGTGGTCATCGACCTGTGAGGGCATGCTTGCCAGGGGCAATACGTCCAGTGGTGCTCCCTTGAGAACCCTTGGATCTCCACCTGTGTGGTACCGTTCCGGGTCTACGGCTATGGCTGCTGTGAGGGGATGCACGTGCCATGGGTACCACACTCTCCTGGTCAATGCCAACTGTATGCTGTCCCTCCCCTATGGCCATTGGCAGTGAGGGATGTAATGGCAGTATGAGTGTGCGCATAGATGGGGTTGAACGCTGTGTACTGTCGATTGGTGGACCAACGACAGACCCTGTCAAATCTCCCTGTGCCAAAATACATGTGTCATCATCACCACTATCCGTGGCAGTGGCTTCAAATCGCATGCTGCTTTCGCCAAGCCCTACCTCAGCACCTGTGAGAGGAAGACAGGAAACATGTTACGGTCTGCACATGCACATGAACACAGGCACACAGGAACACTCCTCACTATAGCAGATACACACACACGGCAGAAATCCATATCGTACTCAATACTGGTTGAAGGTGGGTGACAGTATCACAAGGCAAACAGTCACGCACACGTGTCAGCATGCAGAATAAGTGTTGATCAAGTCCATGCAGTGTGAGTGTAAACAGCCATAGTTAATGACAGTGTATATGGCTGTGGTACATGTGTGTACATGTTCAGTGATTGCCTACACCCTGGAACACAATGTGTACAAGGACACGACATTTCTGTGTAAGTATTATAAGCTCTGCAATGTCCTGTGCACCATCACACGCAGGTATACATACCATGGCTGCATGTGTTATCTGTGTGTCACATGGATTTCCATGTCTG
The DNA here is from genome assembly GCF_019279795.1 of Protopterus annectens. NCBI lineage: Eukaryota > Metazoa > Chordata > Ceratodontiformes > Protopteridae > Protopterus > Protopterus annectens. The sequence goes on along the minus strand of NC_056733.1, from coordinate 157,901,314 downwards.
ATTGCAGTGTCTGTGTCTGTAGCAGATAATTGTGGATATAGGTGTAGCACATGCATGCTATGTACACATGGGATGAGTGGTGCATGTATACATGATAGGATACCTATCCTGGACATGGCCATTGTAACAGTATGGGGTGTAGTACCATTAGCCATCATCATCATGTGGTCACTCAAGGCCACTAAAGTGTGCTAGATCACTGCCTAGCATGCTGTACCTGAACCGCAGTGCCGTGGCTAAGTTCACAATTGCATAGCCACGTTCCACAAGGGTGTGTGAGGTGTCCAATAGGGAGCATTGCATAACATGACTGTGTTATGTGTTGAGGAGTGTTGCACAGCCCCATGCTAGGACCCTACCCCTCAGGTATATTATGTGTGGTGTGTGGATGACATGTGTGATACTGAAGTGTGACCTGGCAGCGGGTGTCCGGTTTCACTATGTGTAGCATGTTGAGGTGTACTGCATATGACAAACATGTTATGTTGTGTACATGTGTGTCAACTATGCCTATCCAATGTGCAGTACAGTGTTGCCACATTTATGGCTGATGCTCTCTGCATTGCATGTGATTGAGGCAGCTACTGACATTACTGAGACGTTTCACGTCTCGCAGCAAACATGCACAGCATGCATTATACATAGGTGTGTTATGTGTACATGGCCTACACCTCACCTATGACCTGCACAGTTCAATACCAAGTTTAAAGTGTTAACACACTCACCAGCATGTAACATCTGCCCTGCTGTCACACCAGAGGGACCTGCAAGAATATGACACAGTTTGTCAGTGGCCACAACTGTGGCATTGCCATTGCTACTGTGAGTGTGCTAAACTACAGTAGAACAACAGGCATAGATGTGCAGATACTATTCAAATTATCAGTATTGCACACAATAGGCAGCACAACTGCTAAACACAGTACACATCGCACACATGCATAATCTAACAATACAGGTAACAGTAGTCTTCAGCTAGGGCATGTTAACTGCACGCTCCATGTCACCATGCTGGGTGGCTCCGGCCTCCATGATGACATGTGTGATGTTGTTTTTGCTGTAGGCCAGGAGCCACAACACTTAGCAGCAGTTCCTCCACTTTGGTGAGGGGGGGATTTATGGCCACCCCACCACCTGTGAAAGCTGTTGTCTGTGGATATCAGACGTACGCCACCAGACATGTCTAATTAAATCACTGCAGTGATGGCGTACCTGCTCATATGTCCGGTTATGCATGCCTATGTCATTTACCCGACAAACAAGTTCTTGCCACAGTGCAGTACGCTCCTGCTGGTGCTGGCTGGCCATGGAAAACGGCAGGGTATAGTGCTGAACCAGGCTGTGGTGGATTTCCTGTTCCTCTGCAGCTGTGTAGTAGGGATTCCTGTGATGAGCCATAATCCTGGAAGACAAGTAAACGATATGTGTGAGCAAGTCATGTGGCACACTTAACATTATACAGTACAGATATCAGTTAACTGCCATATATAGCATCTGTTCGTCTGTCAGAGGATACACACATTCAATACCACATATCAGTGCTCATCCCACAACTGGCTGACAGTGCCTGCCACACTCCATCTGACACACCAGTATACACCAGTACTCGGCTCACTATTTGGGATCCAGTGCACAGCCTTGCCAGCGGGTACATATCAAGCTAATGCATGCAGAAATATGTCATCCATTGCAATGAATGTGAAGTACAGTTACAGTATAACCAGTAACCCACCCTAGTCGTTGATGCCATACCCTTACTTAACATATGTGCACAGTTGTTAATATAGCTGGCATACTGCTGTAACAGAGTATACATGTTGCTTGGTACACACGCAAACCCTGCATCACACATGTGATTGCGGACATGGTACAGGCATCTTTACACGCACATCAGACATTCATACAACACACAAATGTATGCTGACACAGATGTGCATTTGCTATGTACCTTACAGTACTGTCTGCCCCTACTTACAGATACCTATGCCTGAGGAATGTAATCTGTGCAGACTACAGGAAACACACAAGACAGTGTTACAAGGGAATGTGAACATACACCATACTGTGCTGTTTAGGCCTACAGCTTCAGGTGGTACAACAGTTCAAATGTCGGCTGGATTCACCAGCAGTACCACTTACTGAGCATACATGTATTGCTTCAGCCTATGATGGGACACCACAGTCGTACACAAGGAACTACGTCACAACATATACCATCCTACTATGTCTGCATCCCAATAACTGACACATCTTTCTCTGGCTTCACACTTAGGACACAAATGACCATGACAGAAACAACCTCACACTTAGCTATCACACCGTCACAGACCTTGCACACATTCACTGTCACACTCATTCCACCTCACATAGCATGTATTGCACTGTGTACATGTCTGTGTGCATTGTGTCATAAGTAGGTAATACGTTATTGTCCCTGGGGCCTACAGCAGCCTAGCCATATGCTACCCTGGCCTTTGACACTCGTGTAATTAGATTTCACTTCCTCCTGTCAACCGGATACACAGAGGTGATTCCCAGGGCATGTTACCTATCCCCCAGACAATCATCAGGGGTATGTCTGACATCTGCTACTGAGGAGCCTTGTTTGTTCATTGCTGGGTGGTTTACTCCAGAGTATGGCATATTTTCCAGTAGGAGCCTATCCCTCCAGCATGTGCTGTTTAGTGAGGTTGCGGGGATTAGGGATCTAGGCCGTGTATCCCGGTGGGATTGTGAGGTGTTGACATGGTGGTTGTCTGACTGCTATGGGTGTGGCAGACCACTGTATGCTTGGCAGAGGTAACCTCTGGGTGGCTGGTATGCAACGCACTGTAGCTGTGGTTATGTGAGTCAGTCTGCATAGGGTATGTGTTTCAGGGCAGTATTACCCTTTGTGAGGTATGTCTGTGGCCTTTCCACTTGCTGTAGTTGTCATGTGAGGTACATACCACATGGGGCATTGTGATGAGTACAGGGGAACACTGACCTATATTTCCGTACATGACACATCGTTTGTGATGACACGTACCACGTAGACAGATTACAAAACTAGAGTGGCACTGTGAATATCAAAGGGGAGGCTACTGTCCACCTGTGTCCCATGTTCCCTTCTGACACCTTCAGTGTTAGGCAACCACCTATCTGGTAGGTAGTGGGTAAAGTGTTTTGGAATGGGTATGGCACTGCAGTATCAACACTTGTGTTCAGTCTATGCCTTGGTCACCAGGCACCTGTTGCAATACGTCTGACCCTGTGTCTCCCCCTCTCACTATATATATATATATATATATATATATATATATATATATATATATATATATTCTTTATATATCACTCGTGTGTGTATGTATATATATCCGTATATATCTATATATATATATATATATATATATATACATATATCTATATATATATACATATATCTATATATATATATATATATATATATACATATATCTATCTATCTATATATATATATATATATGTGTGTGTGTGTATATATACACATATATATATATATATATATATATATATATGTGTGTGTATGTATGTGTTTATATATATATATATATATATATATATATATATATATATATATGTATATATACATACACACACACACATACATATAGATATATATATATATATATATATATATATATATATATATATATATATATATATATGCATGTAAACAGCCACTGCTGTACATATACATGCACATATACTGCCCACCTTTCATGGTGGGAATATCAAGGAACAGTTGTGAGACATACAATTATGTAATAATATTGCACAGTGTTGTGCAGAATGCATTTCGCTGTCCTCAGGCCGTATAGCCGTAGCAGACCTCACTGGCTGTAACTCAGTCCCACAGCATTTAACCACCACATGACATATACCTGCACTGCTTGCTGTTTTCAATGCCACACACTACAACCTACATAGATATGTGCACATAGCAACCTTCAAATACATATATATGTTCAGCCTTCACTAACAGTTGCAGTATGTCCCTTGCCCTATGCACATCTGCATATACATGTAGATATGGACTGCTACCATATAAGGAGTGTTCACAGAATGTAGAGTACCCTTCAGACACATCATTCGGATGCCAGCAAATACATCTGTGTTACATTCCTTACCTTTGTATTTCTCACCTCAGTCTGTTGTACCTGTTGATGTTTTTTTTTTATTTGTTTAGGTTGGTGTCTTCCACTGCCTCTTTTTTTTTTTTTTTGGCTGGTTGATGTCGCCAACCGCCTCAGTTTTTTGGTTGATGTCTCCAACTGCCTCAGTTTTTTTTTTGTTTTGCGTTGGTCTCTCCAACTGCCTCTGTTTGTTGTTATTTATTGGGTTGTTCTCCAACTGCCTCTGTTTGTTTGATTGTTTGTCTGTCTGTCTGTTTCTCTCGCTCGCTCTGTCTTTCTCCGGTTGCTGCAGTGATATTATTGCAAGTGTGGACAGCATGTACAGGCTGCTTTTGTAGGTATCTGCACATGTGCATGTGAAGGCCTCTGCACCAATTGGTGCCCACCATTTAGTAATTGCATGCAGCCTGCTGTGTGGTAATTGCAGTTCTCACTGTGATTTCTGGACACTGCTATAAAATGATAGGTTAGATAGGCGTAGGCCTTTCAGTTTTGCAAGGTGGGGACCATGCTTGTTTGCTGTGGACACTGTGTCAGTCAGAAGGTTGGTATATGTCTCATATCTGAAGCTGGGTTGTAGCCAGTGAAATGCATGTTGTACTGAAACCTGACTGTTGCTTCTTCCAGTACACTCTTCTCAGTGTGTAAGTTTACTCACGCCTCCTAATGCTAACACTGGATACATGGGAGTATGTACTTTCTTTTGGAATTAGGGAATTAACTGGCATACAACAGTAGTTATTGCAATGTATTCCTATGGCTTTCCTGTTTTCCCTTTGCATTCACTGCTTGTAATGCATGTCATATTTCTTTATTGCGATGTACTCCTATGGCTTTCCTATTTCCCTTTACATGCACTCCTTGTAATGCAGGTTATATTTCTTTCAGCACCAAGTTATTGTATTTTTGTTGTGGCTTAGTGGTACATCATGCAGACTGGTGAGTCCAAGGTGTGGGGTTTGAGACTGACAAGGGTATTTTATTTTGCTGCTGAGCAATACAAGGGCCTTGTCATACAGAGTGACAAAGGCACTTTTAAGCGAGTTGGCACTGGTTTGCGCGACGCTTAGCGATGCTAAGTGACGCTTAGCTTATTGTATTTTAGCAATACTACGCTAAGCTTATCTGAGCTTGTTTTATGTTAGTAATAGTTTGCTCAGCTTGGCGCAGCTTATCATATCTTAGCAATGCTAAGCTAGGCGCACACATGCACTCACTGGTGCAAACCCGCTGACTACTGTTTATAAGTGCTCACTCCCGCTAACCCCGCGCTCATGTCTTTGACAGAAAAGTAAATGGGGAGATAGGAATGTGGTGATAAAGGGTGCTCAAAGAGGGGAAGACAGTAGGGAAACTAGCATGGGATGTACACGATGGGTGTGGAGGTCCTTAGCTGCCCATTTCTTTACCAGCGACAGCTGTGCATATGCAATACATTAGGTGGGATATTTGAAACCTTCCACCCCTGAGAGAGTGGTGAGGACATCTAAGTATGTTGTACTACCAATTATGAATATCAGGCACATGCACTGTTTGTGAACTGCTATACTGTCATTAGTACGTTACTCACATCTGAACAGTTTGTGGTTTGTGTTGGCATTAGCACAGTCTGCTCAGGACGACTGGACATATTTGTGTACTGCGTATGCCTACCTACACCCTTGGTTGTGCCTGACTACATGGGTATATAATACCTTTGGGTAGGGGTGCAGAACTGCAGTGGGCATTATTTATTATCGTGTGATGTTTATCTTACTGAACATGCAGAGTTGCTGTCTACCTGTAAGTCTATGAAGGCTTGTAGTCTGTCTGAGTAGCTCCCACCTGTAGACATATCCAGATGGTAGACAGAGGTCAGCCTAGTATTCTTTGACTGTGCATCACAGCAGTCTTTTCAGCATCTGAACAATGGCATTGTCACAGGTGGTTGCTAGCAGTATATGGCTACATCCTTTGCTATTTCTGTGTTGTACTTCTACATAAGGGCATGCTTGTGGGATTCATTCTACACCTATTTGCAGAGTGTGTAACAGCAGACAAGCTGATATGCCTGTGTGTTTCTGACTCTTCCAGGCCTCAGATACTCTCACATATATATTTGAATAGCCTCAGGGAAAGGTACATATAACTGGGATACACCTGTCATATAGTTCAGACATTTTGCAGTTCAGACTTTGGGTGATTCAGAGCATTTCTATTACTACACCTTTTCTGACGTGCAAGCGGTGTCTACTCTCACTTATTGACATTTGTTATTAAGTGAGATTCAACACCTTTCTGCCTACTGTTAGTACATTTCACAGGGAGTCAGAGGGGCACAGCTAACATTTGTTTACAAATCAGGGTCATCACTGTAGAGCAGTCACTGTTGGGAGGTCTGACCTGTGACCTATGCAAATATGCCAGTGTTTATCCTGCCCTGATACTGTGTGGGGTGTGTAAGCTGCTACTGTAGCCTTATTCCCTACTAGCATGGCTGATTCTCTTTTCACAGTCATGTCATGCAATTCAACAACACCTGCTGGTTAAGGCCCACAGAACAAGATTTGTGTTATGCCATTCCTATTTTCCCTTTACATTCACTCATGGTAATGCATGATAAATTGCTTTCAGCTCTATGTTATTGTATATCTGTTGTGGTGTAGTGGTACTTCATGCAGACTGGTGAGTCCAAGGTCCCAGGTTCGAGACTGACAATGTTTTTTATTTTGCTGCTGAGCAGTACAAGGGCCTTATCATACAGAGTGACTAAGGCACTTTTAAGCAGTTGTAAGCGGGTTCGCTTAGCTAAGCGCACACAAGCTCACACTCCAGCTAACTACTGCTTAAAAGTGCTTACTCCCGCTAACCCCCGCGCTAATTTCTTTTAAAGAAAAGAAAATGGGGAGATAGGAAAGTGGTGAAAAAGGGGGCACAGAGAGGGACAGTCAGTAGGAAAACCAGCTCAGGATGTGCAGGAAGGGTGTAGGGAAGGCCCATAGCTGCCCATTTCTTTAACAGCAACAGCTGTGCATATGTTGAAAATTTGGAGTGAGTTTTGAGACCTTCCACCCCTGAGAGAGGGGTGAGGACAACATAGTTTGTTGCACTGCCAGTTAGAATTATCGGTGTACACGTCCTATGGACATGTGTGCAAAATGGGAAGCTATGTATGGGGCGTAATTTTTTTTCGGGTACAGATTGCCCTTTTTTTTTTTTTTTCAGGTGAGAGTGGTAAGTGAGGTAGGGGAGGTAGGTTGGGGAGGTAAACAGACAAGACAAACAAGATGCATACAGGGGCGGAATTTGACACATGGGGTGGGTGAACACAATTGACGGGGAAGGTTGTTTGGAAATTGCAAGCCCATGAGCCCACAGATGGTAACAGTGGAACTGAGATCCCCACCCATGGGCAGTCACCGCTAAATCTTCATAGCCCCGGGGGTGGCTGTGCTGGGGGGCTGAGTAGGACAGGTAGGCTCACCCGTGAGACGCGCCACTCTCACCTCAAGCTGGCGTAGGGGATCAGCGACTGAACGCTGGATCTCCCTACGCACCACAACCCTGACCCTTCGAAGGGTGACGAGTGGCTCTTCTCCGCCCACGCTTGCACAGGGGGGGGGGCGAGCCCCATCCCCTGCAGTGCTTCCACCCAAAGGTGGCACAGGACCAAAGGAGGAAGGGGAGTCCTGGCTGGGCACCAGAGCCACTGGTGGCAGGTGCACTCGCCAACTGAGGAGGGACAGGTGGGTCCGCTGGGACCGGCCTTCCCATATGTTCTGTGATTAGGTGTGTTTCATTACAACATAAACAACAGCATTCCAGATTAGTTGTAACAGCATGCAGTAATATTCCCATTAACCCAACACACCACAGTTCCAGCAGTTGAACAGCAAACATAACACATGCATATATTGAACAAACAACCATGGTTATTCCAACCGCATGCAGGGATGATTGGTAGCAACAGGCCACCATGAACGTGGTGTTTGAACAGGGCACATGCATCAACATGAGTGCAAATATTTATAGAACAATTGGACATATATCCCAACAAATATTTAAGATTACACATACCCATTGAGGTGTGGAATTGCATGGTTTATGCACAAACAGTAGGGTGTAGAAAAAACCTCCTTTAACATCTTATAAACACTTTTACTTTACACTACATTCCTAGTGACAGCAGGTGTATATTCCCTACATGTATTATTACACTTGCCACCACGCATTAGGTTGTGTAGTGGGTTTGGCTAGTTCAATCTATACTTGACCTATGTCTCACATACTAAATGTCCAGGATGCAGATGTTACTGCTACATATTTCATGGTTGCATTTATATTTCTTTATCTACATATCTGGATGTTTTCACATGACATTTTCACTTCTAATTGTACAGTACCCTGCATTTATTGAAGCACACTTACATTTCTGGGGAACATGTTAGCATGCTACTCGTGTGCCAGATTTACTTATGCATGCCAGCCAGTAACTGACTGTTGAGGACTGTATATTTACTTCACAGCTACTAGCACTTCCAATCACCCACTTTAGATGGGACTGCAGAACTCTGGGTTGCCAGCACTTTCTAACACATTACTATTGTATAATGCAAGGGTCCAACATTTCATACTAAGTGAAACAGACACACTCGGTTTTAGACCTTTATTAATGACATTACACACTTTTCCACAGGCTCACTCCTTTATTTGTTTTAACGGTATATATGTTCACAACATATTATACCTTTATTAATAGGTTAGCACACACTTTTTTTTCAGGCTCACTCGCATATTATTTTATATGACAGTGCCTGCAGAGATATTATTCCAGACATTTGTTACCTTTCTTAATGGGTTACTACACTCTTTTTCTGACTCTCTAATGTTTTTATCTGACAGTACATGCAGAGGACTTATTCAGTCCATTTTATGGCTGTATTATTGGACTACAACACTTTCTTTCATGCTCTCTCCCATATTTTATAGAACAATACATGCAGAATAATCACTAACCTGCCTGGCGGCGCAGCCTATCGGCATAGGCTTGCTGATTCGTAACATGGTCACCTGCAGCTGTAAAGTAAATGAAGGGATATTGAGACATTCCTATCCATTATACATACTCCATTTTAAATTCTAACATACTGCATTCCATGGCTACATACTCAGTACTGGGGCATCCCGCATCCCACGGGCCTCCTGTATCCACTGGTTCAGGCGGTCCTCCTTTCGTCTCTTCAGGTCCGCATGGTGCTGACGGACCTGCTCACCAGTCTGAGGAACGCCTGTGGCACTGGTGAGGTCACGAGCTAACCGGTTCCAAGCCTCTGCCTTGTACCTTGTCCCTTGGAACTGGCCCTGCAGGAGTCTTGCCTCATGACGGTGGACTAGGAGCCAAACCATGTATTTGGACTCCTCGATGCCCCATCTCTGCACTTGGAAGCGCGCTCCCTGTCCAACACCAGACATTCTGACCGCAGATGTGAGCTACAATCAGTTATGGCGTGTATTTCCGCCTGTGGGTCTTAAATATGCCGCATTTCCCGCACTTATTTGTGATTGGCCGTTTTGTAAAATTCTAGACTGACTGCAGACCTGCTTAGTAATGGTTAAACTACCATTCCTAAGTTTATGAATGTTAATAGTGGCTGTTTCCCCTATGTTGTCATGGCTTAGTGGTTCTGTACTTTGATTATGATGCAAAGGGTCCTAGGTTCAAACCTTGTCATTCTTTTATTTTAATACTGTCTAGACAGGCTAGGTGGTGTGGCTGCGTTTAAGCAATTTAGCTCTTTGTTGCTCCCCTGTGCCCTATGGTGCCCTGGTTGGCGCAGCGTGCACGTCCGCGCAAACACATTGCGCTGGGTAAAGCGCTTTTAAACTTTGGGCAACTCTATTGCACTGAGTAAAGCGCTGTTACACTATGGGCAAGTCTGTTTAGCTGGGTGAAGCACTATTAAACTATGGGCAACTCTGTTTAGCTGGGTAAAGCGCTATTGAACTATGGGCACCTGTGTTTAGCTGTGTAAAACGTTGCTTAACAGCAGGCTATTATATATCTGGGTCCTTTAAAAATATATATTTTGTTCACTGATACATTGGCCTTGTCACTGCTTTTACTAAAATTTTAATTCTATATGTCTGGTATTATTTCAAATACTGATTTAAAACATAAATAAGAAGGGGAGTGGTGGAACTCAAACCGTGAATGTCTTCTCTTTGTGCATACGCTCTACCATTACTCTATTGCTATTTGGATTAATTTGCATAAGTAGTTTTTATATGCTCTTCAATGTCACAATTGCTAACTGTGGTTAAGCAATGGGCACACTCACGCAAACAAGCGCAAATACAGGCAGCTAAATCGTGGATTTAAAAAAAAAATATTTTATGTTCTATAACTCTGCTGGGGGTTTACAGTGTCAGGGAGTGTGGTGTTGAGTGCAAGTACATTTGAGCGGACTTGCTCTTGTCTGTTGACATTATGCTTTTTAAAACCTTGCAGGGGCGTGGACTTTTAGACTGCTTGGCTGTCGGACATGTCCCCTGCTTGCCTACTCAGTCTGTGTAAGAGTTACAGATGAGTCAGCGTGCCCTCATGAATGTTATTGGCACGCTGACAACATCCCATTCAACTGCAGCCTCCGAGTAAGACACATTAAGTCTTGCACAGAGGTTTCGTGAATCCGGCCCGGTGACAAGTACGCACTGCTCCTCAATGAGGTAAGGAAAAGTGACTTAACCCTGCTAATGTTTGAAAATTGCTAAACAACACTCACTGATCTGGTGTGACAGTACCAGTTTTGCACAATGTATTGCTATTTGCTGAAATAAGTGCAAAACTAGTATTGCCATGGCTTTTGTGTGTGTTTGTAAAAAGTATTACTAATTTTTATCTCTGCATACACCTAATGATACCAAGACTAAGAATCAGTGAAAAATGTAGCAAACAAGTAGTTATATTTCAAATGTAATGCATAAAATATATTACAGAAGATTCAGACACTTCAATCTTCAAGGAGTCTGGTGGCCTCCACTCCCTAGCCTGTATAAATTGATACAGGGGACTCCATTACCCATCCTTCATTGTGTGAGGGCCCCACAAAAGCTGTTGCTGGTTGGAGAAATATGAGAAAAAAATTATTAATTTTCTAACTACACTCTTTAACCTGAACAGGGCTGACCCTGTTAGGATAAAGCCGGTAATGGCTTGTACTCTTAACTGCAACCATTCTAAAACCAGCCCTGCTCAGGTGTGTGTGTGTGTGTGTGTGTATACAAGGCTGCTCTAGGTTATTGGGGGGGGGGTGTTGTGGTTACTTCTTTACTTTTCATTACAGTCAAACCACAGAGGTTTGCATATGAGGTTGTTGCAGTTTTTGTTTGGGCTGAGGACAATGTGGTCATTCTTTTACTTTTCTCACAGACCTCAGAGGTGTACAAAGAAGGTTACTATAGTTTGTGTAGGGGCAGTGTACTGTTTGAGCAACGAAGTAGAATACATTACTGTAATCATTATTTTTTTTTTCAATTTCACATCGGGCACATATACAGGTAGCAGCCTTTGACGGGTAGGGTTGAGGAGTGAGGAGGCATGCTATGTATATGTATGTTAGCACTCACTCGAAACACATGACTGTGGCAGTTTGAACCTTTGCTTTCATCCCAGTCTAACACCAGAGGGATGCATAGGGGGGGTAGGGAGGCAGGATGTATTCCCATATTGAACCTGTGTATCCAGACAACAAATGGCTGGTTAGTTTTTTGTGAGCTGCTCTTTTGTCATCTTTGAATATTAAGCCTTGTGCACAACTTATGTCTTCCTTGAAATAAAAAAAGACTGAAATTATTTTCTTACTCATGTTTTTTGTGTAGGACACCATTGGATTAAAAGGCTGGGAAAATGCTCTAAAATGCATCCAAGAACACCTATAACCCTATGGCTTCTTGGGCCCTGTCTTATTTGAGTTGTTTCCTAAGTGGTTATTACTATGATGGCTTGGTCAGGAAAGGTGTAATGAAAGGATACAAGGAAAATTAAGCTAAACAGTAACAATGAATTTCTTTCCTTAATCATAATTTCTGTTGAAGCCATCACTGGATGAAAAGACTATGTAAAAAGAAAAAAAAATAGAATACACTTTAGAGCATATAGACAGCATTTTACCCAAGTCCACACCTATGCATATAGTTTCTATAATATATCATTGCTGTTAACAAAAATACTAGTAACTGTGAATGTCTCTCTGCGAGATGGGCGAACATAGTGTGGTATATAGACCCCTTGTCTTGTAAGAGCATTACAGCTAAAGGTCATTCTGTACATACTAGTCCTAAAAGTTTGCAGCATTAGGGGGGTGGCAGTGACAGGGTAATACTCTGAAAGAAGTGCCTAGGGGGCCACCGAACTTAACATTTCCTGGGGGCCCCTAAAATGCTAACACCGGCCCTGCATACCAGTAATAGCACTTCATTGAGAACCTGAAGCTGCAACTTCATTTGTTTTAGTACATGCATTTTTCTCTCTGTATCTCCTGAATCCAGTATAGAGTTGTAGGGGAGACAGAGACTGACCTCGCATTCAGTTGGCATAAGATATTGAAGCTCATCTGGAACAAAGAGCCAACCCATTGTAAGATGCACATTTCAATATTTTTTTCCCTCCCTTTTTATTTGTCTCATGCATTCACATACTCTATGCATACCTACCAGCATCTTAGAGAATCACCATGTATATACACAATACATATGTGTACATAATGTATGTGTGTATATATATATATGTGTGTGTGTGTGTGTGTGTGTGTGTGTACGTACATACATACATAGAGAAAACACTTCATTTGTGTACTGTTTAAAGTACAGAATATATTTACTGCATTTTTGTTTGCTGGGAAATGAGAGGAATCTGGGGGAAATGCATACAGTAGACTGGGAGGGCCAGTCGTGAAGGAGAACATCTCTCAGTGACTCCCTCATTGGGAATCAGGCAAAATAGGTGCTCCACTTTTTGATTAGAGGGGATGCAAAGAGGTCTGTGCAGGGCTGGCCCCATTGGCAGAATATCCTTTCTGCCACCAAAGGATTGAGCGACCACTCATGAGGCATCAGGATGCTCCAGCTCAGTTTGTCTGCGAGCACGTTGTAGCTCTCAGGACTATGCGTTACAGTTAGAAAGCGGCTGGATGAAATTGCCCATTGCCATACTCTGAGAGCTTCTTGACAAAGAGGGTAAGATCTGGTTCCCCCCTTGTTTGTTGATGTACCAAACCACTGACATGTTGTCTGTTTGGATCGCAATCAATCCAGAGGGGAGGGTTTCTTGGAATGCTTGCAATGTCAGGAGCACTACCCTTATCTGTAAAGCATTGATGTGCAAATTGGCCTCTAACTGGGACCAAGTGCCTTGGACTGTCTTTTCCAGATAATGCCCCCCTCACCCCATCTGAATGTCTGTGGTCACTATGGCTTGGCGTTGAGAAGGGACAAAGGGATGGCCCAGTAGAATGTCATTGGAATGGAGCCACCAACTCAGGTTATTTTTGCATACATTGGTGATCTGTACTTGGTGGGACATTGGCTGTCTTAGTACTGACCATTGAGACACCAAGAGCCATTGTAGAGTTTGCGTGTGAAACTTCGCAAGGGGAACTAACATAATGGTGGCCACTGTAGATAACAGAGACTCTTATACCAGTCTTGCAGTCACTGTTCAGTTGTAAATAATTTGGATGGCTTGTGGTTTTATTCTCTGAAGTTTTTCTGGGGATAGATACTCAGTACAGGTGAGTGTGTCTAAGACTGCTCCTGTGAAGATTAGAATTGATTAGGGTTGGGAGGGTGGCCTAATGGTTACAGTGTTTGCCTTACAAACACAAGGTGCAGGGTTTGAGTCTCACAAGGGATAATTGGCTAAGCTTAAAATGGCTCGCAAGGGCAGTTAGCTTAGTACTAACCTATGAACCTATGAACTCCAGATGTTGTGTTGGGTCTAGATGTGATTTTCGTAATTGACAGAGATCCCCAGCAAGGAGCAAGTTTGAAGGACGTAGTTTCTTGCTTGTAGCAGTAGATGCCTGGTGGGTAGGGTAATGAGCTAGTCGTCTAAGTATAGAAACACTTAGAATCCTTGCAGTCTGAAATGAGGTGCGACCACTGCCATACATTTGGTGAACATCCTGGGGGCTGTGATTAGACCAAAGGGCATGGCTCTGAACTGATAATGACTGGGAATTGGGTTGCATAGACTGGTTATAAGTGTTGGGTTAGTGACTTCTGTGACGGAACCCAGGTCATATGGTACTTGTGCAGTTAATATGTTGTCTGTTGAAAATTGGCTAAACAAAATGATGTAGTTTGGCAATAATAAAATGAATTATATGGACTAATGAAGGATTAGAATTTGTGAAACAGAATGTGTATTAACTCATTGAAGGAGTTCAGTGGTGTGAGTCCCAGCAAAAGGCATCACATGCACTGGATTACTGGACCATAATGGAGAACACAGAACCATGGTAGTATATTTGCATGGTGCTCAGAATATTAAGGCAGTTGTGTAGTTTGACACCTCTAACATTTTAAAACTTTATTTTGGGCAGTTAAAATCACTGGTCCATCACCTGAAGTTCCTTATTTTGTAGAATGACTAGGATTTGCCTCATACTTTTGCTGCGTCCCACATAAAATGTTTTCTTTTCTGTTAAACCACTGAAATTCCAGTCTGCCAGTAATGTCGGACATTTAGTTTTTACTTCTTGTTGATTTTGTTTCAGAAAATGCATGTTGATACAGAACTGTTTTAATATTTTAACCTGTCTTATTTTTTGCCCTGTCCCTCCCAGTCTTCCTAACTGTTCAGAAAAATCATGTTGATACAAAGCCTTTTGTTTGGTTTAAATATGTAACAGCCTTGTGTCCCTTTATATTTTTACCCATTCCCATATAATTTGTTTGGTTTTATGGTAAACTGCTGAGGATTAGAGTTGATGCGTAGTAGTATAAAAAAAGTTCTGTCTTGCCACAATGTTCCATCTATGTTGTTTATCTTCACTTATCCTTGACTGTGGGTTTGGTTCTGTATCTCGGAACCAACCTGGACATTATTCCAGCTTGTACCCTCCAAAAATTCTTGAGCTTAGCTTTATCCATAATATTCCTCTCGGGGTTACCTTCGATCGAGTTTGATCTGGTAGTAACAGAAAATAACAGATCAGAGACCATGTCTGTGTTCAAAACAAGAAATTCAATTTATTGAGATAGATTTGTTCCACCAAGAAGCCTAAAAGGCAGGGGAAAGGAGGGTGAGATGTCAAGGATAAGTGAAGATCGACAACACAGATGGAATGTTATGGTAAGACAGAACTTCTTTATCTAATGTTGTCAATCTTCACTTAATCCTTGACTGTGAGAGAATCCCCAGCTACGTAAATCTTGGGAGGTCTCGTGAAAGTATGTTTCTGAACATCATCAAGCCAAATAGTGCTCGTCCCCTGGAGACAAGATCCAACTTGTAATGAGTAATAAAGGTATGTGGGGATGCCCAAGTAGCTGCTGCACATATGTCATCTAAAGATGTTTTGGCATGGAAGACTGCTGGAGGCTGCTATTGCTCTCCTAGAATGCACCTTTACAGGTCCCGGCAGCTGCACTTTTTTTTGTTCTGGATGAAGGTTATGCAGTCTTTAAGCCATCTAGCCAAAGAAGCCTTAGAAACTTGTTTGCCTAGAGAAGTAGAAGAGTACAACACAAACAACTGGTCAGACTTTCTGAATTCATTTGTTCTGTGAAGGTAAAAATGTAATTGTCTGTGAACATCTAGCAAATGCAGGCAATACTCGCCTTTATTTGAAAACTTGGGGAAAAAAATACTGGGAGATGTGTAGTCTGATGTTAGTGTTAGAAACTCCTTTTGGTAAAAATGAGGGATTTGTTTGTAAAGATACCCAGTCCTTATGAAAGTTTAGGTAAGGAGGTTTGCAAGATAAGGCTTGTAATGCGGATATTCTCCTCGCAGAAGTAATAGCAACCAATAAGGAGGTTTTCCAGGATAAATACTTGAAATTGCAATTTGCAGATGGTTCATATGGTTGAGTAATTAGAGATTGTAGCACCAGATTCAAATCCCATGGTGTAGACTGGTGTTTGTATGGAGGTCTAAGCAATAAGGTTTCCTTCAAAAAGGCTTTACAGAGTTTGTGCGACATTAGCGCTGCATCATTTAGACCATTATGAAAATTTGAAATTGCAGCTAGATGAACCTGTATAGTATAGGACACCCAGCGTCAAAAAGCGATGCTAAAAATTCCAAAATCTTGTGAACTGGTGCTGAGTATGGGTTAAGATTGCTGTCTGTAGCCCATTTTGAAAAATTTTGCCACTTGTTGCTGTATAAACATCTAGTCTAAGGTTTGTGGGAGGCTAGAATTATTCTGTGTACTGGGACAGAAAGGCTAATTTTCCTGGCAGTCACTGGAACTGGAGAAGGCACGCCATGAGTTTGAAGGTTTGGATGAATGGGTCATTCTGGACTGGATAATAGGTCTGGAGCTGGGTCCAGAGTCCAAGGTTTCTGGATTAAGTGAGGCCACAGGAAGGGAAACTTTATCTGTTGAGGCCAGAATGGAGCAATAAGAATTATCCTGTTCTTCGGTCTGTTGTCTTTCTTGAGAAACTGGGAAATGAGAAGAATTGGGGGAAATGGATGCAGTAGATTGGGGGCCAATTGTGAAGGAGAACATCTCTCAGTGACTTCCATGGATGGGGGAATCAGCTGTTTGCTGTTTGGGGTGATGCAAAGAAGTTGCAGCAGGGCTGGCCCCATTGGCAGAATATCCTTTCTGCCACCAAAGGATTGATCGACAACTCATGAGACATCAGGATGCTCCTGCTCAATTTGTCCGCGAACACATTGGAGCTCCCTGGAATATGCGTTGTGATTAGAAAGTGGCCAGACAAGATTGCGCATTGCCATACTCTGAGAGCTTCTTGACAAAGAGGGTAAGATCTGGTTCCCCCTTTTTTAGTTGATGTACCAAACCACTGACATGTTGTCTGTCTGGATCCCAGTAGTTCCTGAGGGGAGGTTTTCTTAGAATGCTTGCAATGCTAGGAGCACTGCCCTCATGTCTAGAACATTGATGTGCAAATTGGGCTCTAACTGGGGCCAAGTGCTTTGGGCAATCTTTCTGCGATAATGCCCCCCCACCCGGGATGCATCTGTGGTCACTATGGCTTGGGGATGAGAAGGGACAAAGGGATGGCTTAATAGAATGTCATTGGAATGGAGCCATCAGCTCGGGTCCTTTTTGCATAAATTGATCTGAACTTGATGGGACATTGGCTGTCTTGGTAATGACCATTGGGACGCCAAGAGCCATTGTAGCATTCACATGTGAAACCTCGTAAGGGGAACTAACGTGATAGTGACAGCCATAGATCTCAGAGACTGTAATACAAGTCTTGCAGTCACTGTTATTTTGTAAATAATTTGGGTGACTTGTGATCTTTTTCTCTGAAGTCTTTGTTGGGGTAGAGGCACGATACAGGTGTTTTGTGTCTCAACACCGCTCCTATGAACTCTATATGTTGTGTTGGTTCTAGATGTGATTTTTCATAATTCACAGTGATCCCCAGTAAGGAGCAAGTTTGAAGGATGTAGTTTCCTGCTTGTAGCATTAGATGTCTGGTGGATGCAGTAATGAGCCAGTTGTTTATAAGCACAGAAACACCTAGAATCATTGCAGTCTGAAGTCCACTAGGGTTCCTATTATAAGCACGAAAACTGAATCGCGCGAGCACGTATTGAGCGACATGTAAAGGGTGAAAGCCCAAAACATTGAATCCCAAACACGACAAAACCAACAAACAAATACTAACCGTATGCAGGGGGGGCAAGCCCCCCTGCACCCACACCCCCCTACTTAAATATACCAACTCCGAGATTGCACTCCATTGAAGCAAAGGGAAGAAATCCCTATGACAGTATCCGTTCATACTTTCGATATTGTGAATTTTTGCTCTTTACTAGTTGCTCAATACGTGTTTGCGTGATTCAGTTTTTGTGCTTATAATATGAACCCTAGCTACGACCACTGCCATACATTTGTTGAACACCCCGGGGGTTTGGTGAGACCAAAGGGCATGGCTCTGATCTGATAATGACTGGCTTCCAGCCAGAGGCACAAAAATCTTGTGGAGCGCTTGTCTATTTTTATGTGATGATATGCATCCTGAAGATCTATTGAGCACATCCAATCATCTTTCCCTATAAACGGGTGAGCAGGTTGAACTGTGACCATCCAGAAGTTGGTATGTTGAACTAATTTGTTCAAAATGCTCAGATGCAAACTTAGTGTCCAGTCCCCAATTTTTTTTTGCACTAAAAAGATTCTTGAGTACACCCCGGATCTTATCTGGTCTGGTGGGACTGTTTGGATGGCTGTTTTGTGGAGCAGCTTTTGAATCTCTAGAACTGCTGCATCCCTGTGACTGGGTGGGATGTCCGGGATTCTTTTTGGTTGTTTGGAGGTATTTTCAAGAGAGGAATATTGTAGACTCTGGTTATGATCCTCTGCTCCTAATTGTTTGTTATGGATAGCCAGGCAGGTAGTTGCAGGGAAAGTCGTCCCCCAACTGTTTCCAAAGGATGGAAATCAGGCCTCCATTCAGGAGCGTTGATAGGCATTGCCAGGGAAAGAGTCCCTGGAACTCTGATTTTTGTGGCTCTCCCTCTAGCACGGCATCTTCCATTATGATTCCACCCTCTGCCATGGAGGAAATCACTGCCATGTGAGTTCTGGAACGGCCCATGGGACTTTTTGAACCAGAGCTTGCCACTTCTCTGGTTCCTTGAATAGGGCTGTTGAGGAGTGGAAAAGCATACTGCCACTGCAGAAAGTGTCTTTCCATCTTTCCTCACATCTGGCAAGGTTCTCTAACTTTTGGGTCAAAAAGGGATGTTCGTCAAAAGGAGCATTGATGAAAGAAGACTTAAATGGCTCCACAAACTCACATAATCTCATCCAGGCATGTCTCCTCAGAGTTGCGTCAGAACTTGCTGCCATAGTCATCCCTTCAGCTTTGTGTGTAAAGAGCCTCCTGGACAAATTACAGATAGAATCAAGGGTTGCCAGATTGGAAGCTACTTTATTCTGAACCCCCTCCGCTACAGTTCTTGTTTGTGTATGATAGCTCCTTTGTCAGATCTCTTTGAAGCCTGGTGTGCCATAAAGTTCAAGGACTTAAGTGTGAAGGTCGATGAAGCATATGCGCACTTAACCAAATAACCAAATCTATACATTGTCCTAGACTCATTATTAGGAGGATGAATAGTGGGACTCTCATCAGCAAATTCTTTTTGGTGGTTGCCGCAATCACCATGGCATCCACTGGAGCCCGTTTAGCCCAGTGCTGTTTATCCACGGGAGCTGACAGCATCCACTCTGGTCTCTTAAGGACCCATATAAAATCAAAATCTATAACATTGCACATAAATAAATCATACAATACACTATGCACATTAGTTGTCTTTTTAGATATGTCGGTAGAGTGTACACATGTTGCATTGCACTTTTTGCACATTTTTTAGACAATATTTATAAATTTAATGGCATGTTTTAGATAATTAGCATTTGGATTTAGTGTTTTATACATGTTGATTGCTTATGCATTAGCTGTTTTTAACATTTTAGTAGAATAGTATATATTTCAGTGCCTCTGTTATAAGCCCTTATCTAAGCAATTATATAATCCCTAACCATACTTTAGACTTCCCTTACATATAATGGATAACACTTGTATAATGTTTTTTTTCACAATGATGTTTTAACTGCTTTTAAATGTATGTTAGTGTTTTATCTGAGCTCTCTTCATGTGTGCCTTATATTGATTATGTTTTTATTTTAAGAATGCATATCTATTTAAATGACAAACATATGTTTTTTAATGAATGTTGTTTAATTGGATGCTGTTTTTGATTGGTCATATGAAGGTCACCATTAAGTATTTAACAGAGTACTGTTCATATTTTCAAGTCTGAAGAAGTGTTCTGTTGAACGTAAAAGTGCTCACTAGTTCTTTTATTTTTTTGTTGCTTTCAATAAACAGTCGGCTTCGATAGTAGTGGTGTTGCCTCTTCTGTTCCTTTACAGATTTTGTTATAGTACGTGAGTAGATGGCAATGTTTTGGACATATGAAGGATGACAGACATGCGCAAACTTCACTTATGGCCCAAAGTTGTGTGTGTGTGTTTGTGTGGGGGGGGGGGGGCAAGAGAGGACAGGTAAAGGATGGTGAAGGGCCAGGTGTTGACAAGTTAGTCAGACGATAACAAGAACAAAGTTGTCAAGTGCAAGTCTCTACATGTGGAGTTTTCATCTGCATTTCTTGGATGTATTGGATTAGTATATAGTTACTAGCATTTATGTTGGCTTGATTGTGTTATTTTTTTATTTTCTGTTGTTATGGCAACAAAATGAAATGTGGTAAAGGTGGTGCAGAGGCATACCTGGTTATGTTTTACTTGAGTGGTTGACATTTTCAGTAAATTTTGATCATTAGAATCTCATTCAACTGACCAGCATTCATTCATTCATTTTTTGGGGAGAGGGATCTTCATATGTAGGGCGGGGACGGCTTTGCATGTTTTACCATCTAAGCTAATGTGACTTATTCTATGGTTACAAAACTTTAGATTAAGTTGTAAGCCTTTCATCAAATGCCAGTTTGCTGAATCAGGTTTGTTTTGACTTGATTCTGCTGAAACTAGACTTGAGACAAACCAAACAGTAAAACAAACAAGGAAGCATGTATCATACTGGTTTTCCATGAACTGCAAGATGCGAGTAATGTATCCACAAAGCACCAACAAAACTAAAAGTGAAAAAAAAATTGTGATTCAAGTGAACACTGTTATACAAGTTCTGAAGATTAAGGTATGTAGACCAGCTTCAGTTGCAGGATATGCTGAAAGAGACCAAACTGTGTCATCTGTTGTACAAGTTTGGCAGGCTGCTGAGATCATTAATGTGGTTGACAGCTTGAATGACAAAAAACATTGAGCAGAAAGGCATGGGAAGAAAGTGGAGGGCCTGTACAGGCCATGAACATGCTCTGATTAGGGAACAAGGAGAGATGATAGCTCTGTTTTTATTGTCCACAAAGCTGAAGCATGTTTATAGTGAAGAGAAGAAAAGGCATAGCAGTGCACTTTGGCATGAAACTGGTGCATCTTTTACCTGCCAGTGAATTTAAATGTCTTCCTCTGTTTTCATTGCAGTGTTGGGGAAACGGGAGGGCAAGTAGTTAAAGAAAAATAATACAGAATTAGCAAGTATAGCAACTTGTTTAATTTTTGGGACATTATATTGTGCCAGCTGAGATTAGTATAATAATAAACACTGCCAGCGCCCCCCCCCCCCCCCGGTGATTCAGAATGGTGCTGAAATCCACACCTCTTGGCAATGTGTGAACATTATCACACTTGATAGGCTGCTGTATTGTTCACATGATGTTTGGGCAGGTAATCATTTGGTTCGTTAGGCTCCACTGTATCCGTGGACCATTGTGCCAAAGCTTACAAAATGGCACCAAAACTGTATATGGCCTTGGATACAGTTATTTTAAGGGTAGAGTTACAGGGGTAAAGCCCCCTGCATGAGTGCTGTGGGAAGAGCTTCCCTCACTTCACTCATGGCCCCCACTTTTTTTTTTTTATTTCAGTGCGGTGGGTCTTGATAACCTGTAGTATACCCAATTTTTGTGTTCCACATGTAATCTTAATTTGTACTAGTCATCTTTCTCACTTGTTTTCTATGACCAGCATTCATTGTGTTTTTTTTTCTCTGAATTTAAGATACCTCTTCAACTGTGGAGAAGGGACACAGCGCCTAATGCAGGAGCACAAGTGAGTGTCATTTTTAAAATGGTTCACAGAAAGAGGTTTGTTAAAAGACAAGGTAATCCTAATGTTAAAGCAACACAGTGCATGGATAATTATTGGAGATCATTGGTATATTCTTTTTACACATTTATTATTTTTTGCTTTTATTTTCAGGTTAAAAATAGCCCGACTGGACAGCATTTTTTTGACTAGGATGAATTGGGCCAATGTTGGAGGATTGCCTGGTAGGGAACTACTTGTTGATGCTTTGCTTTTGAGAACTGACCTATCTCTGTTGCTGGTGTGTGTGTGTCTGTATGTGTATGTGTGTGTGTGTGTGTGTGTGTGTGTGTGTGTGTGTGTGTATTCCTGTACAGTAGATGTGTATTATGTCCCCGGTATTTATAATTTAGCTTTGATGTGGTATACTTAGCCTGCCGGGGAAGGTTCAGCCTCGGTGAAGATAATTTGCCATAGCTGCAATTGCAGTGTGTCTGTGTGCATGCAATATATATTTTATACACATATGTGTAATATGTATATTAAATGTGTTTATATTTAGTGTGTGTGTAAGTATATATTATATATATTTTAAAAAAAATATATACTAAGGGTTGCTAGTAGTTATGTTGCTTATTGTATATCCTACTTCTGCATAGGTTCAGTGGAGTTGAAATTTGAGAACTTAAGCTTTACTATGACATGACAACGGGTCTGTTGTCAGCCATCAAACGGCTATTCCCTGAACATTAAACATCAAATGTTACTTTTACCAAACCGTCATATCTCCGAAAGTAAAATCAAATGGTCATAGTTGGCCAACATAACGGAACTGGTGTACTACTTATTTATCAGTAACTTAACTATAAGAAAGCCTACTCTTTCCCCCAATTTAGTGTGACCTTGGAGTTGGTGTATATAATTAGCAGGGGTGGGGTGCAGCCCCCTACATAGATAGTGTCTGCTGTTCACTGAGTCCTCCTGTTGTGGGACCGCCCGCTAATTATATATACCAACTTCAGTGTCTCAGTAAATTGGGGAAAAGGCAGGATGTTATGTTGTCCTATCTCACCGTAATTCTTGCTGGTTAGGTTCGGAACCGAGCATCGGTTCCGACACTGCCTAATACAAAAGCTCGAGAGCTTCCACTGGCTCGAGGCTAACCCCTTTCCCATGATGCTTAGGGTAGAATACTCTGATCTCATTTGCCACTCAAGCGATCGAGGTGTTTTCTGGCTGGCTTGTTGGCTAACTAGTTCTTTTATTATATTCCTGTCACTATTTTCTTAACTTCTTATAGGAAATCTCTTGTAGTGCCTTTTCTTGTGTGTGTGTGTGTGTGTGTGTGTGTGTGTGTGTGTGTGTGTGTGTGTGTGTGTGTGTGTGTGTATGTATATATTGTATCGTACATGTTTTTGTCTAGTTAGTGAAAGTTTCCTCATCTGTTTTTTAGGCCACAAGCTCGTTTTTGTTGCGAACCCCTTTTAAGTTAGAGGGTTCTTAGTGACCCGTTTAACTTAAGAGCGTTGCTCCTCTATCCCAGAGTGTTTTGCCTTTGGCTTAGGAATCCGTTTTAGTTAAAGGATTCCTCCTCATAGTTTTTTTTTTCTTGTTGTAGTGGTTAATATTTAGATATACAGAATTATGTGTGTGGTGTGTTCTTGTAGTTAGTAGGCTAGCTGTTGTTACTTTAACCTGCAAACACATTTCATAGCTGTTGCTGGTTAAAGCCATGTTTTGGACTGTTTTTGTCTTGAGTTTTGGCTTTTAGATTTAGACAAGCTATTATAGTTGCTATCAGTAGTGCCCTTTTTGGTCTTAGGCCTGTCTAAAGAGCAGAAAGAGCCTAGGCAGTTGGGGTTCAAAAAATGTGATCGTTGTCAAAAGGAGTCTGTTATGGTTGGGCACACTAGCTGTGTTTATTGTCTTGGTGCCATCCCTTCGCAAGATCCCTGTACCATTTGTCATGGATTATGTAGCAGGGTTCTGCAAGAGCGTAAAAATAAGCTTATTGTCAGGGGCTTATTGAAGGTTCCCTTCTCAGAAGCTTTAGAGAGATCCCAGAACTCCAAATCATCATCTGCCTCTTCTTCAAAATCTGACAAAGTGGCTAAAAGGCCTGCTGTCTCGGCTCTGGCTTCAAAGCCACCTAAAAAAGTGGTTGTTTCAGAGCCAACACATCTAAATCTACCTCTTCTGCTCCATCTGTGAGCATGGAACTGACAGTTGCTGACTCCGATCTTGGAGCCAGTTAGTCCCAGTTTGAAATCGCCCATTTTGGAAAGGGCAAGATCTCCTTCGTTATCCTCCCATTCCTCCAGGAGCTTATCGGATGATGATGTGGAGCGGGTGGTGAAGGGACTGCTTCAAAGATCGCCGCTGGCAAAAACTTTATCGCCTCTGATTCCAAAGGAATCTGAACCATCCAAGGTACCATTCCCTTCCTCGATTCCTCCTCCAACCAGACCTGTGGTTTCAGAGCCAGAGATCTTGGGTCCGATAGTAGTGGAGGCATCGGAACCAAGACCTCCATTAGTTTCATCAGTTTTGACATCTGCTCTGACTTCCTTGGTTCCATTGGATGTCAAGGAGTCTAGGAGCTGATGTTCACCTGTCTGGTGTGGGGAGGGGAGTTGAGTGGACACTTGTCCAATCTGACTGTACCCTTTGGTGCCTCAGCAAGGTTGAGCTCTGCTCCTACATTGGCTTCGGAGCCACCCGCTCTGCCTCGGAGTCTATCTTCTGACTCTTCAGAGTGGAGGACCTCTTCGAAGCAGGGCCGAGGGGCTTTTGAGCTGATGGAGAGAGTACTGTCACCCCAGACAGCTTCACTCTCTGGCTCAGGTTCTCTTCCCTCCCAGGCGCCAGTGTTGGTTTCATCATCACCTTCTTCTCCCAAGCTTAGAGACCAAGATCCCCAGGAAGCCCCTGTGGGTGGCATCCTCTCTTCTGAAACTTCACCAGAGAACACCTCTGAGGAAGCCCCTCGAAAGAGATTGTGCAAGAGGAAGCACATAGACTCCCCTGAGTCTGTCACCACAGATACCAATCTGGATGATTCAGAAGGGTCCCCAATACCAATCTGGATGATTCTGAAGGGTCCCAATGGTCCCCCTCTGAGGATGTCTCCTTTGTTGACATCCTTGAGATCCTTAAACAGAGGGGTGGCCGGAAGCCCACCAACCCTTCAGAGAATGAGTCAGTATACCTGGAGGTTTTTGGGTCTTGCTCTTCCACCTCCTGGGTGTCTCCCCCCTATGACTGACTTATAAATGTAATATCTCGTAAGGCCTGGACTTCTCCAGGTACAGTGGAGCTTGTTCCATTGAGGCCCAATAAATTCATTACAGCACCATCAGAAAAGGAATTTTTGACCAAAGGTGTCCCGATAGCTGCGATGGTGGTGGCAGCGGCCACTAAAAAGGAGAGACCTCATCTGTCCATCCCCCAAATAAAGAGTTGCAGACTGTGGACAGATATGGAAAGCATGCTTTTTTCTCAGTGGCCTTTAACCTGCAGTCGCTGAATTACTTGATCCATTTTACAAGACTTCAAAGTGATCTCCTAAAAGAGCTGGGAGATGCTGTTCAGGGTATTGTAGCTTCTGGAATTGCAGATCAAGTTTCCTCTCAGCTCTCCACCCTTAACTCAGTGGTTAACTCCTCCATGCGACTGATTTCATTTGCAGCTGATGGAGTGAATAGGGCAGCAGCTACAGGAATTTCCTGGAGGAGACATTCCTGGATGTGTTTATGCAGTTTTTCCAAACCCTTCTAGTCTTCCTTTACAATGCCCCCTTTGATGGTTCGTTCCTTTTTGGACCAAAGAAAGAAACTTTGACCAGGTGTGAACAGGAAGGGAAAACCTCGTCTGCCGTGGGAGTCCATTTTTCTGCCCCCTGTAGACCTTATCCCAGAGGCTAGAAACGTGGGAAAATATGGTTCTGTAAATCCCAAAAAGGTTTTTCCGACACCCGTGTTGAAACTTTCCCCCAAGGGCAGAGTGGGAAGTAACAATGGAAGACGCCAACCTCACTGCAGAGGGTTTCCACAGAATCAGGGTGACTGAGATACGTTCTCTGGCAGTCCCTTCCAGTGTTCCTGAAAGGAGGCCCACCTGCTTTTCTCTGGAGGCAGTCGGGGAGCGCTTGTCACTGTACCCAAACTCCTGGCTGGAAATCACTCGACAAATGGGTACAGACAATCATATCCAGAGGTTATTACATTCTCTTTTCCACCCCCCTTGTGTAAATCAGTCCATTCCAGACATTCCACCCAGTCAGAGATATGAGGCAACATCAGAGGTACACAAGTTGCTAGAAAAGTGTCATCCAGGAGGTCGTCGCAGAACAAATTGGATCCGGAATTTACTCCAGGTTCTTTTTAGTTCCAAAAAAGACAGGGGATTGGAGGCCCATTTTGCATCTCAGCAGATTGAACGGGTCTGTAAAAAAAAAAAAAAAATCAAAGTTCCGGATGGTGGCACTGCAGTCTATGTTCCCTTTTCTCAGGAAAGATGATTGGATGTGCTCGATTGATCTCCAGGATGCGTACTACCATATAAAGTTGGACAGGTGATCTAGGAGACACTTGCACTTTCGGATGGGAGCCAGTCATTACCAATTTCGAGCCCTGCCCTTTGATCTCACTACAGCCCCCAGAGTGTTCAAATGCATGGCAGTGGTTATGACTCCCTTGAGATGTCTAGGATTCAGTGTGTTTCCATATCTAGACTGGCTCCTGACCACCACCACCAAGCATCTACTACTACAAGTGACGGACGAAACAATACTTCTTTGCTCCAAGCTAGGCATTACAATTAATTTCAAAAAGTCTGCCTTGTCGCCTTCACAGCATATTACTTTCTTAGGTGCAGAGTTGGATTCAAAGAAAATGGTGGCAAAACTTACCCCCAAGAGAATTCAGTCCCTACACCATCAAATCAGGACCTTGATGTCAAAAAGAAAGGTTCAGGTGAGGTCTGTGTACCATGGCAGCGGCAATACTTCTAGTTCCTCTAGCACATCTGCACATGAGGGTCCTCCAGTGGTTACTCTTTGCCCGATGGTCCATGCAAGATCTGCCTCTGTCATATCAGATATTTATTACAGATTCATGCACGAAGGATCTTCTCTGGTGGCTTCAAATGAACCAGTTGTCCTTGGGCCACCCATTTGTATCCCTGTAACTGACTGATGTACTGACCACGGACGCTTCTCAGAATGGGTAGGGGGGCATTATCTGGTAATGACTGTTCAAGGCTTATGGTGTGAGAGCACGAAAACTGGTTGCATATCAATGTCCCGGAGATGAGAGCAGTGCTCCAGGACTCTCTTCCGATAGGAACTATTGCAGTTCAAACGGACATGCCAGTAGTGTGATACATAAACCGGGAGGAACCAAGTCATATCACCTATTCCCCTGTTCACTGAATCCTCCTTTTGTGGGGCTGCCCGCTGATTATATATACCAACTTCGATGTCACAGTAAGTTGGGGAAAAGGCAGGTTTTCTTGTAGTTAAGTTACCATTAAGGAAGTAGTATGTTTTGGTACCATTATGTTGACCAACTGTGGCCGTTCTTTGACTTTATTTTTGGAGATATGTTTATTCATTATATGTCGCATTCGATGTTTAACGTTCGGGGAAATGGCCGTTTAGGGAATAGCCATTTGATGCAAGTTACATGCAAACTTCACCCCCATCTCAATACCGAAAGATTGCCAAATTCCAGTAATAACGGCCACACAGGTAAAAAACGCACTCTCCAAAGCCAAGAATACAGCTTCCATGGGAGACCAGACGACATCCCAGGCTGTGTACTACATGAACTACAAAATGAATTGGCACCTCACCTGAGTGTCATGTTTAATCATAGCCTCACCTCAGGCTTCATGCCCACTGAGTGGCGCACAGCTACAGTTATCCCACTCCACAAAGGGGGATCCACCTTGGATCCTAAGAACTACTGCCCCATCAGTCTGACGAGCCTGATCTGCAAGGCCATGGAACATATTATCATGGCACTTATAAACAAAAGACATTAGCAACCTTCAAACACTGGACCCCATGCAGTTTGGGTTCGTGAAGGGCCGATCTTATCTCCTGAACCTGATTGACTTCTAATCAGGCTCCAGAGCCATGTACAAGGGTAAGGTGGTCCATACAGCCTATCTATACTTCGCCAAGGACTTCAACACCATCCCCCACTCTGGAATCATAGCTAAACTTAGTAAGCTGGGCATTAATCCCTACGTCACTCGATGGGTTGCCAACTGGCATACTGACAGAACTCTCGCTGTAAAAGTAGCCGACTCCAAATCCAGCTCCAGACAAGTGGAGTACCTCAGGGTTCAGTCCTGGGACCGCTCTTGTTTGGCATCTACTTCTCTGAAGTACAGGCCAACACTAAGGGACTGTGGCTAACAAAGTTCGCAAATGACTGCAAACTGGGAGCCATTATTGAATCCCCAAATGATGTGGATATTCTACAAAAGGGCCTTACAGAAACAGATGCTTGGTGCCAGAGCCATGGGCCCAAGCTCAATGCCAAGAAATGTATAGTTATTCCCTTTGGTGAAAAAACATGTACCCGTGAATTACCACATAGGTGGCAGTACACTAAATACTGAAAGTGTGATAAGAGACTTGGGGACACAGGTGGACAGTGATCTCACCTTCGATAACCACATTGCCACAACAGTCAGGAAATCCTCCTATGAGGCACACCTCATCACTAAGGGCTTTTCATCCAGAAAAAAAGAGGTCATTGTCCCACTGTACTTATCTCTCATTTGACCCATTATAGAATACAATGCCCCATTTGGTATGTACCTCTCAAGACATCTGCAGCAACTGGAAAGGCCACAGAAATACCTCAATGAAAGAATCACAGACCTAAAGCTGATTCCCTATGCTGACCATATAAAAAAACTCCACCTGTACTCTCTCGCATATCGTCTACTCTGAGGCGATCTCTGCTTAACATACAAGGCTATGTCAAGCCCAGAGGTGTTGAACATGCTGCACTTAAAGAAGTCCCAATCCCTCAGAGAGACGCGCTCCAGGGATCTAAACCTCGTCATCACAATGAACAAAACATGCTGGAGCGATAGTTTCCTGACCCAGAGACTCCCCGGACTCTGGAATAGACTGCCCATACATTTCAAGCAGAGTGCCTCTTTTTGGCCCTCTTCAAAAGGAACCTTGATGATTGGATGGGAGATGGGAAATTCACCCCGGGGATCATGTCAGTCGCCCTGCTAGACAGGGGTCCAGGGAAGTAAATACTGTGGGAAGAAATAGCCAGGGAATTTGTATGGCTAGGCTTGTATAGGCCCTAGGGCTGATAGCCTAGTACCAACCTATGATGGCTGAACATAGAAGCCATAACAGTTAGCTCAATGTATTTTATTCTAAACTGCACTCCACAGTTCTGTTTAGTTTGCTGTAAGTGAAAACATCTTTTATAGCGGATACTTTCCTTGGCTCCCGAAATTTGTAGGCTAAAGCACAACGTTTTTTTCTAAAAAAGGATTTGGCAGATTTCAGACAGAGGAAAGTTTCATTTGATATGTTTCTTTATTTGAATGCTCACTCGTGTTTTTATTCATTTTTTTCCAGTAAAATAAAAAGGCATGTTTGTATACATGATATAGTCCCTTGCATTTGTAGTACAAATTCTGTTTTTGACATTTCACTTGTAAATGATCCGTAGTAATTTCTGAATTAGTGTAGTAGTTCATCTTTAACTATCCATATCATTGAAGAGTGATTATACATATTTGTGTTTTTTGGGGAGAAGATGGAGAAGTGTGCTGGTTGATGGGAGGGGATGGAGAAGCGTGCTGGTTGATGGGCAGCTATCACACTTACAGGTAACTTGTGGTCTCTCCAGCCAGTCCACCTTCAGCAGTATTTTAACTGCTTAATACTTTTTTCAGGAGTCCAGCTGTACTGTGAGAAATGGTTGCATTTGCTATACATCTGGCATATAAGTGACTCCTGCACTCTGCTTAGTTCCATGTTTGTAAGTTGCTATAAAATCCATTGTTAGGCACAGAGTATTTGCATATTCTGTTCATTAGTCTGTTCCAGAACAATAGAGCTTGCATGATTTCTTTGGTACTGTGATACCCTGGGTATGTGTGCTTCTTATTGCATAACTACATCTTCTTGCATTTGTTGAAGCACTTTTGTGCCAAGCATAAGCCATTCATGAATCCAGCCCTAAGATAATTTCAGGGCACTTCAACTGTCTGTCATTACAGAGCAGAATTAAAGCAGTAAAGCAGTGGTCCTGTGCTTTGTAATAAGTGTAACACACCATTTGACAGCAGTCTAGGACCGGATATTCTGACAGCATGCATGGTCTGTTTTTTTAATCTGGGGTACGTAATTTTATTTTGTAGTAGGTTTAAAGTAGAGTTTGATATATAGATACATGCTTCTTTGCTAAGTATTGAAATCCTTAAGGTGAAATGATTGCATGTTATTTTAATAGCAACTTGTTTACTTTCTGCTCTCTTCTTATTTTTAACTTCTGTAAGTGACTCAGTTTTGACAGTGGGCAGCAATCATTGCTTGTTTTGACTTTTCTCATTCACACATTTCCAAATTCAGGAAATACTACTGTTTGATTTCTTATGTAAGTACATAAAAATGTGTGGTTTTGTACTATACTTTTAATTGTTTGTGTCTTTCGGCTTTTTCCAGTTAGGGGTCGCCACAGCAGAACTCCGGTCCGCTAATGATTGGCAGTAGATTTTTACGTGCCGAGTTGCCATCCCTGACACACAACCTTCAACGAAGGTACGCCCATTCACGCATGTCTTCACATAGAAGACGCTCTAGCTGAGAATCGAACGAGACAACGTCTAGCTGTGAGGTGACAATGCTACCGCAGCACCACCACGACTTTTAATATTGAACAGAATATGCTGTGCAAACATTTAGTTTTGTGATTCTTCCCGTATTTAATTTTAGAACTATGCAGAATTGGGATATTTGCTTCCAAGGTGTTTGCTGTTGTTTTATAGCCCATGATTTATTGCCAAGCATGGGTGTTTTTTTTTTTTTGGAGTACCCATTGTGTTTACTACAGGACCTCACCATGACCTGCATTAAATAGAGTAGTGACCTCTTAAAATATTGCAAGTACTTCAACCTCACATTAAGAATGAGACATTTCATATAAAGCAGGTGACCTTGCTAAGTCAGTTGCAAAAGTTGATCAGTTGTTGAAAATTGCCATGCATTTTAGTAATCTGAAAAAATACAGACTTTTTTTAGTGTTGAAAGCTTGTTTGCAGTTAGACCA
Source organism: Protopterus annectens (assembly GCF_019279795.1). Classification (NCBI taxonomy): domain Eukaryota; kingdom Metazoa; phylum Chordata; order Ceratodontiformes; family Protopteridae; genus Protopterus; species Protopterus annectens. The sequence goes on along the minus strand of NC_056733.1, from coordinate 157,869,982 downwards.
CAAGTGTCCATTTTGTTTAATGGATGCCTGTTGAAGTGGTGGGTATGGTAATTGCTTACATAACTTCGATAATGGCAGTTAAAGCCTAATGACGTCATACAAAAGAAACTATCTTTTTTGCTTTCCATCCAGGGTGCTAGCAGGTATAGTAGGTAAATAGAGTACCATTTAATTTAAGTAGTTTGCACATTTTAGCATCTGAATATTCTGACAATGTTTCATCCGTTTGTTTGCAGTATTGGTCTTTTCCATGCCTTGGTTAAAAGTAACAGAGCAAGTTTGCCCTTTCCACTGGATTTTTGTGTTTAATAAAATGTGTGCTGTGTGTATGTGTGTGTACAATTTAAACATGCATGCACGTATGTAATGTATATACATGTTGTGTACATGTTTCTAAAATATGTGTGTGTGTGTGTGTGTGTGTGTGTGTGTGTGTGTGTGTGTTTTTAACTTTTGTACAAGTATGTATGGCTTTAATTTGGTAGGTCAGATGTTCATTTGGTCAACAGACATTAGCAGTCTCTGGTTTTATTGTCTAGTCAAAGATTGTGAGACAGCTGCTTGCCCCCTGACTCGCCATTTGTGCAGCCTGTCACTGATAATGTGTATTGCTTATTTGCAAATATTAATATATGAAAGCAGCCATACATAGGTTCATAGGAGGTTACTAGGCTATTGGCCCAAGAGCCTTTATAAGACTAGCCATGTTATACCCTTGTTCCCTTATTGACCAAGTTGTATGGTCATACCTCTCAACCTGGAAACATCAAAAATCTGGACAAGGCCCATGAAAGATAGGTACAAATCTGTACGCTGATTAACATAAAATGTGTATACATAATTATGTAACCCCGCCCACTCCATTGGAATTGTGGGATACCAACATACAGACACACCCACACGAAGCTGCTGTTCAGTTATTAAGTACACACACACAAAATAATAAATAAAAGAAGCTGCTGACTGCTGTTCATTCATTAAGCACACACACAATCAATAAAAGAAGCTGCTGTTCATTCATTAAGCACACACACAATCAATAAAAGAAGCTTGCTGTTCAGTCATTAAACACACACACACAATAATAATAATTAAAAGAAGCTGATGTTCAGTCATTAAGCACACGCACACAAAATGATAAATAAAAGGAGCTGCTGTTCAGTCATTATGCACACATACTAAGCCGTTAAGTAATTAAATAAACTAAGCAATTAAATAAAGCTGCTGTTCAGTCGCTAAGTAAGGAAATAAATAAGTTTCTCAGTTCACATCTCTGCAGCGGTTAAAGAAGCTGGGAAATGTATACATTTTTCCTGATCACGTCCACGGTGGTGCAGCGGTAGCATTGTTGCCTCACAGCAAGAGGTTCTTCCGTTCGATTCTCAGCTGGAGTGTGGGGAGTGCCTTCTGTGTCAAGTCTGCATGTCCTCCCCGCGGTTGGATGGGCATTCGAAAGACATGCGTAAATGGGTGTGCCTTCGTTGAAGGTTGGACGTCGAGCGGGCACCTCGGCGTTCGTGAAAATCTACTGCCAATCATTAGCAGACCGGAGTTCCACTGTGGCGACCCCTAACCAGGAAAAGCCGAAAGACAAACAACATTCCATGTAGCCATTAAAGAAACGAAGAGCAATAAATACATTTTCCCTTTCACTACTAAGTAAGCAAATAAATAGGTTTCTCCAATTCTCCTGCCTAGTAATCACATTGGCTGCAGTCGTTAAGTAAGCCGCTGCTGTTCAGTCACATAAACATTAAGCGCACACACACACACACACACACACACACACACACACACGTTTGTAGTTGCCTTAAAGTAAAAGTAATATTTTAAATAACAGAAGCTGCTAAGTAAAAGTAATCACATAAAAGTTAAGTTAATTAAGCCTGCAGCCATTAACGTAAAGTAATTGCATAAAACTTAAACTAAGCCTGCAGCGGTGGTGATAATAAGCGATTCCAGTTAAAAAAAACATAAATAAAAAATCACTAAAACCTAATTTTCCACATCTGCCTTGGATTTTACCAGGAAACAAGCCCATGATACCCATCAGGGACCACAAAAACAACATTCTTTTTACACCAGCTCGAGCCAAATCCACTTACTGCACTGCCGTTTGCCCAGTTCACTTGCATGTTTCACATTACAGCAATTAGAAAAAACAGAAATCTACTTTATCAGTGCCTTATAAGCTAGTCTTTATGCATATATGGTGTATTGTCAAAAAACTGTGAGGAAAACATAACTTTCCAGATACCAGCAGCATAATAAACAGATAACTCCGACAGCTTTGTTCTGGCAGCAGCATAAAACATAATGACCTCGCATAAACTGAACAGAACTCCAGAATATAACCTAGCAAACCTAACAGCTTTAAAAAAAATACCTCCCTTCAAGCTTGTTCCATGCCTCGCAGCTTCTTCTGTTCCGGAACCACCACCAACAGCTAATTGCTCTATTCCTGCTAATAATTACCTCCAAGCTTGTTCTGTGTCTCATGGCTTGTTTGTAATTGTTCTAGTCCTGCTTGGCTGGACCAGCCGGAAATGCACATGAACGTTATGCTGTTGAATACATGAACTCAATTCCAACAGGCTGCAAGTTTGTTTCACGGAGCTGACGTCATCGCGCTCGTGATGACGTCGGCTCAAAAACGAAAAAAAAAAAATATTTAAAAAAGCCGGGAAATTGGGAAATTAAGGGGTGCCACTCGGGAATCGTGGCACCCCGTTATTTGGACCTCAAAACCGGAAATAAAACGAGAAATTCGGTATGGTTGGGAGGTCTGTGTATGATCTATATTTGCAGCGTGAGTCTATGATCAGTGCCAACTGCCATTGTCCAAGAGGGGCATAGGTGACACCCCCAGGTAAATTTACATTCTCCCATCCGGTTTTCTAAGTTGCACTTAAATACGCTCATTGAAGAGCTCTATTTTACGTGTATTGGGAGTTTCTTCCAGAGAAGTGGCAACCCCTGGGAGATGTATCTGTCTCTCCAGCAAGTCCTGTTAAATGTCGCTGGCTAGGTTAAGATCCCTAGAGTGAGGGAATCTTGCCCATTTGACTTGCGAATGTGCAGCATTTCCATTAGGGCAGGGTCAGAGACTGCTCTGTAGGGCAGGCGCAAGTTGCTTCTCAGCAGCCTATAAGATGCAGAGTATGGGATGAATATAGGGGAGTTATAACATCCTTGGCTCTGGATGCAATGCCCTTACTTATGAGATGTGCAACATAGGATGCCTTCCTTACCACTGTGAACATGATGATCGAAGTTAAGGTTGCTGTCAACCTGTGTTCCTAAATCTCTCACCACAGGATTTGAGCTAAGGGGGGTACTGTTGTATTGTAATTTGCAGGGACTTCTTTGCCGAAAAGGATGATAATGCATTGTTTTGCATTTGGTGCAAAAGCCATGGACTTAAACTAATCATTTGTCTGTGTAAGCCCTTTTCATAGTATGTCAACATCGTTCACAATATAACAGATGTAGGTAATGTGCAGTGTCGCATTTTGCTTGCGTATGTACACAGCCTGACTATTAATAACTATTAATCTTAAATCAGTAATGACAGGAGCGCTTTGTTTCCCACAAAATAAGACTTTGAGAACACTTTACATTTCATGTGCATCCAGGTGCTTGTAGGTGGTCTTCATCAGACAAACTACAATCTCCAAACCTAGAAAAAGATTATAGATAACATTCTGTCTCCAATAAAGATACTTACAGTGTACTGATAAGGATAGATGTCACCACCCTCCCCCCAGTTTTATGACTTTATCAATGTGATCCATAATTGAAAGCAGGACTTGTTGTTTAGGTCAGTGTACTTTTATTTAGCTTAGCTGAGTCTTTCTTGGCGTTTAGCTGGGTCTGTCTTGTGTTTTTTACTGGATAGTTTGTCTCTTTGACTTTTTTACCTTTTGGTTTGGAATATTATTTTGTATGTTGCTATCTGATATTGTTAATCCTCATTCATTCCTTACGTATAGGTATCGGTTCCAAGCTTGGAACCGAGCCGGCCATTTTCCAAGCTCGTGTCAGCATCAAACTCTCGAGCTAAACCCTTACCCACAATTCCCCTCTCCCTGTTACCTCAGATTTTGTTTGCCGCATTGCCATCCGGTCGTGTCAAGCTACTTCTCTTGAGCTAAGTACAGTCAATTGTTGTTTAATTGCTTTACAAATTACTTTTCTGTCAGAAAAGTAAATTTTTTTATTGTCTCTTGCCCTATCACATCTAGCGTTCATATTTTCAGGTTTTCTTCTCTGTCCTTTACTTCCCCTTTTTACCGCAAGGTAATTTCTCTTTACCATTGTTGGTAATCCCTTTCCTTTATTTTTCATACCTTCGGGTACTCTCTTGTACCATTGTTGGTACTTTTTCTTTTGTTAATATGGCACATAAAAAGGGTAGTCCGGGGTTTAAGCGGTGTTCTGATTGTGGACACAAACTGCCTACTTCTGATGCACACTTTTTATGTGTTGTTTGGGAGCTTCCCATTTATCTGTTGAAGCACCTTGTACTATATGTGAAAACGTTTCTAATAGAACTTTGTTAGAAAGGAAAAATAAGCTGCTACTGAAGGGACTTCTAAACTCTCCCTTTTCAGAGGCTATTTCTGGGTCAGAAGACTCAACCCCTCCTAAAGCCCATAAGAAAATGCATGTTTCTACTAAGGCTAAATCCTTGCCTTCATCCCCGGCTGGGGACTCTCAACAACCAAAATTTAAAAAGGCTAAAATTTTGGCTACGGAGCTCTCTGTCAACCCCAGTGCTTTCGGTGCCCAGACCTTCGGCACTGAAGCCTTCGCCTCCATTAGTGATTTTGGCTCCCTCCTCTCCTGCAGCCTTCTACATATCAGCACCGAGGGGCTCCTCAGTTCAGACCTTTACCACTGTATTGGCACTGACCGTTCAGTTGGCGCAGACCTTGACCACGTCGGCAAGGAGATCTTCCTCGGAACCGAGGCCTTTATTACTGACTCCAGTTTTGTCGGTTCCAGTTTCGGCACAGACAGCCACTTCGGCACCGATCCCTGTGTCGATGCAAACAATGACATCGGCACCGATGACGCCTTTGGTGCAGACTTCAGTAGTGCAGTCTTTCTCAGCACCGTTGTCCTCGGTGCAATCAGATGAGATGGGCACCGAGTCTGCCTCTTTTGTGGACAGGCCTGTTTCTCCCTCAAGTCTCAGTGAGGTCCACCAGAAGTCTTTCTGAACATGATGTGTTGCGTCTTGTGGATCAGGCATTCTTGGCCAGAGGTATTCCACCCTCCAGGAACTATCCTTCCTTGGGAGGTGATTACTCATCTCCAAAGGCACCTTCTTATTCTCCTCCTTAATTGCCTTTGAAGTCCATGGATATAGTACAGTCTTCCTTTTCTGTGGTCCCCTTTATGGATCTCACTAAGGAACCGCAGTTGCCTTCGTGGCAGGAAAGTTTTGCTATGACCCAGGATGCCAGCTGTGATACACACAGCTTGCTGCTCCACAGCCATCCAAGAACTCCGAGTCGGCAGGCTGAGCTACTTAGGGGAGGAGTGCCCCCTGTCCTGTACATTCACTCCTCTCTGGGTGGATCAGCCTTCCAACTGATGGAGAAGGCTTTCGCTGCTGCTGGCAATACCGGACTGTCTATACCTCCGCCCTCCTGTGGTACACTGGTTTCACAAGTTGCACCTAGCGGACACCGGGTGCAAGGGCCTCAGGACATATTCCCTCAGGAATCCCCTTTTCCATTGTCTTCCCCAGCTTCTCCCGCTGAGGAGGTCCACCGGAAAAGTTCATGTAAGAGGAAGCACATAGACTCCACAGAGGAGTCTCTCACCGAAGAGACAGATTTCGATGAGAGGGGAAGGATCCCCTCGTTCACCCTCTTTGGTATCCTTTGGCAATATCCTGGAAGTCCTGAAACAGAGAGGTGACTGGCAGCCCTCTAATCTGACTGTTGAGGAATCTGTGTTCCTGCAGGCTTTTCGCGCCCGGCCTCCTACCTCCTGGGTTACTCCACCTGCCGATGAACTTGTCAAGTTCATCGTGCAGCGTGCTTGGAAGGCCCCTGATACTGTTGAAGCTATTCCCTGGAGGCCTGGTAAGATCTTGTCCCCTCCTGCTTCAGATCCCCATTGGTCCAAGGGTTCCTGTAGATGCTTTGTTGGTGGTGGCCACAACAAAAAAGGGTCTGGCAGAAGAAGAAAGCCAGACTCTCCATCCGCCTAACAGAGAGTCCCGGGCCCTGGACTGCTTCAGCGACCTTTGCCATCAGGTCCCTGAATTATATGACACACTTTACCAGGCTTCAAAGGGATCTGGTCTCTGAGCTCTCTGAAACCTTGGCTGGTGCAGTGTCTGATGAGGTCCGTGACAAAGTGGCTTCTCAGCTAGCCACCATTGAGTCTATATCTAACTCCTCTATGTGATTGATATCTCAGGCATCAGAAGGAGCAGCTAGAGTGGCAGGTTCAGCTGCGGTCTTGAGACGACACGCCTGGATGCACTTGTGCAACTTCGTGGAACCTTTTAAGTCTTCCTTTCTTAATGCCCCCATTGAGCCCTCCTCGTTGTTTGGGCCCAAAGGTAAAGGCACACTGGCCAGATGTGAACAAGATGGTAAGACCCTGTCTGCCATAGGTGTCCATTATTCTTCCCCTCAACATACTTTCTCCTGAAACCAAAAGAGTGGGAAGATATGGTTCAAGAAATCTCAGGGTCCTTTCCGTGACACACAGGATGAGTTTTCCCCCAGAGGCAGAGGGGGAAACTCACAGGGAAGACCCTCCTTTCGGGTCAGAGGGGGACCGCGTAACCAGGGTTCCAGGGATTCTTTTCCTGGTCAATCCTACCAGCGCTCCTGAAGAGTGGCCCAACTCCTTTCCTCTGGAGGTAGTTTGGGGACGTTTCTCCTTGTACCCTTCTGCCTGGCTAACCATCACCACCGATTCTTGGGTACAACAGATCATAACCAGTGGTTATCATATCCCCTTTGATCTTTGTCCCGTCCCGTCAAAAAATCTTCCAGACGTTCCACCCAGTCAAAGGAAAGAAGCAGCACTATAGATAGAAAAGCTGCTAAGAAAGAGTCATCCAAATAGTCCCTCCAGACTGGATAGGATCTGGATTCTACTCGACTATTTTTGGTGCCAAAGAAATTCGGGGACTGGAGACCAATTTTGGACCTCAGTGTATTGAACAAGTTTGTGAGAGTACAAAAATTCTGGATGGTCACTATACAGTCTATCCTCCTGCTTTTAGAAAAAGACTATTGGATGTGCTCTGTATATCTTCAAGATGCGCGTACTACCACATAAAGGTGGACAGGCCATCAAGAAGATTTCTGCGCTTCCATGTGGGAGCCAGTCACTACCAGTTCACAGTACTGCCCTTCGGACTCTCTACAGCCGCCAATGTGTTCACAAAGTGCATGGCAGTTGTCACAGCTTGCTTGCGACTTCAAGGATTCCAGGTGTTTCCGTACCTAGATGACTGGCTCATTTCCAACCGCACCAGACATCTACTGGAAAAAGCCCTGGCATACTCTCTCCTTGCTGCTCAACGGCTGGGCATAACCATAAACTGGCAGAAATCCAGTCTCACCCCATCTCAGTCAACAGAATTCATAGGGGTTATCCTGGACACAAAAAACCGCAGAGCGGCTATTCCAGAGCACAGAATTTTAAGGATAAAGCAACAACTAATTCCAACCCTTTCAAAGGAAAAATCCACGGCTCACTCTGTTCTACAGCTGTTGGGTTCCATGGCAGCCTCCATCACCATTGTTCCCCTGGCCAGGTTTCACATGAGGCTTCTACAATGGCTATTGCTCACCCAGTGGTATGCTTTTCAGCATCCTCTTTCAGCCTTGATTCGAGTAACCCACAGGTGCAAACCGGATTTAAATTGGTGGATGACACAAACTCTCTCTTAATGGTCTCGCCCTTTTCCCCCCAGCAACCCAAGGCCACAGTGACCACGGGCACCTCCCTGATGGGGTGGGGGGGGGGCTATGTCAGGGAGGCATTTGGTCTCAACCAGAGGCCCATCTGCATATAAATGTTCTAGAGTTGAGGGCGGTGCTTCTGGCGTTGCAAGCATTCCATCCCCTGCTGCCGTCTGGGACAATTGCTATTCAATCAGACAACATGGCAGTGGTCTGGTACATCAACAAGCAAGGTGGAACCAAATCTTACCCCCTTTGTCGAGAGGCCATGAGGATATGGCAATGGGCCATGGCTACCAACAGTTTTCTTCTAGCAACGCACATTCCCGGGAGTTCCAACGTGATAGCAGACGGACTCAGCAGGTGCATTCTACAACCTCGTGAGTGGTCCCTGAATCCCTTGATAGCGGCGGAGATCTTCCACCGTTGGGGCCATCCTTGCTGCGACCTCTTTGCATCTCCGGCCATCTACAAATGCAGAAACTACTTCGCCCTGATTTCCCCTCCGGGACCGTCACCCAGGGACGCTGTAGTCAACGATTGGCCATGGGATCTTCTCTGCACATTTCTTCCCTTTCCTCTCATTCCCCAGTTTCTGAAGAAAGCCCGTTGGTTGAAGAGCAAGGTAATCCTCATAGCACCATATTGGCCACGACAGATTTGGTTCCCATTCATTTGGCCTCACCTACTAGATCAACCATGGCTCCTCCATCCAATCCCGGAGTTGATCTCGCACCCACAGAACCTGATTCATCCCAACCTGAACAGCTTGAAGCTAACGGCTTGGCTACTCCAATTCCCTTGATTGCTAGGCAGAATGATCTGTCTTTACCAGTACGTGATATTCTTATTGCTTCTCATAAGTCCTCCACTAGAATTACTTATCTGAGCAAGTGGAAAAGATTTACCTGTTGGCTGAAAGATAAGCAAGTAGACCCTTTTTCAGCACCAGTGTCGATAATACTAGACTATCTGGCTGACCTTTTTCAATCAGGTCTGTCGGCCTCCACCATTAGAGCTCATTTGGCTGCAATTTCTAATTTACATGAGGGTGTCCAAGATTCCACTCATGTCCCATAAATTGTGCAAGACCTTCATAAAAGGTGTGAATCATCTGAAGTCACCTTTTAGAGAACCTATTCAACCATGGGATTTATTAGTTCTGACAATGGCACCTTTTGAACCAGCCTCTTCTTGCGACCTCAAGTATTTGTTCATAGGTTCATAGATTTGTACTAAGCTAACTGCCCTTGCGAGCCATTTTAAGCCTAGCCAGTTATCCCTTGTGATACTCAAACCTTGCACCTTCTGTTTGTAAGGCAAACACCTTGACCATTAGGCCAACTTGTTTTTGGTTGCTATTACTTCTGCCAGACGTATTTCTGAACTTCAAGCTTTATGTATCAAGAGACCATACTTGATTTTTCATAGAGATAGTATCTCTGAGAACTAATCCATCATTTCTGCCTAAAGTGATCTCTGAAATGTCCATTAATCAAGCCATTGAATTGCCAGTTTTCTTTCCCAACCATTCAAACAGAGGAGAGTATTGCCTACATGCCCTTGATATTCACAGGCAAATCCGTTTACCTAAGCAGGACTAAACCCTTTCGTAAATCTGACCAGTTATTTTTGGCCTTTTTTGGACCTAGATTAGGATCAGCTGTTGGTAAGGTCACATTAGCTAGATGGTTGAAGGACTGTGTGACCTTTATTTACACACAACATAACATTTCGTTGCCTACTACCATGAAAGCTCATTCAACAAGGTCTGGGGCCACTTCTGCTTCTTTCCATGCCAGAGCTTCTTTGCATGACATTTGTGCAGCTGCAACTTGGGCTACGCCTCATACTTTCATCAATCATTACAAATTGGATTTGGCTTAGAGGTAGCTGGGGACTCTGTCCCATACGTAAGGAATGAACGAGGATTAACAATAACAGATAAAGAAGTTATGTCTTACCATAATGTTCCATCTATGTTGTTGATCCTCGTTCAGTCATTACGACCCTCCCTCCTTCCCACCTCCTGTGGTTTCTAGTGGATCTTGCCATCCAGTTCTTTTAGGTTATTTGACCAGAGGTAGCCTCTACCTTCTTTAACTTGCAAACTCAATCTGAGGTAACAGGGAGAGGGGAATTGTAGGTAAGAGTTTAGCTTGAGAGTTTGAAGCTGACGCGAGCTTGGAAAATGGCCGGCTCTGTTCCGAGCTCGGAACCGATACCCATACATAATGACTGAACGAGGATCAACAATACAGATGGACCGTTATGGTAAGACGTAACTTCTTTTTTTTATGTCCTTGTATTTGAGTGAGCTAATTTCACTGAATGTTTCTCTTATAAGACTGTTATCATAACTGAGCAGTAATTCTAGGAGCTTGAGTTGTAGCAGATCATCACAGATGTGGTGGCTTTGTTACCCAGAAAGGGAAAATCCCCTATAAATTGAATTTCACAATAGCCAGTTTCAGTTATGAAACATGATTATAAAGCATTTATCTATATATTAACTATGAGGGTGGCTAAAGTGTTGCCCAAACTGATAGCTATGGATCAGTGTGGTTTTGTGGCAGGGAAGCAAACATTTGACAACATTGACAGACTAAGGGGGATGATCCAGAGTGAAGCAGAGTGCAAGAAGATTCCAGCTATTTTTTGTGGGTTTTGATGCAAATATGCATTTGGTAGAATTATCTGGGGGTTTGAGTACAGCAGTGGCAGCATATGTTTTTTCTAGGTAGAATAATTGAGTTAATTAGGAAGACGTATGAAGGGGCAGAGGCAAGAATCAAGGTGGGGGGTCTTTCTCTGACAGGCTGTCCTTGAAGAGAGGTAGCAGACAGCCTTCTACTTGGGAGACACTGGCAAAGAAAGTCATAGGCACACACATTCTAGGGTATAACTGGTATGGTACTTGAAAAACTAACCTTCCTTACAGATGATGTTTTGTGCTCGATAACAAAGCAGTTAAGAAAACAGTGGCTCTTAAGGCACATTTAAATGCCATTGTTTATCAGGCACATATTGCCAGCATAACACCCCAAAGTGTAGCCTGGTGTCTGAATTTGCTTTCAGGCCAGAGTAATTAAAGATATGGATTGATGCTAACATTCAAAAATAGGCAGTCACAGTACTGTTGTAAGCTGATGGGCGAGCACACCAAAGTAAGTGGATCCTCTCATTTTAGGGATTTCTCAATGTCCCTCTAAAATGACATCAGGAAGGCGTAGTCATTACCTGTAAAAAAAAAAAAAAAAAAAAAAAAAAAAAAAAAAACCTCATCCTATCCATGGCAGCCCCATTTCAGGTCATTTTGAGTTATAACAAATTAGAAAATAGTAATAAACACTTGATATAGAGATTTAGTAATAAAGAAAAGTTCAAAATATGCTGAAAAGTATATGATCCGATGTTGTCCATTTTCATCTGATTCAACCTTTGAGACTCTTATCTACCCTTGGCATCTTACACCTTTGGAGCCAGAGCTCTGACTCCTCACCTACCCTTAATTCCCTTGCCACTGTCAAATTACCTCAAATCTTGTTTGCTGCTTCATCCAAATGGTCTGAGGCTCCAAGCTCTTTTCTGGGATAAGTGTTTATCGCTTTTTCTTCTGGTAGCTTTAGAAACTGTATTTTTCTTCAGTATTGTACTATTTTCTTTTGTAGTTCTTCTTGCTTATAGCAAATGTAAAGCAATTCTATTCATTTCTTTCTACATTTATAATTATTGTAATTATAATTATTTATAGATACTTAAAGTTTTTGTAATTCAATTTAGAGTAGGTACTGGTGCGTACTTGGTCTCCAAAAGTTGTGGGAAGTATTCTGTTTGAGTTCTTGGTCTGATTCAAGCCCATTGCCAGATATTCGCCAACAACAGGTACATTGAAAGCAGATGTGAAAATGGAAGCACTGGAGTCCTCACCAGAATATGTCACAGAATACACGGATTTGGAGGAAGGGAAAGTTTCCCTAGATTCCCCTTTGGAGATTTCTCCTTTAGAGAAATTCTAGAATTGGTCAAACAGAAAAGGGGTTGGTCCATAGGTACACCTTACTTAGAAGCATTTGTGTTCCTGGAAGCTTTAAGACCTGACTGTTCTATATCCTTTGTAGTCCCTCTCCCTGATGACCTCCTTGATCCAGTGGCTCAGAGAGCCTGTAAGGTTCCTGATGCAGCAGAGCCTGTACCGAAGAAGTCTGACAAGATTCTGGCAGCACCAAGACCGACTGTACTGGAGTAACTATCCCTCTATGGATGCCATGGTCATAGCAGCAGCCACAAAGAAGGAACTTTCAAAGGAGAGTTTGTCCTGTCCATCCCCCTAACAGGGAGTCCAGGGCCTTGGACAGAATTGGAAAACAGACATGCTTCAGCAACTTTTTCCCGGTGAGCGCTGAACTACATGGCCTATGTTATTCGGGTCCAAAAATAATTGGCTGAAGAGATTACCATTTCTCTTTCTGGTAACTTGCCTGTATATATCCAGAAGACAGAGGAATCCCAGCTTATTTTCCTTTTCAAATATCTCCATGCATTTGCTTTAAAATGCTGCCAGAGCAGCAGGTACTGTGATTTTGTTGATGGCTTTAAAATATCTTCATCAATGCTTCTTTTGATGGTACTACATTGTTGGGCCTGAAAGTTAAAGACGCACTAACAAGGCGGTCAGACTCTTTCAGCTGTTAATCAGTTTCTCCTCTCCTCAGAGAATCTTCTTCAAGAATCAGGAAGGAGGGAAGAAAATGTGGTCCTGAAAATCACAAGGTCCTACCCAGGGTGCTTCTTTGGGCAGACCTCCATATTGCAGAGGAGGAGGTAATTTCAGTGAACACCACCCAAAGGACAGAAGCTGACCAAGGATTTTTGTGGGCCCTTTCCAAGAAATCCTTCCAACACTCCTGTATTACAGAAGGATTAGTGTATATTGCGATCTGTTCTACATGTAAATGTTTTTATGTAAGCAAAAGCATTCGGAGATTGTCAAGTAGGAATAGAGAACACGTAGCAGCTATTAAGAAAAAAGATTTAGACAAAGCGTTAGCAAGACATTCTGCCAAGTGTCAGGATTTCAAAAAATTTCAATTTTTGGTAGCCGAGAAAGTAAATACAGGGAGATTTACAGACAGATTCAATGCTTATCTTGAAATTTTGGAACTGAAATGGCAAGTTATATTAAAAGCTGATGTAATGCCAGGTATTAATGAGAAGATTTCCATAAAATGCCTTTTAAAGTTCAAAAATAGTTAAAAGGTATTTATATTTTACTATTATTTATTCTTAGACATATATATTTTTTTAATGTAAGAATTGATTGATTTAGTTATGCAAAC
>NC_056733.1:157679200-157851700 GCF_019279795.1 Protopterus annectens | reverse complement strand
GTATGTGCATATATTAGTTGCAGCTTGTAGTTAACATCCATAGTAACCCGATTGGTTGGACCTAGACTCATAAATATGCTTTCTAAGAAATTAATAAGTTGAACTTCAGTCAAGTGTACTTAATTTCATACAGTCCTTGTACAACTTTAACAAAAATCTAATTAGTCACATTTCAAAATCAGTCAATTAAATGTAAAATCGAATGATATTTGAATCAAATGTATTAATCTAGCAGATTTAGCAGTGCATTATGCAATAGATGCTGTAAAACGCAGGAATGAATTGTGTAGTAGGTAAAATGCATCATACATGTTTAGGTAGATAGCCAAGGTTAGTATCACTAAACATCTTATAAGATATCTAGACAATGTTTAGCATTGTAAATCACAAGTTCAATAATTACATAAATGTATGGAGTTATTTGAGCTTATATAAATCAGTAAAGTCTTCTGAATTGAAATTAGAAATTAGCCTTGTATGGGAGGTACTTGCAGACTGATCCAAATGTGGCAAATTGCTTGAAAAGGTAATGTAAATTAAAAGATTATGTCCACTGGCAGGTGTTTGTAGGCTAGCCATGTAGGGATGGAGGTAATAGCAGATACATTTTATTATGGTGTTTGGTGATAAAAAGACAATTGGAAGTCAATATGGCAAATATGGAGAGAGTGATCATGTACTGCCTAATGCAAATGTGGGAACTTGGATTCAGCTACAACCATCTATTATGGTCAGTTGAGGTAGCTAAGGCTGAAGCATGTGAAATTAATGGGGCTGAGGCTAAGGAGATGAGAACTGGGAGTATTGAGATTAAAGAACAACTCCCTTGAATTACCACCAAGAATATAGTGAGCTGAAACCGCCACTAATGCAATCATATTGTACATAAAGACATCTGTATTGGAGTTCTTGAAAATATGTGGCAAATGCAGACCTGCATCTGGGATGGTAATAGTAATGCTGTGTTGACAATGCAGCTGTAATTATGCAAATTTACTGACAGTTGGGTAGGTAGTGATGAGTAGAGCAGGAAAGGCAAAAGTACAGGGCACTGTGTATGGAGCTAATCTGAGCACACTGGCAGTGTAGCAGGCAGTGAGGTGTAGAGCAGAAAAAGGAAATATATCTAACCTCAGCAGACATATTGAAATTGAGTGGCAGATCCCGTATAACATTGTAATACGTCAACATTATCACAGTGCTGCCTAGTACTGATTGTCTGCGCACTGGGCAAGCACTTCATCTATTGTATGGACTAGAGATATCAACAGAACAAAAGTCTTAAGGTGTAATGTGTGTCAGGAGGGTTGTAGTTGCAAATTACAGCATAGCATAATTTTGTAAGTTATATATAGGAGAAATTTGTAAAACAGAGGTAGTCTTACAAGAATGTGAGGTTCTCCTCACTACATACATTTTTAAACCATGCAGTAGTTTAGTATCTTGCAGTACAGCATCAATTAAGGCAGTGTTACTCAGAAAGACAAGATAATTATTTCAAGTACCTCCTTCTGTGAGAGAAGGCTGCAACACTGTGTGAGGGAAACTAGTGAGGCAGTTAGAATACTACTACATAGGCAACCTTCCACAAAATTAGTGGGTAGGTAGCAGTCCTCACACTGTGGGGGTAGTAGCCCATCTCCAACTGCCTTACCACATGGTGAACCACATATGAAGTGCAAGAATGCTGATAATTTGTTGGTAGATCGGACCCAAATCTTGTACTTGAGTGCTTTTGCACAGCTGGAGAAAATGGACACAATGTGGAATGTAACTCTGGTGCCTGAATAGGAATAGGCAGTACTCTTGCAGAACCAGTATGGAGAACATGGAAGATGCATAAAGGTGTGTAAACCAAAACACAGCCTGGTTCTTTAATAATACTGTATTCATTACTCAACTGGGGGCGGCCGCGATGGTGCAACAGTTAGCGTTGTCGTCTCACAGCAAGTGGTTCTCTGGTTTGATCCTCTGCTTTTGGATGGTGAATCACAATGGTAAACCAGTGGGAAGAGAGAAAAGAAAACAGTAAAGGAGGATGGTGAAGTAGTAAAAAAGGCATGGTCAACAATAGCCTGAAGCTTCACAAAAGGCAAATGGAAAAAATTTAAACAGCAAATGTAAAACATAGTTTGCAGGCATAGACATGCATGAGCTTCAGCACATAATTATCCCTCATTACATCCTACCATCAAGGCCTTTAAGGAAATTTGTGAGGCAGAAATTAGGGATTTATTAAGTAAAAAAACAGTAGCAAAAAATTTTACAACTTGACAAAAGTTGAATGGCAGTGTTTCATGTCTATTACAATGATCACTCCATTTGAGTTACGAAAGCGGACAAAGGGGATCAATGGTTATAGTTAATCAGTGTGATTACATTAAGGGTATGTACAGTTTGCTTTTAGATGACCAACTTACAAAAAAGTATTGAAAAGAGATGTGTATAAAGCTTACAAACACACCGATTCATGGTTGAATGAAAGTTTCTTAGAGGGGATTATATGTGAATCTTGTCTTTTGGCTTTTCCCGGTAAGGAGTCGCCACAGCGAAATTCCGGTCCGCTAATGATTGACAGTGGATTTTTATGGTGCCGAGTTGCCAGCCCGAAGCCCAGCCTTCAAAGAAGGCACACCCATTCATGTATGCACCTACCTGCATGTCTTCAACGTCACTCGACTGGGGTTATAGCTGAATCTGTTAGGTTATTTTCAGGTAGTTAAACCACAAATTGGTAGTTTGTTTGGCATACTCAAGGTGCATAAAGATGAAAAAGATCCTCCTTGCAGGCCTGTTGTTTCAGCACCTCCAAGTTGGAACCCCTTTCAAAATTTATCGACACGGCACTTCTTAAATTGATCCAAAGGGTTGACTCCTTTATTATTCCTTTGATTTTCCAAACAAGATTAAAAACAAGACTGTGGCACCTGAGGATTTGATAGTAATTGTAGATGTTAAGTCTTTATACATGTGTATTCCCCACGAGGTGGGGTTAGAATGGGTTAGCAACATGTTAATTAAAACTACAGAATATGAAGTAGGGGAATGTAGATTTATTGTGGATTGTATGGAATATGTTTTGAGTAACAATTTTTTTGTTTTTGAGTGATTATTTTTTGCAAGGGGTGTGGCCATGGGGGCAAGGATGGCCTTGAATTATGCTAACTTGGTTATAGCCTACTGGGATACTAACATTTTATCCCAGTTAGAGGGTAGAAGCGAGATGTGTTTATATTATCAGTTTATAGATTTGTTTTTTGTTTGGAAAGGGACAGCAGTTGAATTGGATATGCTTGCTGATTGTATGAACCAAAGCACCTGTTTTTGAGTTTTTCTTTTACATGGAGTGTTTCTAGTGTTTGTTTTTTGGACTTGGATGCTTTAGTTCTTTTAAAGACTTCTAAATTAGGTTCTATAATCAGTTACAAAAATGTGGCAAACAACACTTTTGTTGCATTACTCAAACATGCATCCCACTTGTGTTAAGCACAATATTATTAAAGGTCAGTTGGTGAGATTAAAAAGGTTAAGCACTGACTTTATAGTTTTAGATAAACTTGTAGAGGAGTTGCATCTTAGGTTCAGGCACAGGGGATACCCACTGAAGGCAGTGAGAGAGATACTGATGGGTAAAACATCTCATCATGATGCCAACGTCAACATTCAGACTTCACAAGATTGGTCCACTTCTATGCCCTTGGTGTTTAGTATTAATAGTGAAGCTATTAAGGGAGTCATATGAAACAATTGGAGGATTTTGGAAGCTAACAGTGGAGTGAGGTCAGTTTTGGGTTCTCCTCCCTCTCTTATAAAGAGCAAAACATTTTAAGGAGTTGTTAGAAGTAAATCAACTTAAAGGAAGTGAAAACAAGGGGCAATTTTAAGTGCATGAGTTGTAATACTTGTAGGTACATAGCAGAAGGTCCACATTTTGAAGTTAACACCAGCAATAGGATTTGGCAGGTTCCAGGAGTGTTTCACTGTGGGTCGATCTTTGTGGTATTTTTAGCCACGTGTTCTGCATGTACACCATTCTACATTGGTAAAACCGACAGGCAGGCCAACAAGCAGTTGAGAAGAGGAATATATGAACGTCTATATTTTTATTTATTTTATTTTACATTTGTTTACTGGGAAAGTCTGACTGGACACAGGTCCATTTTCAGCAGAGGCCCGGGGAGAAATGCTCCAAATAACGTAAAGTACATAAAGGACACACATGAGGAAGCATATAAGAATACATATGAGCACAAATAGTGTACATATGAACATATATACAGCTCTATAGTACATTATGCATTATATATGATGATGATTGCATCTGAAGGGAACATCTCATTGGATAAACAGGTGTAATAGGAGGATACAGGTGATCCTTAATGGAATCTGTCAGCAGTGCAGTGAGGCGGATTAGCCAGGGGTGTGGCATGAACAAAGCCAGTTGTTTGCGTAGTAGGTTTTTAGGAGTCTTTTAAATTGGGTAGTAGAGGTAGTGGAAGTAATTTGACTTGGCAGTGAATTCCAGGTTCTGGCAATAGTGCAGGCAAAGAGCGATTTACCAGCATCATTTTTGTGTTTGATGACATTTAAGAGGTTTTGGTTACTAGATCTTAAGGCTCTAGTGGAGGTGTAGAGCTGGATTAAATACTGAAGTGTTGGGATTTTGTCAGGAAGGTGGTATAGTTTGTGTGCTATCGAGAGTTGATTGAGTCGGAGTAGTTGAGGTAGCTCAAGCCAGTTGAGCTGCTTGAGGGAATGACGGTGGTGGGATCTGTGATAGGCATCAGTTGCAAATTTGGCCATCTTGTTATAACAAGATTCCATTTTGTTTAGTTCGATGTGGTTAAGATTAGTCATGATAGGGGAGGCATAAAGGAGGATGGATAAGAGATGAGTTCTTGCAATAGTGACTTTGGTATGTTCAGTGATGAACTGTCTGTTCCTATAAAGGTGACAAAGCTTTTTGTTAACTTTCTTGATTATTTGTGCTATGTGTATGTTGAATTTTATATTGTCTATTTCAACACCTAGTATTTATGTGTGTGTAGTTGGGGAGATTTGGGTATTCTCTTTGGATTTTATGGTAAATACATTGTTGAGGGAAGGAGATCTACTGGGGCTGAAGAGAATAAGCTTGGTGTTTTTGGGATTGAGAATGAGCTTGATGTTAGTGAATCATGCTTCAGCTAAAGTAAAATTATTTTGAGTTAGGGTTTGTAGCTCTTGTAGGGTGGGGGCGGCACATATAATGGTGGTGTCATCTGCGTATTGCACTATTGAGGCAGAGAGGGAAGATGAAGCTATCTGGTTTGTAATAGGGAGAAAATCAAGGGGCCAATGATGAATCATTGAGGGACACCTATGGCTAGGGGGAACAGTTGGTCTTGCCATAGGATTGCTTGCTGACGGCCTGATAAGAAGCAGTTGAACCATGATATAGTGGAGGAGCTTGTGTTAAGGGTAGATAGAGTTTTGAGAAGCATATTATGGTTACCCATATCAAAGGCTTTAGATAAATCTAAGAATATGGAGGACACGAATAGTCCATTGTTTCTGTGTTGATTTACTATGTTGGTAAATGAGAGTAATGCTGTGGTAGTGCTATGGGAAGATCTAAAACCATGCTGAGATTTGGACAGTAGATTGTTATTTAGGAGGTACTGCATTAGTTGAGTATGAACTACTCTCTCCAGAATTTTTAATAATGGAGATAGAATTGTGATCGGGCAATAGTTGGTGAGCTCAAGGGAGTTACCTCCTTTGTGGAGTGGGATAATGTGTAATATTTTCCATGAGTTAGGAACCTTGCATTCTGATATTGACCTATTTATGAGAATGGATAATGGGATATGCTATGGCGTATGCTGGAAAATTATCAGCTGCCAGTGTGGTTGGTTTAAGTTTTTTTTTGAGGAGCTTGGCTATTACCTTGGTGGGCACTGGGCACAGAGAAAAGCTGGGGGAATGGTTTTGTGAACAGGGGTGTGTAGGGGTAGCTGTTGGTATGGGGCTACTAGTACTGTTTTGAGTATTGGCAAGGACTTAGACTGTTTCGGTAAAGTATTTGTTAAATTGAATGGGGCTGTTTTCATGCTTATTTGGTAGGACAGGGGTAGGGCTAGTGGATTTCCCTGGGTCCAGTAGTCTCTTTATTGTGACCCAGAATTGGTAAGGGTTGTGAGCATATTTTTCCTGCATGGATTTATAGTAATTTGTTTTGTCAAGTTTAATTTGTCTTTTGGCTTTATTACGGAGTTCCAGATAGTTTTGTTTCAGGGTAGTGGTTTTGGATTTCTGATATTGTGACCAGGCTTTGTCCCTTTCCTTTACTATAGTTTTGGTATCTTTTGCTAGCCATGGGGCATAGTTAGTTTTGACTCTGGTTCGGGAGATTGCATGACAGTTTAAGATTTCTAGGAAGGTTGAGTTAAAGTATTGCATGGCATCATCTAGGGACAGTTGTTTTAGAGGAGTCCAGTTACAACATTTTAGTGCATTTATTAGGTCATTAGCCCTGAAGGACTTTTTGTTGCGTACTACTCTTGAGGATGGATTGATTAATGTTTTGCTTAACATTGTGTTTTTATTACACTACTTAGAGGCATTTGGTATAGTTTGTTTTTATTTTGAAAGAAATTCTGTTTAGGTTTATAAGGTAAATTTTTCGCAGTACTTCTTGCTCTTTTTTTTTTTTTTTTAAGATAACTTCCTTTCTGATACCCCCGACACACACACACACACACACACACACACACACACACATTCTTCTACTTGGACAAGATTTGTCATGCTCTACCCCTGACACTCTGTGCCATTTGGCTGCAGCACTTCTTATTCTAGCTTTGACCTCATCTTTCATACTACCTTCTCATTTACCATCCCACCCAGGTATATGAAGCTGTTAACCTGTTCCACTATTTTCCCTTATGTCTCCATTTTCAGTTTCTTCTGATTTCATCCATTTTCTGCCATGACTACTGTCTTATCTGTACTCCGTTTCATCACACATGCCTTCAGTTTTTATTCCAGTCTCCTGACGTTTAGTGGAGTTCCTGAACAGAATCTGCTTCCATCAATAGTATGAACAGCAGAAGGCTCAGAGCCGAGTCCTGATGCTCACACTCTCACTGAAAGCCACTGTGCGAGTCTGACTAATGTTCGTACATGTCATTAGGTCATTCTACAAATGTCTGTGGGACTTCAAACCATCTCAGGACTGCCCAAGTAGGCTTTCTTGGGATCATACCTCTCAACTGTCCAGATTTTCGCAGAATGACCAGTTTTTTTTGGCTCATATTTTTGGTCTGTTCCTCTTAAAATTTGTGGTTTTCTGGCAAACAACTGGGATGATCTGAGGACTGAAGTCACTAAAAAATTACATACATTTTCTGTAGGATTTATAGTCAAACTCAAATGTATGTTAAAACAAACCCTGTTATTCTAGCAACTTTCTGAGTTTATAAAAGTAGTATATATAAAATATGATCATAATTTTGGGTCTTTGTCCCCACTTTTTATCTGGCTTTGTCCAGATTTCTTCCACTAAGAGATTGAGAAGTGTGCTTGGGGTCACATTATACACAGTATTCCAAAGGAATACCCAGTTGGACTCTCCTTGTCTCCAGCTTCCTCTCACTGCAGACATCTGGTCAGTTGTACTGCATCCTAATCTGAGTATTAACTGCTTATCTCCCGTCTTGCTTTCTGCTGTTTTATGTATTCGTTTATCAGTCACCCTTTCCACCACCTTCATTCAGTGTGATAGAGCTCAGTGCCTCTTTATTGCCCGCAGTTGTGAATATTCTGTTTTTGCACATCGGCATATCTGCATGGGGATGTGCAGTTTCTGTGAGGTCTTCTTCATTCAGAAGCTGCTGAAAGTAGTCATTGCATCTTCCTTTGTCCTTTGGTGTGGTGAGCAGTTTGCAGCTGCTATTCATTATGACTGGTTTGACTGTCTTATTTATCTTTGTCTTTTCATTGCAACCTGATAATTTTTCTTTTTGTTGTCTGCCAAGTCACTTTCCAGAAACTGTTCTTTGCTCTTGCAGCTGCTTTCTTTGTCGGCCAACCAGTATTCCTTTCCCTTCTTAATAGAGTCCTTTATTTTGATAACTTCTTGGGCTTCTGTGTTCCACCATCTTTTCTTAAGTATCTTATTTCCATAAGAGGCTCTGATGGATATATATTGTATAGTCTTCACATGCTGCTGTGAAATGCTGCCATTTTTCAACTTCACATATTGTACTTTCACTCTGTCACCATCAGTGTCCTTGGTTTACTCTCTTACCTTTAGAGCCTTCTCCGATAACTGCTTGCAGCTGATCATGGCCAGCAGTAGTTTAAGTTGGAGGGGGGACAGTTTGTGGGGATGACTTTTCAATCTCTGATTCTCCCCACTTCCCTTTCCGTACTATAAGGAAATGTACGTACATTGCTTGTTGACCACGGTTGCATGCCATCTTGTCACTGTCTGCAAGTCATTTATTTCCATGATCAAACCATTTGCCACAGAGCAGTTCAGAATGGCCTTGTCCTCCTCTATTGCTGTTATTCCACCCATGTGGCTATTGGCAGACCTCATATACATTCAAATCTTCCATTATCAACACTAGCTCATTTTGTCCAACTTTATCGGCCTGAATGCACTTTTTACTGTTACAGCTCTGCTGCTTGGCATAGGGTGATACTATGAGTACAGCCTTATCTCAACACTGCAGTCTGACTGCTGTGATTGTGTCACTAGTTTTGACGACATCCGTCACTTGTCAGAAGACACTTTGTCTGTCTCTCTCTCACTCACGGACTCATTTTCTTGCTTGTGTGCTGTGTCTCTTCAATTCTACAACCATTTTTAATGTGTCCTCCCCTGGGTAGTAGCTCTGCATCCCAAGCCAAGTGACTTGGCTGGCCTGCCCTGCCATGTTGTCTTCAGGATACACAGGATGTTCAGTTTCCTCTTTGCCATCATGTCATCCACTTCATTATATCAGTGAATCAGTATTCAGTGTAGCAATCCTTAGTTCTTTACAGAGCTGTCCCAGGTTACCTTCACTGGGCAGCTGGACACTGACTGGTAGCTGACTAATGGCTGCTGTGCTTTATGGCAGGCACACACTGGTCAACAGGGGTTTATAGAACCAGACACCCTGATGTAGGTCAGTGAAGGCTTACTCAGCACTGGCAAATTGCATGCCCATTATTGGAGATATTAGACAACCTGCACAAATTATCTACAGCCACTTTTTACACCTGTAGCACCTGACACTGTGTACTATAATCCATATATTCCTTTGTAGGGGATACTATGCACCACATTTGATGGGTAAAGAGGTTGGTCTACACAGCTGTTCTCCTCCTAGGTGCCATCTAGAGTCTGTCCTGCTGCCCAGGACTGTGTTCCATCTTGGCTGCATTCTGTTGGCATGCCTTTCAAGTTCAGCTGGAAGGGCTAGGTTTGAGCAGACTACATTCTGTCCTTGAGGTGGAAAACAAGTAGCATGTATTTGGGAGGTGTAAGTTCCTACATAGACATGGGAGAAAAGCATGCAAACTCCAGAGACGGTCACCAGATGTAAGGATCTTCGACTCAAATATTTTGACCATGATGTGAATCATGTCTTTAATTACACTCTTAACAGTTACATTTGCAAAGCTGGTGGTTGATGGTATAAATAGTGATCTAATTGCTTTGTTTAGGAATGTGTACTTAATGCAAATGGTAATGTTTCTCCGTGGTAGCTGGTGTGTGTGCATTTATGAGAAATAACTGCCTTGACAAATATAAAGCATTGCATGTTTTATCTGTACACATGTGAAAATGTGCCTTTTTTACACAGGTATGCTCCTGACCCTAAAGGATTCTGGGCTTCCACAGTGCTTTTTGTCTGGCCCACCACAGTTGGTAAGTTAGAGTGCCTTTTTTCATTGCTCAGTAAAGGTATACGGATAGCAGTTTACTTTTGGCAGGGTAAATAGTTAAGAAAAGGGCATCCTTCAGTGTCTGGTATTTGCTGTGAAGACTTTTTTTGTTACATTCATAGCATTGTATGCATTTACTTTTTCAGGAAAGACCCCTGCTTGTAGTAGGTGGATGCTGAAATTTTACCTCATTTGTAGTTCAGTGAGGTTTACTGATGCTGTCTTACTAGGTTTTGACCATCAGTCAACAATGCACAGTTCTGTTTTACAGACATGTATCACTCACATTGATTTCAGTAATGGGCATAGATTGGTGTGCTGGTTTGTAGGATGACCTGCTGAAAAAACTGGTGTAGTCCATTGATGTTATATAGGGACATCTAGTGCAACAGATATAGGAACCCCCAGTTGTTCCTAGATTCCAAGATCAAGCACAAGAGAAAACTTCTCAAAACAATGTGTAAGTGTAGTACATGAAATACCTAGCATGGTTTGAGTCTTGAATGTCATTGTACTTGTATCATTTAAGTAATTTGATGGCACAGTGACATGGGAATTAATGTTGCTGACTTTCAGTGTTTGGAGCAATGGTTTGTTTAACAGTTTGCCTCCTTGTAGATGTTTTTCTCTGTTTTTGTGGTCCCTCCCACAGACACCTGATGGCAGATTAATATATGATGCTAAGTTATCCCTCGGTTTGTTTGTGTGTATATGCATGTCTGTCTGCGTGTATGTATGTGCCCTGTAATGGGCTGCCATACATATACCCGTTACTTGCCTAGGTAGACTGTGCCACCTTGTTACTGGGTTTCATTTGTGCTTCAATTAGTTTGCAACAGTGTTTCCAGCCACTTCCAGGGGTATTGCATGGCACAGCGTATGGCAACAGAACAGGATAATGAGTAAATTCATTTAGGTCAGAAGGGAGTGGTGAGACTAGTATCCATCAAAAGTTAAAAAAGGGAATGAGATCATCTCCAGAGAGACAGCACACTCCCCTAGTTAAGAAGGTCCTTTTTCAAGACATTTTAGTAACCTATTCTGAATAGCTAATGGCCTGATCTGAAGGAGACTGCTAAATGCTGCTTTAAATGTGTAGAAAATAGATCTCTCATTTTACCACTAAAACTTCTGACTATTTCTTTTTCTAGAAATTGATCTCCTGCTGTTGACCATTTTAGTCTTATTTTTCACCATATGTGTGTATATATATTTACACACATGTATACACACATATATACATTGACTTAGAACATCGAAAGCCCATAACATTGAAATTCAGAACATTGAGACCAAAATTTTGAAAATGCAAAACACAGAAAACTCAAAACATTGAATCCCATGACATTGAAAAAATATAGGAAAGCAACACGTACTATATTCTAGTACAACTACATACAGAAACATATAAAAAACAAACCATATTACACTTCTCCATCCCTTGCTACTTAAATATGTCCACTCCGCGATTGCACTAGTCTACACTAAGATGTGTTATGTTGTAGTATAGCAAGTAAGAAGGGAAGATGAACGAGGTTACCATTGAAACTCCGGTAAATTTTGCAGAGATGTATAGTAATGTGTAATGTTTTAACAGTGAAGTAGTGTTTCTAAGAGAAGGTTGAATATAGTTGTTTTTTCAGTTTAAACAGGCAGTCATGAAGCGCGGAATTCTATGTTTGCTATTTTGTTCTGTGTAGTACGATCTCAGAGTTGATATATTTAAGTAGCACGAGGTGTGGGAGGTGCAACCCCCTCATGCGGGCTTGTCCCCCTGCTTATATTTGGAGAAGTGCAATATGGTTTGTTTTTTATTTATGTATGTAGTTGTGCTGGCATATATTATATGTTGGTTTCCAATATTTTTTCAATGTTATGGGATTCAATGTTTTGAGTTTTCAGTGTTTTGAATTTTCAAGATTTTCGTCTCAATATTTTGAATCCCAGTGTTATGGGCTTTTGATGTTCTAAAGTGGGGGGAAAAAAAATATATATATATATATATCTACTTTCAGTAGAATTTGACTTACCTGTTCTCAGTCTACCGAAACTCCACTTAAACGAAACAACGGACTGCCAATTTGCTTTCTTCCTTTCTCAGGGAAAGGAGCCATTTGACCACCATGGTATATTTAAGAAGGGGGGGTGTGGGGGGGGGCGAAGCCCCACACTTTGGTGGGCTAAATTGCTTTCCGCTTTGTTTCGTTGGCATGGTGGCCCAGTGGTTCTTGTGAAAGGAATTTGGCAGTGTGTTTCGGCAGATTAAGGTAGGGTAAGTCAAATTTGGTGGATCTTGCTCACGTTCATTGAAAGTAGCTATATATATATATATATGTATGTATGTATGTGTGTGTAATATATACATATATATATATATGTGTGTGTGTGTGTGCATATATATATATATATATGTGTGTGTGTGTGTGTGTGTGTGTGTGTGTGTGTATATATATATATATATATATATATATAAATACGCATATATCTGTGTATGTATGTGTGTGTGTGTGTGTGTGTATATATATATATATATATACACACACACACACATGCATGTATATGCACGCACACACACACACGCACACACACACACACACGCACACACAATATAAAGCTGCACCTCCTGAAGTGGTTGAATATTTTCTACTCAACATTTCAGGAAAGTTAGTTGGGCATTCATCTGTTAAACCGACCAGCAGAATGTGAGCAATCCAAAGGACACCAAGTTTATTGAAGTTAAGCGCTTTCCTCTCTATTACAGAGAGACTTCCTCAGAAGACTTCTGAGGAAGTCTTTTTAATAGAGAGGAAAGCGCTTAACTTCAATAAACATGGTGTCCTTTGGATTGCTCACATTCTGTTGTTCGGTTTTTCTGTGGTTTTCTTTATTTCATCTGTTAAACCCAAGCTGACTGTTTCAATTTCCAAAGGCAGTGGCAGAGCTAAACATTGAATTATTGTATGAATCGTTTTCAGTTTTTATTATCACGTTTTATAGCTCATCATTTATTATTGTTGTTTTGTTGTTTGTCTTTTCGGCTTTTCCCGGTTAGGGGTCATCACAGCGGAACTCCAGTCCGCTAATGATTGACAGTAAATTTTTATGGTGCTGAGCTGCCAGGCCGATGCCCAACCTTCAGCGATTCGAACAGGAGAACCTCTTGCTATGAGGCAACAACGCTACTGCTGTACCACCGCAGCTTATCATTTATTATTGTTGGTAACAGTTATATTTGTTTGGAAGAAAAGTGGTGTCTGTTTAAATGTAGCTGAATTTCTTCAGTTTTGTCAGTTTCCAGTAGTCATTTTGGACTGATATCTGGTTGCCATTTATACTGGTCTGCTTCTTTGAAACTTTTGATAGTTTCTATTAGAATATTCAAAAGCTATTGGGAGAGTTTGCTACAAAAAGTGCAAGTTAATCTCTGCAGCTAGAAAGTAATAATTAGCTACATAAATGGCAATGCTCAGATCTGCTCTGAGCTAAAACAGAATGGCATTAAATATACTGATCCAAAGGATATTGCCAATATCCTGGCAGATCGATTCAGTGCCAACTTCACCCCCTAAATGGCCCATCTCAATACCGGAAGATTGCCAAATTCCAGTAATAACGGCCACACAGGTACAAAACGCACTCTCTAAAGCCAAGAATACAGCAACCATGGGACCAGATGACATCCCGGGCTGTGTACTACATGAACTACAGTATGAACTGGCACCTCACCTAAGTGTCATGTTTAATCATAGCCTCACCTCAGGTTTCGTGCCCACTGAGTGGCGCAGAGCTACAGTTATCCCAATCCACAAGGGGGGATCCACCTTGGATCCCGGAAACTACCGTCCCATCAGTCTGACAAGCCTATCTGCAAGGCCATGGAGCGTATTATCATGGAACTTATAAACAAAGACATTGGCAGCCTTCAAACACTGGACCCCACCCAGTTTGGGTTTGTGAAGGGCCGATCTTGTCTCCTGAACCTGATTGACTTCTTTGAATCAGTCTCCAGAGCCATGGACAAGGGTAAGGTGGTCCACACAGCCTATCTGGACCTTACCAAGGCCTTTGACACCATCCCTCACTCTGGAATCATAGATAAACTTACTAAGTTGGGCATTAATCCCTGTGTCACCCAATGGGTTGCTAAATGGCTTACTGATAGAACCCACACTGTAAAAGTGGCCGACTCCAAATCCAGCTCCAGACAAGTGACAAGTGGAGTACCTCAGGGTTCAGTCCTGGGGCCGCTCTTGTTTGGCATCTACTTCTCTGAAGTACAGGTCAACACTAAGGGACTCTGGCTAACAAAGTTTGCAGATGACTGCAAACTGGGAGCCATTATTGAATCCCCAAATGATGTGGATACTCTACAAAAGGGCCTTACAGAAACAGATGCTTGGTGCCAGAGCCATGGGCTCAAGCTCAATGCCAAGAAATGTATTGTTATCCCTTTGGGAAAAAACATGTATCCATGAATTACCATATAGGTGGCAGTACACTAAACACAGAAAGTGTGATAAGAGACTTAGGGACACAGGTGGACAGTGATCTCGCCGATAACCACATCGCCACAACAGTCAGGAAATCCTTCTATGTGGCACACCTCATCACGAAGGGCTTTTCATCCAGAAAAAAGGAGGTCATTGTCCCACTGTACTCATCCCTCATTAGACCCATTATAGAATACAATGCCCCATTTGGTATGTACCTCTCAAGACATCTGCAACAACTGGAAAGGCCTCAGAAATACCTCACTAAAAGAATCACAGGCCTAAAGCAGATGCCCTCGCTGACCGCCTTAAAAACTCCAGCTATACTCTGTCGCATATCGTCTACTCAGAGGCGATCTCTGCTTAACATACAAGGCCATGTCAAACCCAGAGCTGTTGGGCATGCTACACTTAAAGAAATCCCAATCCCTCAGAGCTACACGCTCCAGGGATCTAAACCTTGTCATCACAATAAACAAAACATGCTGGAGGGATAGGTTCCTGACCCAGAGACTCCCCAGACTCTGGAATAGATTGCCCATACATGTCAAGCAGAGTGCCTCTTTGGACCTCTTCAAGAGGGACCTTGACGATTGGATGGGAGAAAGGAAATTCACCCCAGGGATCACGTCAGTCGCCCTGCTAGACAGGGGTCCAGGAAAGTAAATAATGTTTGAAGAAATAGCCAGGGAATTGTTATGGCTAGGCTTGTATAGGCCCTAGGGCTGATAGCCTAGTACCAACCTATGAATCTTTAATTTCTGCATTTAGCACTTTCTCAGTATTTGACCTTCCTCATCACTTCAGTGGTAGAAAATAGAATTAAAGGGTAATGCACACAACATTTTTAGTTCTGTTGTTAGGCCAACTAAGTATAGAAATTTGCCACATTGAAATCAAAGTCTTATGTCCTTGCTTTTCCTAATTAAATCTTATGAACTTTGCAGCTTCTTATATTCAGGTGTCCATGAATGCCTATTGTAGTTGACTACCAGTGGAAGACTGTACCTCTGAGTGTGAGATTTTCTAATAACATTTTGTGGCAACATGACTGAATCAACGTAAGTCATACCATGCTTTTTGCACAGCAGATAAAACCAATGAATCAGCTGCATCTTGGTTTACTGTGTGTTATTTTTGGTGTGTTTATGCATTTTTTTTTGTCCCAACTGTTAAAATATTCTGGGGACAAAAATAATTTGTTTTAATTGTTTTCTTTCACCAGTGTGGTATATTTATGATTTTGATTTCTACTGCATTTAACCCTGAAAATAGGTAAGCAGCTTTGGATTATGCTGTCACTGAGCAATGCATTCACAATGTGTATACATAAATAGTTGTGTGTTGCTGTTTCTTTGCATATTTAAAATGGTGTTTATAACTGTTTGTGTCATTACGGTTTCCTGTACCTGTAGTGTCTTGGGGATGTTCTGCGTGTACATTACCATCACATATTTTAGTACTATTGCCGTCTTCCCATCTCTGACATATGTTGGTGGCTTCTGTCCAATTAATATTGTGTGATTTTTTTTAAACCTGCAGTTTGTGGTGTCTGTTTAACTGTGTTTGAATTTTTGTACATGTTGCTTACAGGTCATGCAACATTAACCCAGTTGGTTCCCACTAGTATATGTGAACCTGCTGTACCTTGTTTGTCAGGTCACTTTTTTTACAGGCCTTGTTTTTAAGCCATGGAGCATTGTCTGTGCACTGAATAGCTCTGATTTTTTTTCCAAGCATTTCCAATCCTTTTATAGATATATACTTGTGTGCTTAAAAACACATACACAACTTTGATTCTGAATGAATGTGTGACAGAAATGGTCTGAAAACAAAATTCATAAATCCTGTTTGGGAAGTATTTCAACTACTTTTACAAAAAGGCTGCTTCCCTCCTTTTATAAGGTGTACCTCCTTTTATGTAAGAAGGTAAAGTGTCTGAAAATTTAATGAAAGCGTGTGTGTGTGCGTGCGAGCGCTTGTATATCTATCTATAATATATATATATATATATATATATATATATAGATGTGTGTTTTTATATATATATATATATATGTGTGTGTGTATGTATATATGAATGTGTGTGTGTGTGTATATATATATATATATATATATATATATATATATATATATATATATGAATGTGTACATTATATATGTGTGCGTATATATATATATATATATATATATATATATATATATATATATATATATATGTGCGTGTATATAAAATATATAGATCCACATATATCTATTTATATACATATATCTATATCTGTGTGTGTGTATATATATATATATATATATATATATATATATATATATATATATATATATATATATATATATGTATGTATACACACACACATATATATATATATATGTATACACACACACACAGACACAGTGGATATAAAAAGTTTACACACCCCTGTTAAAAATGCCAGGTTTTTGTGATATAAAAAATGAGACCACAGTAAATCATTTCAAAACTTTTCCCACCTTTAATGTGACCTATAAGCTGTACAATTCAATTGAAAAACAAATCTGTTAGGGGAAAAATATAAATAATAAAAAACGTACAATATGCTGGTTGCATAAGTG
The DNA here is from genome assembly GCF_019279795.1 of Protopterus annectens. Lineage (NCBI taxonomy): Eukaryota > Metazoa > Chordata > Ceratodontiformes > Protopteridae > Protopterus > Protopterus annectens. The sequence continues at coordinate 157,834,682 of NC_056733.1, read as the reverse complement.
TGCACATTCTTAACCCAGTACTTTGTTGTGGGTGCACACTGTTAGACTAATAGTTTGTTGGAGCACCTTTTGATTTAATTACAGCATTCAGTCGTCTTGGGTATTTGCCCACTCTTCCTTGCTAAAGCCCTCCAAACCTGTCAGATTGCAACGACATCTCATACGCACAGCCCTCTTTAGGTCACCCCACAGATTTTCTATTGGCTTTAGGTCTGGGTTTTGGCTGGGTCATTCCAAAACTTTAATTTTCTTCTGGTGAAGCCATTCTCTTGTTGATTTGGATGTATGCTTGGGGTCATTGTCATGTTGAAAAGTGAAATTTCTGTTCAGTTTTCTAGCAGACGGCTGAAGATTTTGGGCCAAAATTGACTGGTATTTGGAATGGTTAAAAAATTTCTTCCACCTTGACTAAAACCTTGGTTCCAACTGAAGAAAAGCAACCCCAAAGCATGATAATGCCACCACCATGCTTCACCGGGGGTGGGGGTGGTTCTTTTGGTGATGCGAACTGTTGTTTTTGCTTCAAGCGTACCTTTTGGAATTGTGACCAAAAAGTTCAGCCTTTGTCTCATCAGATCGTAACACATTTTCCTGCATGCTTTTGACAGACTTGATGTATTGTTTTGCAATTTTTAGCCAGGCATGGATGTTTTTCTGTGTAAAAAAGGGTTCTGTCTTGCAACCCTACCCCGTAGCCCAGACATATGGAGAATACAGAAGATTGTTGTCACATGTAGTACACAACCAGTACTTGCCAGAAATTCCTGCAGCTCCTTCAGTGTTGTTGTAGGTCTCTTGCCAGCTTCTCTGACCAGTATTCATCATGTCTTTTCATCAGTTTTGGCGGGATGTCCAGTTCTTTCCAACGTCAGTGTTGTCCCATATTTTCTCCACTTTTTGATGACTGTGTTCTATGGTATATCCAAGTCTGTGGAAATTTTATTCTACCCTTCTCCTGACTGATACCTTTCAACAATGAGATCCCTTTGATGCTTTGTTAGCTGTCTGCGAACCATCACTTTTGCTGTAGCAGGCAACTGAGTAAATGCCAGGAAAATCCTACTAGGACAGCTGAACTTTATTTGGAGTTAATCGGAGTCCCTTTAATTGATGGTAGGTGTGTACCCAAGAAGAATGAATGCTGTAATTAAATCAAAATATTTTCCTCTAACAGATTTGTGTGTTTTTCAATTGAATTTTACAGTTTATAGGTCACATTAAAGGTAGGAAAAGTTTTGAAATGATTTATTGTGGTCTTATTTTTTTATATCACAAAAACCTGGCATTTTAATAGGGGTGTGTAAACTTTTTATATCCACTGCAAGTGCTTTTCATGAGCTTATCCGCCAGTTGCACCCAGTATCACAGTGTTGAACAGTGTATGTATGTATGTATATAACATGCACTTGCACGCATTCTGCCACTAATGAGGTATTCCCTCTGTCGGATAATATAAATGATGATTTTTTTTTTAATATCAAAGTTTCTTTTTTAGAAAAATTTAACTGCATTTACGTAGCCTGCCTATTTCCCTAAATATTAATATTTATTTATTTATTTTATTTTACATTTGTTTATCGGGATAATCTGACTGTACCAGGTCTATTTACAGCGGAGGCCCGGGGAATAAAAGCTCCACATTTACATAATTGACACAAAATCAGACAGAAATGTAAAACAGACGAAGAGAATATCAACAATATATGAAGTAATAAAAAACAATATGGTTACCAAAGGAAAGTTCATGCTAGAGATAAAGAAATTTGTGGTACTGTAGCATATGTACAGTAAGTATGCTAGGAAGGAAGGTATATGAAGAAGCAACATAAATGTTATGTAATGCATGGACATAGCCAGGTGTTCATAGAGACGATATTTAGATGATTGTTGGATGGTTTGGAGGGCGGATTTAATATATTTACATGAATTCATACAATATCTGAATGACAATGTATGGGATATTGAATTTACCATTACATATGACTATTATACCATTAACTTTCTGGATGTTACAGTTTATCGTAATGAAGACCACACTTTGAGTGCTAAAGTATTTCGTTCGTAAATACCCACAATACAATACCTTGTTACATGCATCTAGTATGGACCCCAACCACACCATCTGCAACATACCAAAATCACAATTCATGCAGATTAAACGCGTATGCTCATCTGATGAGGATTTTCAAACAGCTAGGAATGATTTATGTCGTAGGTTTACACACAGGGGATACAAGGACAGAGATATTTTTGCGACCAGTGAATTGGAGCAATACTCTGGATAGACAAACACTATTACAATACAAAAAATCGGATGACACTGACAAGGACTCCATCATCAGATTTGTGACTACTTATGGTAGAAATAATCATTTAGTGAGAGATATTATGAACTCTAATTGGAACATTTTGTTGGCACATGATGAATTAAGAACATTACTAGGTACGAGATGCCACATGTCTTTTAGAAGAGGTAAAACTTTAGGGGGGGTTGTTTTCCCACTATAAACATAAGGAGGGGGGAGGAGCCATTTACCAACAGACAACCCTGACAGGGGATAAATTATTAGGTACCTTCCCATGTGGCCATTGTAGTTCCTGTTCCCAGGTTTATACACTTAAGGAATTCACCAGTGCGAACACTGATCGGTGTGTTAGACTAGAGTTTTTGCTAGTTGTAGTACTACATGGATTATAGATTTAGCTACTTGCCAGTGCCAATCATTTTATGTGGGACAAACATCAAGATCTCTCAGAACACATTTGACAGAGCACAAAAGTGACATTAAGAACAAGAGGGATACTAATGCCCTGTATAGACACACCATGAAACATTCTAATACACAATTTAAGTTCATGGTTATAGACAAAATTGTGGGGGATCGCAGCCATCAACAGGGTTGGCATTCTATTTTGAATAAAAAGGAACAATATTGGATTACCAACCTTGGGGCATTATTTCCGCCAGGCCTGAATGATCATCTATAAATTGTTTCTTTTTTGGTTTTTGGTCTATGTATTCTACATATCAGGACTTTATTCAGGTTTAGAGAACATGATACTTTTTGTATATGATAATATATATCTTTTTGAATAAGTATATAAAAATATATATACTTTTATATTATCTGTGTTTTTTTACAACTTATGATTTTGTTGTCTTTTGGGTTGTGGTGATCAAGTTTAAATAGGTGGTATATTACTATTGGTCAATACTGACCTTTGACTAACATAATTCTCATTTATTAATTTTGCCAGTGCTATATACAATTACCGTGTTTATTCCGTCTGTTTTTTTGAAGTTTTCTTCAAGTTATTATTAGCCCAACATGATCGGATCAGCCAACTTAAGATAGTGCTTAAATATGTTTTTTGAACATATCATAATAATACTATATTAATTTTATTTTCTATGGTAGGCTATCTTTGTACCATTGACTATATATTATTAATTACGTTTTGTTAATCATTCATTATTTGAATGTTAATTTTATACATGTGGTTTACATGATTATACTATCATAGTATTAGTTTATGAAGTCTTTATTTTTCTGTATTTTCTTATGTATTTGAACATTCCAGCCACCAGGTTGGGCTATACCATTATCTCTTAGTTAAGGAGGCACTACTATAAATATAGCAAGTACCTGTGCTACACTGAATTTCTTTTTGCTTAACCATTGATAAAGGCTGTGAGGCCGAAACCGGTCTGGTTATTTTGTTTGGAACATGAACATGTTTTAAAACCAATAAAGGATTTGGAACCTTAGTGCTAACCATCGTATTTTGCTGGTCGTTGTGGTTGTATGTAGTTGAAGTTCAAAGCATTGCAGGTCCCTTACAGCCTAACAGTGGTGGGTTCTGAAAATGGAGTTGTTAGGAAACTTTTCAGTTTTATTATAGCATGTCTCAAGTTTCTCAAGATCAAGTTTTCTGGTCAGGGTAAGAATTGGTGCTGCGTACATTAGTGTGGAGAATAGGTGAGTTTGGGTGATTTGTGCCTGATCTGAGAGAAAATTTTTGTGTCTGTATAGTGTTCCCATTATTTTGTGTACCTTTTTGGTGGTTTGAGAAATATGGACATCAAATAGGTTTTTGTCAATTTCTACACCAAGGACGTTAGTATGGTTTGAAGGAGAGATGGTTGTGCCATTTTTGGAAGTGATGGTAAAGGAAAGACGGGTAGTTCCCGATTTATTGGGGGTGAATAGGAGCAATTTACTTTTGCTGGGGTTTAGGATGAGTTGGATATCTGTAATCCATTTCTCCACAGTTGTAAAGGATTCCTCAGCGAGTTGTTGAACAGTGGTGAGGGATGGGGCAGAGCAGATTAGAGATGAATCATCTGCATACTGGATGAGTGTGGCATGTTACAGCTTCTACAAAAAATGTTTATACGATACAGAGTCCTTTTCCACGCTAGTTGGCTCCAAGAATGTTGTTCTCTGAGGGTACACATCTGTATATAACTCTGGAGATTCATGTGCTGTGTTTTGCTTCCTATACTACTGTATACAACACCTGAAGGAAGATTGGAGGAGGATTGTTAACATTATTGCCCAGCTTCAATGTTCATGTTCCATTCACTTAATACAATAATTGTACTAAATACATTGTTCATTCTGTGTCTGGAAAAGCTGATCCTCTATTTGTACTCTTCTCCTTCCAGTTTGTGATCACTAATCCACATTAACATTGCTAGACCTGAATGTAGTTAGCACTGCAGTAAAGCAAAATACTTTACCTTAAGCCTTAGCCTCAGCTGCATTTTTTATTATACACAGCCTGCAGTGAGCAGATCCCATATATGTTTTCTAGGTTTAAATTAATTATAGATTTAGTGTGAAGTTCTTTCTAGAAGTCAAATGTTGTAAAAGATTAAACTTGTTTTAATGTTTGCTATCTTTTTGTTGTAGGAGAAATTCATTGATGCCGTGAAAGTTTTTTCCGGACCATTGCGTGGTTTGAATTTGGGTATGTAATGTGAAGTTGCTTGCCTTGACTTTTTGTTTTTTCAGATATTGACAAAACTGCCCATGGATTTTTTTGACATCATCTGATGTCACTTGTAGGAAAGCCCAGTAATCCTGAGCTTTGACCTTTGCCTCACTGGATTCTATCAATGTTAAGTTGTCAATCTCGCCTTCATTCTTGCTGGATGGGTTGCACTTGCTTTAGCTCGAGAACTCCTTTTACCAGCTCGAGGCAACCCTATATCCCATGATGCAAGGCGGAACTACCTCAGATCTCGTTTGCCGCTTAGCGAAAGAGGTCTCCTTTGCCAGCTGAGGTAAGTTTTTCTTTGTAAAATAAGAAAAAGAGTAGTTAGGGGTTTATTTTTGCCTTTTAGTGTCAGTTTAGTCTGTAGTTAGTTACAGCCCACCCTATTCCCTTGTTTTCAAACTTTTTTATAATCTTTAGTCTAAAGTTTTTTTAGTCAGGCCTACTTCCCCATTGGTTATTCCCTTCCTGTGTGTTTGTGTAAGGGATTAATTTGTGTGTTTGTTGGGATTGTTTGTGTTTCCATCCTCCTAGGATGTCAAAGGAAGGCAAGGTCTCAGGCTTCAAGAAGTGTGACCAGTGCTGTCAGAAAATGTCTCTGACAGACGGTCACACTTCTTGTGTTTATTGCCTGGGGCCTTTGCACCTGCAGGACTCCTGTGCTTTATGTCATGCTTTTAGCCAGAGAGTCCTGCAGGAAAGGAGGAATAAACTCATCCTCCGAGGCTTACTTAAGCCAGAAGGTTCTCCTCCTAAATTAGGGTCAGGAAAACCTTCTAAACCACCGAAGGCTCAGGCTACAGTGTCCAAGCCTCCTCCGGTGGCTCCGGCTCCGTCGGAGCCGACATCGGCTCCGGCTGGAGCCGATACATCTGCTGTTCAAGTAGTGGGTTCGGCGCCGACCGGCTCCGATACCCTGACTACTGTGGCCTTGTCGGCTCCGGCTGGAGCCGACACTTTATCCAGCATCGGAGCCGAGATATCCTCGGCTCCATCTGGGGTTCAAGGGACTTCAGCTCCGATGGCTTCGACTCGTAAGAGATCCCGGTCCCCTTCTATACTGAGTATCCACTTGGCTCCGGGGTCTCCTCTTTTGTCGGAGCGGAGCCATCGGAGCCGATCTTCGAGATCTTCCAGGCTGTCTGACTACGATTTAGAGAGGGTGGTAAGCAGGCTGTTGAAGTCTCAGGCACTGGCCCAAATGCTCCATAGCCCGTCTCAACAGACTTCGGCTATAGCCCCAATCCTTGAACTTCCTCCTCCGACTCCACACAGCAGTTCAGAGCCGGAGCTTCTCGGGACAGCGACTGTTTCGATGCCGGAGCCAATACATCCTTCGGCTCCGTCATCCTCGGCTCCGATCTCCTCCTTGAGACCTTCCTTGGAGGGATCCGGTCGTCGGGTTTCCACTGTCGGCTCTGAGGGGACTAGTGGCATCGGACCCTTGTCCGACCCCGCTCTCCCTCTCGGGGCTTCGGCTTTGGTAAGCTCGGCGCCATCGGCCTCGGAGCCTTCTCTCTCTTTGGAGCCGGCCATTCCTGTTTCTTCGGAGCAGGTGTGTTCTGGCCTCCCGGGGAGAGGAGCCTTTGAGGTGATGAGGAGTGTCCTGGCCTCTGAGCCTGGTCAACGGTCCATCCCTCTAGCTCCTCCCTCTTCAGTGCCTGCAGATGCCTCTTGCCAACCTCTTGCTCACAGGCCCAGGGATCCATCGCCCCAGGTTTCCCCACTGGGAATTTCCTCCTCTTCAGAGGTTTCTCCTGATCCTGCAGGGGAACCCCCTTGGAAGAGGACGTGTAAGAGGAAACACACAGACTCCCCTGAGTCTACTACATCTGATACCGACTTAGATGAGTCGGAGGGTTCCCCACGGTCCCCCTCTGAGGATGTCTCTTTTTCAGACATCCTTGAGCTCCTCAAACAGAGGGGGAATTGGCCCTCCATTGACTCCTCCGAGGATGAATCGGTATACCTGGAGGCTTTTGGATCCCGACCCTCCACCTCCTGGGTGTCTCCGCCTTTCGACCCACTCATGCAGGTAGTGGCTCGTAAGGCGCATGCTCCAGATTCTGTGGAACCTGTCCCCAGAAGACCATCCAAATTCATTACGGCCCCTTCGGACAAACAGTTCCTTTCCAAGGGTGTTCCGGTTGATGCTATGGTGGTGGCGGCTGCCACTAAGAAGGAATTGACGGATCCTTCAGTACCTGTCCATCCTCCTAATAAGGACTCTAGGACCATGGACAGGTATGGAAAGCGGATGTTTTCTTCAGCGACCTTTGCTATGCGTTCGCTGAATTATCTTTGTCACTTCATCAGGCTTCAACGAGATGTTCTCAAGGAACTGGGAGAAGTAGTCCAGGATCCTTCTGCTGCTGGGGCTCAGGAAAAGATTGCCTTGCAGCTTGCTATCCTGAATTCCATATCTAACTCCTCCATGCGGCTCATATCCTATGCGGCCGATGGAGCGAGCAGGGCCGCAGGCACAGGAGTTGCTCTTAGACGCCAAGCCTGGATGCGGCTTTGTAATTTTGCGGACCCCTTTAAGGCGTCCTTCACTAATACCCCCTTTGATGGTTCGGCTTTGTTCGGACCTCAGGTGAAGGATACCTTGACCAGGTGTGAGCAGGACGGTAAAACTCTTTCTGCCGTTGGAGTCCAGTTTTCCACTCCTTCTAGACCATACCCCAAGGGTCAGAAGGGGGGGAAGATGTGGTTCCGTAAAGCCCAAGGAGCTACTCCGGACACACGTGGTCAGTTTACCCCCAGAGGCAGAGGGGGTAACAATAATAGACGCCACCCTAGAGGCAGGGGGGGTCCTCAGAACCAGGGCAACAGGGAGTCTCTTCCTGAGAAGCCCTTTCAGCATCTCTGAGGTGTTGCCCGACTGTCCACCCTTGGAGGCAGTCGGGGGAAGGATTTCGCTGTACCCAGTAGCCTGGCAATCCCTATCTCAAGAGATGTGGGTACAGTCGATTATATCCGAGGGTTACAAAATCCCCTTCGAAAGGTTTCCCGTACCTCTTCAATCCCTTCCAGACATCTCACCCGGTCAAAGGGATTTGGCAGAACAGGAGGTTTCAAAGCTCCTAGAAAAAAGAGCCGTCCAGACTGTGCCAGCAGACCAGGTAGGATCCGGCGTCTACTCCAGATTCTTTTTGGTCCCCAAAAGGACGGGAGATTGGAGACCAATATTAGACCTGAGCAATCTGAACAGATTTGTCAAGAAGGCAAGATTCCGGATGGTCACGCTTCAGTCCATTCTGCCCTTTCTGGGCAAGGACAACTGGATGTGCTCTATAGACCTTCAGGATGCATACTATCACATAAAGATTCACAGACGCTCCAGAAGGTTTCTCCGCTTTCGGCTAGGGACCAGTCATTACCAATTCAGAGCCCTGCCCTTTGGCCTCACTTCAGCCCCCAGAGTGTTTACCAAATGCATGGCAGTGGTCACAGCTCTTCTGAGACGTCGAGGATTCCAGGTGTTTCCCTATTTGGACGACTGGCTCCTCTCCGCCACCACCAAGTGTTAGCTTCTTCAGTCCAGAGACTACACTCTACAGCTTTGCAGGAGTTTGGGAATTTCAGTAAATTTCGAAAAATCTTCTCTGCTGCCTTGCCAATCTATCACCTTTATAGGCGCAGAATTAAACACCGTCAAAATGTTAGCCAGACTAACAGATCAAAGAATTCTGGACATCCAAATATTTGTTCGGCTTCTTTTGCAAAGCAACAAGATCAAAGCCAGATTTATACTGAAAGTTCTAGGTCTTATGGCTGCGGCCATTGTTCTTCTACCACTGGCTCGCTTCCACATGCGTCTTCTGCAGTGGATGCTATTCATGCAGTGGTCGCACAGTCTCCGATGAGGCACGAAATCTTGGTAACACAGTCGTGCGAGCTCATCTGAACTGGTGGATATCTTCCCTCTTCTTCATGAGGGCCGACCCTTTATTCGCCCTCCTCCAGTTGCCACAGTCACTACGGATATTTGTCTGATCGGGTGGGGGGGGCAGTATCAGGGCAGGATGGTCCACGGACGTGGCAACCCATAGAATACCATCTGCACATAAATGTCCTGGAGATGAGAGCAGTGCTTTTAACGTTGCAAGCCCTCAACGACTTTCTTCCCACGGCGACTATTGCAGTACAGACGGACAACATGTCCGTAGTCTGGTACATCAACAAGCAGGGCGGGACCAGGTCCTATCCGTTATGTCGAGAAGCTCTCAGACTTTGGCAGTGGGCGATCTCTTCTCAGCGGTTTCTGATAGCAACGCACATCCCCGGCAGGTCCAACCTATTAGCGGACAGGCTGAGCAGATCCATTCTGATGCCTCACGAGTGGTCTCTCAATCAATCTGTAGTGGATCAGATTTTTCTGAAGTGGGGCACTCCTTGTTGCGATCTTTTTGCTACTCCTCAAAACAACAAGTGCCCCGATTTCTTCACTCTCTTTCCCCTTCCAGGCCAACCTCTGAGAGACTCTCTAACCCAGGATTGGCCCCGGGGACTTCTGTACGCTTTTCCTCCTTTTCCTTTGATTCCACAAGTCATTCAGAAAGCCACCGTTTTGAGAGCCAAGTTGATCCTCATTGCCCCATATTGGCCTCGACAAATTTGGTTTCCGTCTCTGCATCGTCACCTTCTGGTGCAGCCCTGGCATCTGGACCCAGTTCCGGATCTCTTGATCCACCAATCGGGTCAGCAGCACCGGGCCATTCATTCTCTCAACCTCACTGCTTGGTTGCTCCACTTCCTACCCTAGCCAGGCTACCGATGATTTCGGACTCAGAGACATTTTAGTCTCTTCCTTGAAGTCGTCCACTAGGACTGTTTATGCTAGCAAGTGGCGACGTTTTTCTATTTGGGTGAATTCCAGAAATATTGACCCCTTTACTGCTCCTGTACATTCGGTTTTAGATTTCCTGGCGGAGGTTTTTCATTCAGGATCCTCGTCATCTACAGTCAAAATACAACTGGCTGCTATTTCTAAGTATCATGTTGGCCTGCATGACAATAACATTATGTCTCATAGGTTATGCAAGGCCTTTCTTAGAGGAGTTTTCCTCCTAAAACCACCTATAAAGCATCCTCCTCCGCAATGGGATCTAAACTTAATGTTGGCATCCTTGATACTACCTCCCTTCGAACCGTCTGCTTCATGTTCTTTGAAGTTATTGACCTGGAAAACTATATTTTTACTGGCTGTCACTTCTGCAAGAAGGGTTTCCGAGATTCAAGCTCTCTGCATCCGTTCCCCTTATTTGGCTTTTCATAAGGACAGGGTATCATTAAGAACTAACCCTTCCTTTCTTCCCAAAGTCGTATCTCAAACCAACATTAACCAATCTATAGATCTACCAGTCTTTTTCCCAAACTATTCGACAGAGCTGAACAGAAACTGCATTTTTGGATGTCCATCGTCAGCTCAGGTACTATTTGCATAGAACTAAACAATTCAGAAAATCGGACCAATTATTTGTCTCCTATGCAGAAAACAGGATAGGTCTTCCAGTATCTAAAGTGACCTTATCCAGATGGTTGACTTCCACTATTTCCTATGTGTACTCTCTCAGGGGCAAACAGCTATCTTCTAAGCCAAAAGCACACTCAACCAGGAGTCTATCCACTTCTGCAGCTTTTCAGGATAGACTACCCATTGATACCATTTGTGCAGCAGCTACTTGGGCCACACCTCATACCTTTGTCTCTCATTACAAGTTGGACTTGGCCTCTAGAGATGGGGCCAGTTTTGGTTCCACAGTTCTCAAGAGTCTGTTCCATTGAGCCACCCGGGATACAGGTGCTAGGGACGCGGTCCCATCCAGCAGAATGAAGGCGAGATTGACAACTTAACATTTAGAAGTTATGTACCTACCATAACGCGTTCCATGTTAGTTGTCTTCTCGCCTTCTTTCTTGCCCCTCCCTCCTTCCCCTGGCCTGGACAGATCTTGGAGAGTTCCTATTAGATTGTTTCCTCCGGTACGTTGTTAGGAGGATTTCTTTTAGGAACCATTGTTCCTATTTTCTGTTAGGATAGTCTTTAGCAAGGTTAGTTAGCTGCCAAACGAGATCTGAGGTAGTTCCGCCTTGCATCATGGGATATAGGGTTGCCTCGAGCTGGTAAAAGGAGTTCTCGAGCTAAAGCAAGTGCCGAGTCGGAGCCGAGGATCGGCTCCGAACCCATCCAGCAAGAAAGAAGGCGAGAGAAGACAACTAACATGGAACGTTATGGTAGGTACATAACTTCTAATTTTTAATCACCTTCTGAATTATTTGCATATTTTATTTATATCTTGTTTGCAGAAAATGCTTGGTAGTGTCTGTGATCCACACATTTGAACTTTTGTTCAATTGACACCACAACATTCTGATCCTCTGTAAGCTGTTTCCTCACATATTCCTGCATCTACCCATACTGTTCATCCTATTACACGTCATTTTTTGTGCAGCTCTGTTCTTCCAAGGATGCTTCATATGTCATTCTAATTCCCTTAAAGTACTTTTATGTGCGTCTTACCATCCTTTTTCAGAGATCATCTTTATTCTGTGTCTTAGTTTTTAATGCCTTTGAATGCCAGAGCCCACTCAGTGTATAGTAAATCCCATGCATTTTACTAATTTCAGAATGTCTTTTATTTCTTTCACTTTAAAATGTTCAACATGTTTAAAGAATGTCCTCCACATTTTGTAAAAATATTGTGATCTTATTGCAAGACAAGCTGTGCCACAAAAATCTCCAACTCATCCAAATTAACGGCATAGAATTAGAAGAGGTGTTTGTAAAAATCTACATAAATGTTGCCTCTTAGAAAAAAAAACACACTCTTCCAGCAAGGAATGTATTATTTTAAATGAAAGGGAAAGTTAATTTATATTAAAAAGGTCTTGTCTTGTGCCCTGCATAGTTTATTCTGCCAGAGGTCTGATTTGAATGACCCTCTTTAACCTGCATCCATGTCCTTCCTCCATGCCATAAATCTCTCCCATTGAGAGAAGTTTCCACTTCAGAGTGGTGTCTGACTTCCATCTTAGCCAGCTGGTTCCTCTGTGAATAAGCCTTTAGGGTGCACATGCTTCAGAGTAAGCTGAATATTTTATGTAGAAATACTGAGATATGCAGAATCTCTTAGTAAAGCTAAAATGCCATTTCTGAAAAGGAAGGCAAAGTCGTTTCAAGGTTGACTTCTCAGTAGTTAGAGTGCTATGTCCACTTTTTTTAGTACAAAACCTCTGAAGAAATCTCCATCTTAATTTAGGTTTCATTGTTCAGGGTACAGTGCCTTATACTGTCTGATGTTTGTGCAGTTATCCAAATTCATTTCAAGAGCTTGTCTGAATTTGTGCCAGATATATGACCCTGCTGTGCAAAGCCAAGTCTGTACATTGCAAGTGCAAACAAAGCTACAGAGTTAGTAGTACAATTATGAAAACTTGGCAGTGCACACTCAGCTTTTCACACCCAAATTACATGGTGAACTATCAGAGTTAGTATAAAACCTTCATTAAAAACTGCAAGTATTTAAATGCTTACATAATTATTTGAACGCATATGAAAAAATCAGTCTGAGTTAATCAATTACACATCTATCTATATTAAAAAAATGTTTTAGTTTTGGTATAACTGAAAAAGCCTGTCATACAAACCAGGATTTAAACACACAGTACGTTCCCTTTTGCTTTATAAATTAATTAACACAGTCCCACCTTGTGCCATTTTGGTTATAAAGTTTGTGTTCCAGTGAAAGAAACTTGTGTTTTCAAACCATGGAAACCGCAATTTGGCTAAAGCATATACAGCATTGCATTTTTTTATGTTTATACTAATTTTCTTTAAAATCTCTAGTAGTTTTCTGTAAGACTATAAAATCAACAAGTGGCAAGATATGTAAATATTTAATAATTCAATTAAAATGAAAAAATGGTGCTTAAAACCTGCAGTTGCATGAAGAAAAAAACTTCCTACATGTGAACTGTAGTACTGACAGTTTCTTTCCACAAGCATTTATAAACACAGTACTGACTGTTTACTCAGACACTAGTTTCTTCTGTATTCAAACTGGACTTGACGTCATCTGTGATGGAAGTAAGATTGTTTCAGAGTTATGTTTGTTTTTCTAAATCTGATTTTTGGGACCCTGCACCAATGTTTTTACAGATTTCTCAGGTGCCAAAGCCAGCACATAAAGATATATTTGATAATGTGACTGTGCAATATTTAGCAGTAAAAGCACATTTGTCAATTAACATATCTCACCTGTTTTATTGCTTCATACACCAATGCATTAATACTTCTCATATGTATTTTTTCTTCGAATAATCTAATTCTTTAAGTCAGGAAAAAAGTTTGAGTAACTGGGCACCATGCAAGCAGTTATAGCGGAGTCATTTTTTTTGTATAAACTATGATTTACACTGTGTGTCACAAAACAGGATCACTTCTGTACTCTTGTGATATTGCTTGCCGCCTAATCTGTAGGACACCAAGGTGGGCTGCATACTATACTGTAAAGTTTTTAGTTGTCCCCGTAGCTGTGATGCAATGGCATTCTTTTGTAGCGTGCATAAAAGTTTGTGTCAAAGTAAATCGTAGACACCTGCTTACTGTATCATCCCACCCAACAAAATCATTGTGTAAACACATTTAAAGATTGCCTGGACTTCACATCAAGGCAGACAAAAAAAATGTGATTCTGTTCTTCCATTATAGAGACTAGAATGTTTGGTCCTCTCACATGCTTGGTTTTATGTGGGGAGGATTTTCATTTCTAGTGCATTGCAAGATTGACTGTATAATGATGTTATGCAAGGCCTAAATTGTGAGATTCTTTGCCTTTTCTTATAATAGTTATCTGTACGTCTTTAGTTGTAATTTCCTAATGTCTTCTCCAAGTGAGACACAGTCAAGGGCTCAGAGTAGAAAATTAACTTCTCCGTTGGAGAACACAGTGTTTCTATTGAGGCATAATTCTTTGCTTTTGTAGTATTCAGCATAAAACAGAAGACAAGTAGTTTTAGCTTTTTTCTTTTTCATCTGGCATCCAAGGTATTTACTCCCTCTCCCCATAACTATATATACTTGTATTATTCCTTTGCATGTATCTGATATGTAATTTGAGGTGGGGGAGTGAGCCACCAGTTTTCTGTGTGTGCTGCATGATACAGTTGTACATTAGAGTAAAGTGATTATGGAAATGGCAAAAATGTTGAAAATTGAAAACTAAAACTCTCTAAACAGCAGAGAGATTTATGATGCAGGTTTGGTTATATAATAGTCAAAATAGCTGCATAAGTAACAAATATGAATATCACTTTTAATTTACTGCTGCTGTCATTTAAGAGTAGGGTAGTTATCCATAAGTCCTTCAGTTTGGTTAACCATAATCTGCACAACCTTTCGTTTTTTGTCCATAGATACCGGAGATCATGTGCCCCAAAACAAAAGACTAGTTTAAAAACATACTCCTTAACAAAAGTTCCACAGTGTTGGTGGGTACCACCTTCTCGGAGTTGGTTGACCCCCATTTAAATATAGGACTCTCACAAGGAACTTTTTTTCTCCTCATGTTTTAGATCTTTCCTCTTTAAACAAAATATTCTTAAGTGTAGAACCGCAAAAGCAGTGCTGTTCATTACTTAACAGAAACTATTACCTACCACACATAACTGGCAACTAAAAATCAGTAATTTGAAAATGGGGAGAGGCTCACAATTGGGCATTCCCAATACATTCTTGGGTCTCTAAACCACATCTTTCTTTTTCTTTGATCCTCTTATAACAAACTCTTTTGGATTTATGTCAACTCTGTAGAAAATTTCAGTTAAACTATCACTGAATTCACTTTTTCAGTGAATTTCATGCATGATTTTCAAGTATGTTTTTGCTGGGAGGGGGGCCTTCTACACCCCCCTGGCTTGTGTACCAATTCAACATCCTCACAACAGTGAGGAAAGTTACAAAGCCCAGTAGCACTGAAATGGTTTCTTGCAAAATGTCTTTGCTGTAGCTGCACTCACCAAAATGGATGCTGTCAGGCTTACACTTTCTTTTTCTCTCTTAGCAGGAGTAGCGTCTCAGTACTAGCCTCCAGACTATGAGACTTACCTCCCTTTTTCCTAAAATGAAGAATATCTTACCATACAACCTTCCACAAAGCCCTTGAAACATTTTACTGAATCTGCCAAATGCAAATGCTTTCCTAACCTCATCCCTCACGATCTACCTTTGTTAAGCCACAAACCACTGCAGTTCTGATTGTTGTCTAATTCCCCATTTTTATTTATATCCTCTGCCAATTTCACCAGCAGCAGTAATGATAATAACAAAAGCAAATTCCCAATTTGTTTACTGACCGACAACAAATGCCTTTAATTTATGTAAATCTTTATAAGCCACTGACATTGTTAGGAACTACTAGGAAAACTATTACGAGGATCATAAGATGCTTAGCCATGTATTCCGTTAAGCAGACACGTACGTTTGTACGTCCCTTTGCATACGCTTAATAGTGCTTACCTCTTAAATCGAACAGCACTGTATAAGTCGGCCCTTTTGTAAGTTGGACTAGCCATCAAGGCTAGCATTTAAGGTAGTCAATTTGGTATCACTTGTGGTAATGTATTCCATAGTCTAGGAATACACCGAGTTAAGACCCTCTCTCTCCTGCAAGTCCTACATATTTGTTTGTTAGATTTAGGTTCTTGGTGCAAGTTTTTGTAGAACCACTGGTTTTGTAATTCTTTATTATTGTGCTGGCATCTGTTGTCATTTTGCTCATAGTCTACAAATATTTTGCATGTTTCTAATCCTGTTTTTGCATTTTTACTCAACATGCATGTATGTATTTGATGCCTGTTAACCAAGGAGTGAGCTGTTTCATGGACCTTTTGTTTTTCAGTCTTGCCCTGAGCCATAAGGAACAAACAGTACTTGCAGTGTAATACAAGTGTGACAGAGTGCAGTACGCAAGTATATGAATAATTAATGGTCAAGATGAAGAAGGGTTGAAGATGAAAGGGGGGCAAGATATAGGGTTTTATTATGACCTCTGGTCACTGTCTGACTAGACTTGTAATAGTTTGCAAACTGACTGTGTAGTACTTACTGTGGCAGTGCCTGTAAGGGTCATCATGGATCAATAGTGTAGTAAGTGCAATTGAACCTATATATTCAGTATAAAATAATACTCTGTCAAAATTAGCATTCATTTGTATAATAATTTTGTATCCTTCATGGGTATGTACTCTTGAGCTGAACCTGGAAATGGTCCTTGTGTATTGATTCTCTGCCATGGTTGGCAGATTTCAGAAAAATAAATGTCATCTGCATGATGGTCATTGGAAAGGGGTATGAGATTGGTTTTCTTTTGTTTACCTTGATTGTTGCCATATCTTCAATGGGAACATTTGATTTCTGTCTTTGGACATGTTTGTTTTCCTAATTTTCCCTGTTTTTCTGACAGTTATGCTTTGTCATTTTTAGCTGTACGTCCATACACTGAACCAGAGTATTCTGATGAAACTATGACAGTGTATCAGGTTCCTTTATATGGTAAGTACATCCTCAGTATTACAGTATTCCACAGAGCTGTCCATGTTAATGGAAGAAAACCATGTAGGGAAGGTGTAAATATCAGCTTTGCAAACAATTTAATTTTATTGGCCAAATGTCATTAGCTGCAGTTTGCTTCAGTTATTTTCATAATGAAGTTTGTGGGTAGAGTTTCATAAACTACATTTTTGCAGTGGAAGATTTCCTTGTTTTCAACAACTTCAGCAGTCACACTTGAAGTGATTATTAGAATGAAAGCAGTAACTAGACTGTTTATGTATTTTGCATACTGCAGGTATAGTTGTCATGAACTTTTATTTTTTAAACAAAACTGATGACTTGCATTATTTATATTCTTTCATGACCACCTGGATGACCAGCAGTTGTGGGGCTGAGATCAGGGTTGTTGTGAATGTAACCCAGAGAATTATGATTGGGCCTGTGATGTTAACCCAATTATTATGCGTTTCAGACATGGATGCTATCAAATTCATGTAGAGAGCAAAGCTCGAGAGGCGACTCTTAGCATCCATATTGAGAGCACATAATGAGTTATGATTGGAGACCTGATCATAATTCTTTATAGTGAATAGAGCTTTATCTGCTACATTTGCTTCCAATTACAGGAATTTAAATAAATAACTGTTCTGAAAGCCAGTAAAGCACTTAGCAAGCCATTTGCAGCCTGCCAGCCTTATCTTTCTGCAACCAAAATATGACTTGACAGTAATTATTGGAACTGGTATGTAACTCTTATGAGAAGGCTAGTCTCTGATGCAAGAACACAAGGTATTCTACAGTAATTTAATATGAGTTTGAAAAGAGTTCATCATATCATTGTTTAATGACGGTTGCACAGGAGTTAATAGTTCAGGGTGGCTGTTGCTCACTATGGATGGGAGTGATATGCTTCTGTTTGAAGCAAATTACATTTTAACATTTCAAATAAATAGAGCAAAACAAGGTTTTGCATTGCATGTTAATAAAATCGTTGTTCTTCGAAGGTAAAGATAACTTGAAGTGCAATTTTTGATGATAAAATAATTCCATAAGTGACTGGAGGGGAGAGCAGTGCCCCCCTACCCCATAGAGGTGAAAGTTGTGTTGTGAGTTTCTTGTAATATGACACATTTGGAGACTTTTTAATGTGTTTATGAACTCGAGATGACATTTGCTGGCAGTAGTTGGGCATCTGTGATTCAGGCTCTGATGTTTTCAAAAACTTGTAATGGAGCATTTTCAACAGTTACACAGGCAACTTTTTATTGCCATGGTAATGTTGGACATTTTAGAGTGTGCACTCTTGTTATATGTAATGTTGTTCCAGTAATACTGGCTCCTCATCCCAGAATATTTTCTCTGCAGAAAACTATGTTCAGAAGCTGAAACCTAAAAACAGTTTTTTTGGGGGGAGACTCTCCTTCCCACCTCTTTTACAGCACTGATAGAAGCACCTCATTGGCCACCTGCACAGACTACACTTAAACTGTGAGGTATCTCATCCTAAGATGAAATAGTTTCCTTTTTTGTGTTGCTTTCAGATTGAGTGAGCTCTTCAGCACTAAGTTTTGAGTAACTGTTCATTTATTTTTTTCAAAGATTATGTAAATGTGTTTGCATACAGAGTCAGGCATGTACTGTTACTTTGCTCACTTTACTATGTCAAGTAATATTCTTGCCGCATAAGTAGGTATGTTAAGTTCCAGTTCCACATTTCTTGTACAGATTGTGTATCGTTTTTGTTTGTCCTCCAGAACTGCCTGTATCCTCCATGTTACACTGATGCAATCTTAAAAATATTATGTAGTATTCTGGATTGTGCCTTACCTATTAATATATAGAGAAATGATAACTTACTTTTCTACTGCTGATCCCTCTTCCTATACATTGCAGTATTCATCTAGTCTTTGTTCCTTTAGATTTGTTATCCCTGCGGCACTCTTTCTCCTTTTATTGAGGTACCTTCTTCCCCTCTATTTTTATATGTTCTATTTGGGTTTTTGTCATTCTCTGTACAGTACAACTGCTGGTCCTCATGCTAACCTTCTACCTGTGTCCATAATTTACCCATTTGTTTCTTAACCTATATTATCTGTGGAGGAGGAAGAAATAAGACAGTTGCTTTGGAAAATTAGCTTTGACACGCAGTTGTGTTTTAAAGCAGGGCACATAGTGCACACACTTGTAGGTTCATAAATGTTTATTAGGCTAATGACCACTAAGGCCCTTATAAGCCTAACTGGAAACCCAAATGTGACCCACAAATTTGATTTATATGGGCGGGGGGGGGTAGTGATTTACTGACTGCTTCTCTCCATTAGAGAGCGAGGTGCCAGATCAGGGTGAATTTCTGATTACCCACCCATTGGTCCAAGTTGCACTTAAATAAGGATGGTGAGGAACTCTGCTCTCTGCTTCACATGGTTGGGGAGTATGTTCCAGAGAACAGGAATTCTGTGAGAAACATATCTGCTCTCCAACACGTCCTATTTATGTTGCAAGCAGAATTTAGGTCTTTTAATCTAGTAGTTCTCTTGCTGTTTGTTTTGCTGATGTGCAAGAAGTTCATCAAAACAGGGTCCAAGTATGCCTTGTTTGGCAGACAAAGATAACCTCTGAGAAGTCTGTATGATGCCAAGTAAAGGATGGGGCTTTCAGGTAATCAGAGTAGGATATTGTGTGTACTATCTTATTCTTTTTGTAAGAACCAAGCATTCCAGATTGGCGCATATGTCTGGTCAGGTGCATACTGAGGGGGCATTAAGCTCTATGATGGGTCTAATGAGGTCTGAATACAGTGTTATGATGACCTGTCTGAAACTAGATGCCATGCCCTTAGGTTCATAGGTGTGTACTAGGCTAATGGCCCTGGAGCCTTTACAAGCCTAGCCCATAGGATTACCCTGGCATCATGCCACCCGGCCTTAGTTCCCACTGCCTCTGTCGAGTAAAGCCATTGGAGTGATCCCGAGGTGAATTTTCTATTTCCCATCCACTCCTCAAGATTCCTCTTAAAGAGGGCTTTGAGGTGCTCTGTTTGATATGTATGAGAAGTCTATTCCATAGCATGGGCAGCCTCTGGGTTATGAATCTGTCCCTCCAGCACGTTCTGTTTGTGGTAATGAGGTTGAGGTCTCTGGAGCGTGTGGTGCAGAGGGATTGGGTTTATTTAAATGTAGCATTTCTAACAGAGCTGGGTCAGACATGGCTTTATAAGTCAAGCAGAGATCACCTCTAAGTAGGTGATATGAGACAGAGAATAGTTGGAGTTTTTTTTAGTCTTTCCATCTAGGACAAGTATTTAAGGCCTAGGATCCTCTTTGTGGGGTACTTTTGTGGCCTCTCCAGTTGTTGCAGGTGTCTAGTGAAATACATGCCAAATGGGGCATTGTACTCAATGATTGGCCTAATGAGGGGAGAATAGAGGGAGACAATGACCTCTTTCTTCCTGGATGCAAAACCCTTGATAATCAGATGTGCCACATAAAAGGACTTTCTGACCACAGTGGCAGTGTGGTGGTCAAAAGAGAGGTTGCTGTCAACCTGTGTTCCCAGATTTCTTATAACGCCTTCTGTGTTCAGTGGATTACCATTGATGTGGTAGTTCATGGGAACTGGGTATTTCTGAAAGGGGATGACGAGACATTTTTTGGCATTGAGCTTAAGGCCATGGTTCTGACACTAGTCGTTGGTCTCAATGAGGCCTTTCTGTAGGATGTCAGCATCACTTGGGGATTTAATAATGGCACCCAACTTGCAATAGTCTGTGAATTGGTCAGCCAGAGTCCCTTTGTGTTGGACTGGACTACTGAGAACTAGATACCAAACCAGAGAGGACCCAGGACCAATCCCTGTGGGGCTCCACTCATGACTGGTCGTCAGTCTGACTTGGAGTCAGAACCCACAGTGTGAAACTAGCTATATATGAGATAGTTTGCAACCCACCTATTGATATAGGGGTTGATGCCTAGCTTAGAGAGTTTTTCTATGATTCCTGACTGGGGAATGGTATCAAAGGCCTTGGCCTGTTCAAGGTAGGCTGTATGAACCACCTTGCCTTCATCCACAGCTCTGGTGACTGACTCAAAGAAGTCAATCAAGTTGAGCTGGCATGATCTACCCTTCACAAAACCAAACTGTGTGGGATCCAGAGTTTGGAGATTTCCTATACCCTTGTTTATTAGGTCCATGATGCATTCCATAGCTTTGCATATCAGACTTGTCAGGCTATTGGGGCGATGGTTCACAGGGTCTGTAGTCGCTCCTCCTTTTTGGAGAGTGATGACTATAGCAGTGCGCCATTAGGTAGGGGCAAAGCATGAGGTGAGGCTGTGATTGAACAGGGCACATGGTTGAGGTGCCAATTCACTCTGTAGTTCATGTAGAACACAGCCAGGGATATTGTTAGGTCCCATAAAGGCTGTATTCTTGGCCATGGACAGTGCTGTTTTAACCTGTGCAGCAGTAATACTGGGTGGCTGGCAATCTACAGGTATTGTGATTGGTCCTTGGTGGGGGCGGGGGATAAAAATTGGCACTGAATCTGTTGGACATTATATTGGCAATATCTGTTGGCTCAGTATAGGAGGTACCATTGTGCAGTAGCTCAGGGCAAATCTGGGTATTGCCATGGAGGTTCTTTGCATAACTATAGAAGGCCTTGTGGTTGTCTTTACTATCTGTTGCAATTCTGTTTTAATAGCTAGCTTTAGAGGATTTGATGAGGGCTCTCAACTTTTTGTTGAGGCTGATAAGGGAGTTTTTCCAGTCTTGGGACTTCACCTTATTCCGCATCAGTTTCCCCCTTCTGTTGTAGAGTTTGTTTATAGCAGGGGACCACCAGATTGGCTTCCTTTTTTTGGAGGAGCTCATCTTGGTTCTATTGGGTATGGCGAGATCCATGCATTTGTGTAAATGTTCATATAGTGTATTGGTGTATGATTCAGAGGTCATGCAACTATCCTCCATTTGCATGGGTGCCGTGAAGTTAGGCACCTCTGTCCTTAGGTCTTAGGAGCCCAAAGTTAGCTTTGGAGACATTTTTTAATGGTGGTTACCTTTGGGGGGGGGTGTGGGAGGAATGTGGATTTCCAAGGTGATTAGTTTGTGGTCGGATCTAACCAGGGAGGAGTTAACTATTGGTGTAGAGCAGCGATCGCCCATGTTAGTAATGACCAGGTCAAGGATGTTGCTACCTCTAGTGGTGTAAGAACGAGCTGGTCCAGGTCATTGGAATTAATGAATTCCAGGAAATGTTGGGCAAGTGTATTGGTACAGGAGTAGTTTTCCCAGTTAATGGAGGGGTAGTTGAAGTCACCCAGTGTGAGTGTGTTAGGTTGGACCCGAATATTCTCCAGGGTGCTTAGGAACTTGAGTGTCTTGGGACATGGTTGGGGACCTTTAACAGGCTACAACCTTGAGCAACATAGAAAATATTTCTTACTACCTTGGACACATTTTATTCGAAGGACAGGTTACTATCTACATCACTTCTTCTATCCCTGACCCAGTGGATCAACTTTTAGGGGTGTTTTATCGTGTAATTAGTTACCCAGAGTGGCAGACTTTCCAAAAAATGCTATATTGCATTTCTTGGTACTGAGTTTTAAGCTATGGCTTGTCACCACACATTTGTCTGTATTAGACTTTCCTGAAGGATGTCCTCATCTTGGGGGAATTTAGTGACACTCCCAGTTTGCAATTATCTGTGAACTTGGTTAACCAGAGGCCTTTGATATTGGCTTTGACATCCAAGAAGTAGATGCCAAACAGCAGTGGGCCAAGCACAGAGGCCCTGGGGGACTCCACTAGTAATTGGCCTCTTTGTGGAGGTGGCCTCACCGATTCTTGCATCCTTGGTCCTATCAGCGAGCCAGCAAATTATCCATCCTGTTATAAAGGGGGTTATACCTAGTTCCTTAATTTTGTTTACAGTGTCTTGAGTGTGGTATTGTATCAAATGTTTTATCCAGCTCCTTTTCCCTCTCATCCATTGTTTTAGTGACTTTTTCAAATAAGTCCACCAGATTCAGTAAGCATGACCTTCCTTTGACAAAGCCATACTGCGATGGGTCCAGTGTCTGGAGGTCTCCTGTGTCCTTGTTCATAATTTCCATGATAATTCTTTCCATGGCTTTGCAATTAAGACTAGTTAGACTAATGAGCCTGTAGTTTCCAGGATCTGTTGAAGAGAGGGATGATCCTTCCAGTCCTGTACTATAGTTAAATGATGACTCCAGGAGTCCTAAGTCATATTTTAGACTGTTCAGGAGGCATCCTGAGATGTTATCAGGGCCCATTGAGGTCAAAGAAATATAGATGCCAAAATTGGTACTCTTGGCCTTTATTAGTTGTTAGAAAATGAGAATATAACATTTAATCTGATATTGTTAATCCTCGTTCAGTCATTACGTATGGGTATCGGTTCCGACCTCGGAACCGAGCCGGCCATTTTCCAAGCTCGTGTCAGCTACAAACTCTCAAGCTAATCTCTTACCCATAATCCCCCTCTCTCTGTTACCTCAGATTTCATTTGCCGCATTGCCATTCGGTCGTGTCAAACTGCTTCTCTTGAGCTAAGTGTAGATGTTTGTTGTCAGGCAAGTCATATATATATAACTTTTTCTGTCAGAAAAGTTTCTATTTTGTTGTCTCTTACCCTATTGCATTTAACGACCATATTTTCTTAAGTTTTCTTCTCTTTACTCTACACCTTTTACCGCGAGGTATTTCTCCCTTACCATCATTGGTAATCGTCCTTTCTTCATACCTTCGGGTATTCTTTTGTACCATTGCTGGTACCCTTTCTACTGTTCCCTTTTTCTATCATGGCAGATAAGAAAGGTAGTCCAGGATTTAAAAGGTGTTCTGATTGTGGACACATTACCTACATCAGATGCACACTCTTTGTGCGTTTATTGCTTGGGGGTGTCCCACTTATCTGTTGACCTGCCCTGTGCTATTTGTAAAAAATTTTCTAACAGAACCTTGTTAGAAAGGAAGTTGTTGCTGAAGGGACTTCTCAAATCTCCCTTTTCAGAGGCTATTTCTGGGTCGGAGGCTTCAACCCCTCCTAGAGCCCATAAGAAAATTTTGGATGATCCTACTAAGGCCAAGTCTGCCTTCGTCCTTGGCTGGGGACTCCCACCAACCAAGACCTAAAAAGGCTAAAGTTTCTGCTCCGGAACTCAGTCAGCCCCAGTGCTTTCAGTGCCTAGACCTTCAGCACTGAAACCTTCTGCACCATCAGTGATCTCAGCTCCATCTTCTCCTGTAGCTTTCACTATATCGGCACCAAGAGGCTCCTCAGTTCAGACTATTACAAGTACTGCATCGGCACCGACCATTCAGTTGGCGCAGACCTTGACCACGTTGGCTCCAACATCTTGCTCAGAACCGATGCCTCAGTTATTGGCTCCAATTTTGTCAGTTCCAGCTTCGGTACCGATCCTTGTGTCTGCAGACCATGACCTCGGCACCAATGATTACCTATGTGCAAATACCTGTAGTCCGGTCTCTCTCGGCACCATTGTTCTCGGTTTGGATTGGTGAGGTGGGCACCAAGCTTGTCTCTTCTGTGGACAGACCTGTTTCTCCCTACATCTCCGTGAGGTCCACTAGAAGCCTTTCCGAACAAGACATGTTGCGTCTTGTGGATCAAGTGCTTCTGGCCAGAGGTATCCCCCCCCCAGGACCTATCCTTCCTTGGGAGGCGATTACCCATATCCAAAGAACCCTTCTTATTCTCCTTCTTCATTGCCTTTGAAGTCCATTGATATAGCACAGACTTCCCCCTCTGGGGTTCCCTTTATGGATCTCACTAAGGAACCGCAGTTGCCTTCGTGGCAGGAGAGTTTTGCTATGACCCAGAATGACAGTTGTGACGCGTGTAATTTGC
This sequence comes from Protopterus annectens, assembly GCF_019279795.1. NCBI lineage: Eukaryota > Metazoa > Chordata > Ceratodontiformes > Protopteridae > Protopterus > Protopterus annectens. Next base: position 157,810,228 of record NC_056733.1, on the reverse strand, counting down.
TGTTCCACAGCCATCTGGGGACTTGGAGTCGGCAGGCTGAGCCACTTAGTGGAGGGGTGACCCCTGTCCTGGACACTCACCCCTCTTCAGGTGGACCAGCCTTTCAACTGATAGAGAAGGCTCTGGCTTCTGCTGGTGATACTGTGCTTTCTATCCCCCCGCCCTCCTCTAGTACACTTTTCACAAGTCGCACCTAGCAGACACCGGGTGCAAGTGCCTCAGGACATATTCCCACAGGAAACCCCTTTTCAGCTGTCTTCCCCAGCTTCTCCCTCTGAGGAAGTCCACCGGAAAAGTTTGTGTAAGAGGAAGCACATGGACTCCCTCATTGAAGACGGACTTTGAGGGGGAAGGATCCCCTCGGTCACCCTCTGAGGTATCCTTTGGGAATATCCTCGAAATCCTTAGAGAGGTGACTGGCAGCCCTCTAATCTGAGCTCTGAGGAGTCTGTGCTCCTGCAGGCCTTTTGCGCCCAGCCCCAACCTTCTGGGTTACTCCACCTGCCGATGAACTTGTCCGACTCATTGTTCAGCATGCGTGGAAGGCTCCTGACACCATTGAGGCTATTCCCCGGAGGCCAGATAAGATTTTGTCCCCTCCTGCTATGGATCCCCATTGGTCTAAAGGTCTTCCTGTGGATGTTCTGGTGGTGGCGCCGCAACAAAAAAAGATCTGGCGGAAGAAAAAAGCCAGACTGTCCATCCGCCTAACAGAGAGTCCCGGGCCCTGGACAAGATATGGAAGCGCACCTTTGCATCAGCGACATTTACTATCAGGTCCCTGAATTATATGGCACACTTTACCAGGCTTCAAAGGGATCTGATTTCCGAGCTCTCTGATACCTTGGCTGGTGCCGTGTCTGATGATGTCCGTGACAAAGTGGCCTCTCAGCTGGCCACCATTCAGTCAGTATCTAACTCCTCTATGTGACTGATGGCTCATGCATCAGAAGGAGCAACGAGAGCGGCGGGTTCAGCTGTGGTCTCGAGACGACAAGCCTGGATGCACTTGTGCAATTTTGCGGAACCCTTTAAGGGTTCCTTTCTTAACGCTCCCATTGAGGCCTCTTCGTTGTTTGGACCCAAAGTTAAAAGCACACTGGTCAGATGTGAACAGGACGGTAAGACCCTTTCTGCCGTAGGTGTCCGTTATGCTTCCCCTCAACATGCTTTCTCCCGAAACCAAAAGAGTGGGAAGATATGGTTCAAGAAATCTCAGGGCCCTTTCCGTGACACACAGGCCGAGTTGTCCCCTAGAGGCAGAGTGGGAAACTCACAGGGAAGAATCTCCTTTCGGGGCAGAGGGGTGTCCATGTAACCAGGGTTCCAGGGAGTCTTTCCCTGGCCAATCCTACCAGCGCTCCTGAAGAGCTGCCAAACTCCTTTCCTCTGGAGGTGGTTGGGGGTTATTTCTCCTTGTATCCTTCTGCCTGGCTAACCATCACCACCGATTCTTGGGTACAAAGGATTATAACCAGAGGTTATCATATCCCCTTCGATCTTTGTCCTATCCCTTCAAAAAACCTTCCCCGATGTTCCACCCAGTCAAAGGGAAGGAGAGAGAAAAGCTGCTAAGAAAGAGAGTCATCCAAATAGTCCCTGCAGACTAGATAGGATCCGGATTCTACTAGAGAAAATTTTTGGTGCCAAAGAAAACCAGGGACTGGAGACCAATTTTGGATCTCACTGTACTGAACAAGTTTGTGCGAGTACAAAAATTCCGGATGGTCACAATATAGTCTATCCTCCAGCTTTTGGAAAAAGACGATTGGATGTGCTCGATAGATCTTCAAGATGCGTACTACCACATAAACGTGGACAGGCCATCAAGAAGATTTCTGCGCTTCCATGCGGGAGCCAGTCACTACCAGTTCAGAGTACTGCCCTTCGGACTCGCTACAGCCCCCAGTGTGTTGACAAAGTGCATGGCAGTCATCACAGCTCACTAGCGACTATAAGGATTCCAGGTGTTTCCATACCTAGACGACTGTCTCATTTCCGCCCCCACCAGACATCTACTGGAAGAAGCCCTGGCATACTCTCTCCTCGCTGCATAAAGGCTAGGCATAACCATAAACTGGCAAAAATCCAGTCTCACCCCATCTCAGTCCATAGAATTCGTAGGGGTTATCTTGGATACAAAGAACTGCAGAGCTGCCATTCCAGAGCACAGAATTCTAAGGATAAAGCAACAACTGATTCCAGTCCTTTCAAGGGAGAAGTCCACAGCTCACTCTGTCCTACAGCTGTTGGGTTCTATGGCAGCCTCCATCACGATTGTCCCCCTGGCCAGGTTTCATATGAGGCTTCTACAATGGCTACTGCTCACCCAATGGTATCCTTTTCAGCATCCTCTTTCAGCCAAGATACGAGTAACCCACAGGTGCAAACAGGATTTAAATTGGTGGATGACACACAATCCGTCACAGTGGTCTCGCCCCTTCTCCCCCCAGCAACCCAAGACCACAGTGAGCACAGATGCCTCCCTGAATGGGTTGGGGCGGGCTGTGTCAGGGACAGACAGTCCAAGGCACTTGGTCCGAATTGGAGGCCCAACTAGAGCTGAGGGCGGTACTTCTAGTGTTGCTAGCATTCCATCCCCTTCTGCTGTCTGACGATTGCGATTCAGTCAGACAACATTGCAGTGGTCTGGTACATCAACAAACAAGGTGGAACCACGTCTTACCCCCTTTGTCGAGAGGTCATGAGGATATGGCAATGGGCGATGGCTACCAACCGTTTTCTTCTAGCAATGCACATTCCAGGGAGTTACAACGTGATAGCAGACAGACTCAGCAGGTGCATTCTACAGCCTCACGAGTGGTCCCCGAATCCCTTGATAGCGGGTGGAGATCTTCCACCGCTGGGGCCGCCCTTGCTGCGACCTCTTTGCATCCCCAACCAAATACAAATGCAGCAACTACTTCGACCTGATTCCCCCTCCAGGACAGTCACCCAGGGACGCTATAGTCCACGATTGGCCCTTGGGTCTTCTTTATGCATTCCCACATTTTCCCCTCATTCCCCAGTTTCTGAAGAAAGCCTGTCAGTGGAAGAGCAAGGTGATCCTCATAGCACCATATTGGCATCGTCAGATTTTGATCCCCTTCCTTTGGCCTCACCTACTAGATCAACCATGGATTCTCCATCCAACCCCAGAGTTGATCTCACATCCACAGAACCTGATTCATCCCAACTTGGACAGCCTGAAGCTCACAGCTTGACTACTGCAATTCCCTTGATTGCCAGGTAGAATGATCTTTCTTTACCAGTACGTGACATTCTCATTGCATCTCATAAGTCTTCCACTAGAATTACTTATCTAAGCAAATGGAAAAGATTTACCTGTTGTCTAAAAGAAAAACAAGTAGATCCCTTCTCAGCACCAGTGTCGATAATACTAGAGTATCTGGCCGACCTTTTTCAATCGGGTCTATCGGCCTCTACCATTAGAGATCATTTGGCTGCAATATCTAATTTCCATGAGGGTGTCCAAGACTCCTCCCTTATGTCACACAAATTGTGCAAGACCTTCATAAAAAGTGTGAATCATCTGAAGCCACCTTTTGGAGAACCTGTTCAACCACGGGATCTGTCATTAGTTCTACAAGCTCTGACAATGCCACCCTTCGAACCAGCTTCTTCTTGCGACCTCAAATATTTGTCATGGAAAACCTTGTTTTTGGTCACCATTACTTCTGCCAGACATATCTCTGAGCTTCAAGCTTTATGCATCAAGAGTCCATACTTCGTTTTTCATAGAGATAGTGTCTTTGAGAACTAATCCTTAATTTCTGCCAAAAGTGATCTCTGAAATGTCCATTAATCAAACCATTGAATTGCCAGTTTTCGTTCCCAGTCATTCAAACAGGGGAGAGTATTGCCTACCCTAGATATTCACAGGCAAATCCATTTTTACTTAAAAAGGACTACGTCCTCTCGTAAATCTGACCAGTTATTTTTGGCCTATTCTGGACCTAGATTAGGGTCAGCTGTTGCTAAGGTCACATTAGCTAGATGGTTGAAAGACTGTGTGACCTTCATTTATACACAACAACGTAATATTCCGTTGCCTACTACCATGAAGGCTCAATCGACAAGGTCAGTGGCAACTTCTGCTGCCTTCCATGCCAGAGCTTTTTTACATGACATTTGAGCAGCTGCAACTTGGTCTACACCTCATACCTTCATCAATCATTACAAACTGGATTTGACCTCCAGGGGAAGAGCATCTTTTGGTTCTGTGGTGCTCAGGAATGTCCTTCCATTAGAGCCTCACAGGAATAGAGGTAGCTGGGGACTCTGTCCCATACGTAAGGAATGAACGAGGATTCACAATATCCGATAAAGAAGTTATGTCTTACCATAACATTCCATCTGTATTGTTGTTCCTTGTTCAGTCATTATGACCCTCCCTCCTTCCCCCTCCTGTGGCTTCTAGTGGATCTCACCATCTGGTTCTCTTAGGTCATTTGACCAGAGGTAGCCTCTACCTTCTTTTGACTTGCAAACTCAATCTGAGGTAACAGGGAAAGGGGGATTATGGGTAAGAGTTTAGCTCAAGAGTTTGTAGCTGATGCGAGCTTGGAAAATGGCCGGCTCAGTTCCAAGGTTGGAACAGATACCCATATGTAATGACTGAACAAGGATCAACAATACAGATGGAACATTATGGTAAGACATAACTTTTTCTAGTCCATGGGTCTCGTATTTTGTGTGACGTTTTTTCAGTACAAATACTAAAATTGAGTTTTTTTATAAGCAAGTGCTTATTCACTTTGTTGTGGCTAGCTGTGGCTAACTGTTATGTCTAGTGCAGTGGTATTATTTCCCTGGTCATGCAAGCAATGAACAGATGTACCTCTTAGAAATTTTTTTTATTTCTTGTAGTGATGAAGATGGTAAATAGCAATGTATGTGTACCTTGTTGTCAGAAGTAAGGTCACAATTGATCGTTATTATTTTCTCTTTCTAATCGACCGTCCTTTACAGAGATGTTATATCTGCTTATTCCACACCCTTCAGTATGCAAACAGTTGAACTGGATTCCCTTAGAATGGTCATGCATGCTGTTTTTGTTTCTTGAAGCTTCTCACTGAGAGACATAACCTGCTTTGATTGTCTTCATGTTGTCTTGTGTTTTTAATCTTGTTCTCCTTTAGTTCATTTTGATGTAGTTGCACCTAAATCAGCAAAAATCTTAGGGTTTTTAGATGCCCTTGGTTAGTAGTAGAAGTATGTTGTGTCACACTATATGAAAATTTAATTAGATCGACCTAAGTAATTTGCTCAGTCACATTAGCCATTATAGAGGCTATATGAATTAAACCATGCATTGCAAGTTGAAACTCTTTAGTAGTCTGTAGCCTGTACCCTCTGTGTAAACGGCCAGATTAGCGCAGACTATGAAATAACACATTGTGGGGTTTTGTCTCTCCTCTGGTCATTACTGTCATGCTATGCGCATTGTCTGAACACCTTTGAAATTCAGAATGAGAAGCAACTGTTTGCTCATTTATGTGGTTTACTGTTTGGTTCCCAGAAACTAAATTAGGCTGGTGACATAGATTATCCTGACCTTAGCTCTGCCTTTTGTATTCAGACTTCAGGTTTTTACTTCTGGTAGTCAGTCAGCATTTCCATTCTGCTGTTGTACCTTTCATAAAATCTTTTCTTCACTCTCGCTCTCCCCGTTTCTGGAGCACAGCAGTGTTTTGTTTTTTTCATTGAGTAGAACAGACTCTTTTGATGTGCTCCACAGAAAGATGGACCCAGCTGCTTTTCAGTTCCATTTTCTTTTTCTTTTTTTGTGTGTTCTGCTTTTTCGCTCACCAGTGAGGCACCACACTGATTTCCAATTTTTTTTTTCAGATAATTTTTTTCCAGTTATATATTTTTTTTATTACCCTTTTGATCTGAAGTAGTTTACTTAATTTGGTCTTCAACCTGTGGGTTACGGATCCATACCAGATCCGACATGGCCGCATCACCACCATCTGATCTGAGCTCTCAGTTCCTCCCCTTACCCATAATGCCTCTGTCTCCTTCCAGATATCGTTTACTGCTGGAAAGCTAGCATCGTGGTCTGGCTTCTCAGCTAATCTTTGGTTGTTGTAAGTGATTTTTTTGGGTGTTTTTCACTGTTTCATTTTTTTCTTTTCTTGCTGTTCTTTCACCCCCCCCCCCACGCAGTCGGGTAAAAAAAAAAAAAAAAAGCCCTTTTCTTTTCTAACTTTTCTGTCCTTTTAGTAGAGTCCTGTCCGACACTCCTAAACAGGGTTTCAGAAAATGCACAGTGTGTGGCCATAAGCTTTCCCCAGCCCATGGCCACACTCTGTGCGTAGTGTGTTTGGGAGCGGCCCACATGCAAACCTCCTGTCATGTCTGTGCTGAGTTTAATCCTAGGGCGCTGAAGGGCAGGAGGGATAAACTTACTTTAAAGGGCCTGCTTCTTTCTTTGGGGGTGGTAGCAGCTACGCCCCCTACCTCTGTTGCGGCATCTGCTTCTACCTCTTCCCCAGCCTCTGGGACTCAAACTCCAGCCAAGAGCCCCAACCAGCCCGCTGCCAAAGATTAGGCCTATTTCTAGGCCTGGTTCTCCCTGGCTCCATTCTCCAGGGTTCTCCCTGGAGCTGGAGGAGTCAAGGATCCAGTCACCTGTATGGGTGTTCCTTCACCGGCACTCCAGATCGGTGTCATTGGCGTCGTCCTCCCTGTCCACCTGGAGCCTTCTAAGTGAAGAAGAGATGGATAAGATGATGCAGAGGTTTATCCACACCCAAATTCAGATGAGTCTTGCCTGCCCCCTCTCCCTCTAGAGAGGGAGCTCGCAACCTTTATTTATGCCGCTCACTGCTTCTCCGATCCGGCCTTCTGTTTCAGATCCCCTGTATCCGAGGACCCTCTGGGTCAAGGGGTCGGCGCCAGTGGTATTTCGTACCTCGACACTGGCCATTGCCTTGAGCATGTTGGACCTGACCAGTTCGGATCCGAGCTTTTGGAAGCCGTAGCCTCGGAGTCGGGTCCGAGGGGGTGCTGTCTACTCAGAGTGTTTGAGTGCAGTATCCCCTTCGGTATCTCGGCTCCTGGAGTCTCTGCTCTGACTCCCCCATCAGATCAGATGTGTACTGCAGAGAAGATCTGTTCTCCTTTGGCCTTTGATGTGGTGGAGAGGTTCTCTCGGTGTCGTTGAGACCCTTGACCATCTCCTCCTCGGACTCCGTCCCGACTCCCTCTCTTTTGGGTGTGGTCCAGACCGTCTTACCATATCAGGGACAGCCTGTGCCTGGTTTGCCTGCAGGAAGCTCCAGTGAGATAGCAGCAGAATGTTTACAGGTCCTCCCCAGAGAGTCCCACTGAGGAGGTTCTTTGCAAACGAATGTGTAAGAGGAGGTACCTGGACTCCCCACCGGAGTCCCTCACCTCAGACACTGATTTGGAGGAAGGAGAAGATTCCCCCTGATCACCCACCGAGGATGTCTCCTTTGGAGACATTATGCAACTCCTTTGCCGAAGGGGGGGGGGTCTGCCCAAAAACCAACCTCGGATGAGTCAGTGTTCCTCAAGGCATTTGGCACAGGCCCATCTACTTCCTGGGTGTCCCTTCCCACAGATCCCTTACTGGACCTGATAACATCTCGGGTGTGGAAGGAGTCTTCGAGCTAAAGATAGGAAATAATCCCTGGCCTGGCAAAGTTGATGTTTGGAAGGGGCAGCAAGGAGCCAATCATTTAGGTAAGGAAAAACCCGAATGCCTTGAAGTCTCAAGTGAGCTGCTACTACTGGTCTCATCAGGGATACCTTAGGCCATGCTTTGGCTCAGGTTTATGCAGTGCCAGTTGTGCTAAGGTCTTGTTTGGTTGGGTATATGCTAGGTATAGTGCAGCAAACTCCATCTGAAGGGAAGAAGGAGACGGGAGCATTATGGGTAAGGGGAAGAGCTGAGATCTCGGATCAGATGCTGGTGATGCGGCCGTGTCTGATCCAATACGGATCCGTAACCCACAGGTTGAAGACAAATGAAGTAAAACTACTCAGGTGGAACATTATGGTGAGTACATAACTTCTTTTTAGCTGGGTTAGTCCCACTAGACTCGTACACTCTTTTTCAGGGGAGACCAATAGTGGTATTTGTAGTATCTGGGGAAGTTTGGCCAGGGCATCAGGAACTTCCCCTTCTCTTAACTTCAGAATCTTTAATTATAATTTATTTTGAGAATGCACCACCTCATCAATTAAAATATTACTATTGGCCTCATTAAAATGATAAAACTAATGTATTTTGGCTTTTCCAGGTTAGGGGTCGCCACAAAAGAACTTTGGTCAGCTAATGATTGGCAGTGGATTTTTACGGTGCCGAGTTGCCAGCCCGACGCCCAACCGTCAAAGAAGGCACACCCATTGATGCATGCACCTACCTGAATGTCTTTAAATATCACTCGACCGCAGGGAGGACATGCAGACTCCACACAGAAGGCGCTCCAGCCGAGAATCGAACGGGAGTACCTTTTGCTGTGAGGCGACAACGCTAACCAGTGCACTACCACAGCTTAGCCTCATTAAAATGATAAATCTCATTATTATTGGGGCTAATCTCTTCTTATTCTTCTTCACCATCCTCACTGGGGACTGAACCCCCCCCCCCCCACCCAGTGGTGCATTCTCAAGATAACTTTAGAATCTTTAATTACAGTGGTATATTGTTGAACACTACTCATTTTTGGAATTTTTATAAAAGGTTTCACAGTTGTACCCACAGGAAATGTTGATGCAAGTGAACTGCTAATAGATTTTAAAACTTGTTTTTTACGGGAAATTAATTTAAATATCTTTGACAATAAGGGAAATACCAGTCAAGCACCAATTGTTAGGAGGAAAAGTAGCCATAATCCTCTGTTACACCCTGTTTTATGTAATTTTGAAACTCTTGTCTAAAGTGAGATTACAGAATATGGTAAACTCCAAAAGAAGAGATTTTATAACCTTAAGGAAGAGGGATATAAATTAAGAAAGCAGTGACAGAGCTATTAGAGTGATAAAATCTGATAAGGGAGGGTTCTAATCATTATGGACCATTTGGGTTTATACAGGTAAAATGCTTGAATTGTTACATAGTGAAGGGATATATATCTAAGTATCAAAAATGAAGCTAACGTTTCATACAGAGAAATAGAATGTGAAGTTGTTCTATCTAGTCTTCATTCTTTACTGATGGGTTCGGAACTGATCCTCGGTTCTGACTCGGTTGCTTACTAAAGCTCAAGGTCTCAAACCAGCTCATGGCTCCCTCCCTATCCCATGATGCTTTAGTGCCTTCCCCAGATCTTGTTTGCCGCTGAAATAGATCTGGTCGTTTACCAGCTCTGGCTAAGTGAATTCTTAATGATGATTATTGTTGTTCTTTTTCTCTAGTATTAGTGTTAGTACTGTTTTGGAAATTCTTTCTTGTTAGATTAATAGTTGGTGTGTGTCACGCCAACATTCTTTAGGCCTTTATAATCCCTAATCCTCTTTAAAGTTTGCAGTGTTTTTGATATTTAGCTTAGGGTAGTTGTTTGGTGTGCCTTCTGGTTAACTTCTTTAATATAGATATATATTATAGTGTGTGGTGTTTTAGAAAGTAGCTAGTTAAATAGCTTCTGTGGTTAACTTTCATAGATAAGAGTTTCTTATCCTTGTTATTACCTGTTTGTAAGTGTGAGATTATTGCAGAAGGCTTGTTTAAGTTAGAGGGCCTTTCACCCATTTTAGTTAAAGGGTTACTTCATGTATGTGTCTGGATACATTATGTCAAACCAGGAGGAGCAGAATTTCGAAAACCTTCAGGTTTTAAAAAGTGCCCTAAATGCTCCCAGAAAATGTCGCTAACTGATGGGACATTCGGAGTGTCTACTCCATTTACAGGAGTCCTGTTCGATTTGTCATGCTTTTAGTTCCAGGGTCCTCCAAGAAAGGAAAAATAAGTTGACCTCCCATTATGACAGATTTGGACCACTTTTGCTAGGAAGAGTGGGAAAATATTGCCACGTCAAAATGTGCCATGCTGATAGACTCTTACCCAAGAAGACTGAATGCTGTAATTAAATCAAAAGGTGCTTCAACAAAGTATTAGTTTAAGGGTGTGCACACTTATGCAACCAGCTTATTGTACTTTTTTTTTTTATTTTTTATATGTTTTCAGATGTGTTTTTCAATTGAATTGTGCAGGTTATAGGTCACATTAAAGGTGGAAAAAGTTTTGAAATGATTTATTGTGGTCTCATTTTTTATATCACACATGCCTGGCATTTTAACAGGGGTGCGTAAACTTTTTATATCCACTGTATAATCACGATACAAGGGAGATTCGGAATATCATTTTGAGGCATAGGCAGATGGTTTCCAAAATGCCCAATGATGTGGGCATTTTTTTGCAGCCCTTATTATATACGTGTAAAAGGGGACATAATGTTAGAGAAATTTTGGAAAAAAGTGCTAAAGCTTTAAAACTGAATTTGGAAGTATAAAACCAAAAAGAACTTATAAATGTAGAATGTGTAAGCAATGTTCCTATGTGGCTGATTGTGACACCTTAGACATTCCCAATATTGAATGAACTTTGAAAAGTTATAAATATATCAACTATCTAAGTAAGGGGGTAGGTTTGTTGTAAAATGTTTTTCATTTTATGTGGGCAAAACAAAGAAGCCTTTAAGACCAAGAATTTATGAACATTTCTGTGATATTCTGAAGAAAGTAGAAACAAACGCACTTTATAAACACTCCTTAGAATGTAGCAGTAGTCACTTTAAACTTTGGGTTTTAGAACGGGTGGATAAAAACTCAAGGGGTGGACAGTGGGAAACATTTTTAGAATACCGTGCACATCTTTGGCATCTGAAGCTCCGTGCCAGTATTTCTGGATTAAACTATCAAGTTTTCCTAGCCCATGTGTTGAAATTAACAGCTGCTAAACTTTGAGAAGATTAACAGGCAGTTTGTTAATTATTGGGTATTCAACAACTTCACTAACTTACTGGTTTATCACCTTTTAAAATATTTTTATATAAATTAATATATTCCTTTTTATGCAAATTAGTATATTTGTTAAATTTATAGAACCTATTTTGTTATTGGAAGATGAGGTGGATTTTCATCATCTTTTATTTAATAATTTGGTTTGTAGTATATACTGTATTGTGATGTGAAGTAATATGGGACTGGGAACTAAACACCAATTAAATTACACGTGGGGTTTTAAAACTTGTGATTTAATAATTTGTGCTAGTTCTGATGAATTCTGTTGCGAGATGAAAGCACTTAACTCATTTAAAATAAATAGTGATTATTTTATCCATATAGTGTGTTCTGTGGTCACATTAAGGTTGTGGCTTGGATGTTTTTGTGAGGTATTTTATCTTTTATTATACTTTATTATTTATTAATTCATTTCTGTCCCTTCTCATTTTGTTTGTATTCATAATACTTGTTTGTTTACTGTCACTTATATTTGTCCAAGCTGAGACTGAAGTAAGTCTGGTTGGAGCAGTGCTTACCACTATTACCAAAATGACTTAATAAACGCATTATTGTTCATTGGCTGTCTTCTGCTACTGTTTTTGTTACTCCCACCATTGTAAATTTGTTCCAACCATGGTTAGGGCATATTCCACTAAAGACTTTCCCTCTTTGTTGGCATATTGTAAAGGCGTGGTCTCTGGAAGCATTCAAGGGGCAGCAGATTGGTCCTGTGTTCATACCTGTACAAACTATTACAAACTGGATTATTTTTCAAGTTCCAGAGCAGACTTTGTGAGTTCCATTCTCCAGGGGAATTCTGGATCCTTATCCTTTAATCTCCAAGGCGGGATAAACTTTGGAAATCTCTCCAAATGCCACTGTGGCGATGTGAATGATGAACATAGTATGATTGCTCAAGTTCTAGTTACCTGTAACAGTAGACATTCAAATTTCACACTCTGTGGCAGCACCCAGCCACCCCACCTTATTTTGTGTATAGTTTGGCTGTACCCAAAATAGCTGTGTTGGTTGGCTGTTTGCTATTTGTATTGGTGTTTTGTGGCTGAGTATTGGTTGGTCTCCGATTCTTGCTCCTGGTCCTTCTTGGTTCTTCCTACTTAGTACTAAAAGCCTGAATAACTGACTTTCTGTGATGGGGGTTGGGCTTCCCCTGGTGGGAGGTGATTAGCCAATCACCTGTCACAGGGAGTCAGAGGAGGGAATTCTGAGCACAGGATAGCTGCCAGTGTGGGTTAGTGCAGGGCAAAAAACCCCATGTGCCACTGAGGCAGTGTGAAATTCAAACATCTACCATTATAGGTAAGTAGGACTTAAAACAATGGTACTTGGAAGTTTATTCTGAATAATTGTGAAAGTATGAGGAATATTTTATCTGCAATTCCCTCCCGTGAGGAAAAACCTGCTTTGTGTGGTTTAGTTTCTTTCATTTTTCAGGTCACTACTTATTGCTTGGTGTGTATATGATTCTGTAGATACTACTTTCAGGGTTGTAGCCACTGATATTATGTTTGTCTGGCTGCATTCTCAGAACCTCTCAGAAGATGTATGAAAAATAATGTTTTAAATTCTCCTTTGGATAGAGGTTTAGTTTTTGGACCGTATACTGCAGAGCTTTAGTTTTTGGACTGTATGCTGCAGAGGTAATCAAAAATATATTGAGAGAGGTAAACTGGGTCAGGGAATACCAGATTTTTCAGCCCTCCTCCTAGAACTCTTGCAAAGGATTTTCTGTTTCTTGTGTAATTTTGGCAAGAAAAAGGATACAGCTTCAGCTGATTTACAGGTAAGAATATGTTTAAAACAGTGGCAGGGAGGTTCCAAAAAGAAAGCAGGAAGGCAACAGAACAAAGGACAGTCAAATAAGGCAGAATAACTGTGTAAGATACAGCCTTCCCACCAAACCTGGTATTCTCTTATCCCTTCTAGAAAGTCTAAAACTCCTTTTCTCTCTTAAGCAACAGATCGTTTCAGACTGGTTCTCAGGCTAATTCAGCAAGAGTACAGGTAGCAGTGGAAAGAAATTTTTCTAGGAATTATTCTACATCCGTTGGTCCAAAGCCCTCTATTTCTTCCAGTCTTACAGCACATGTTGTCTCAGAGGATAATTGAAACAGTTCCTCCTTCCCAGTTGGGAAAATAATTTTATTCAAGAATGATTTTAGTGCCAAAGAAAGAATGTCTCTGGAGAGCAGTTCTGGGTCTTTCTTTTCTAAACCAATATGTGATGATGCTAAAGTTAAATGCTTTCCTTTCAGAACTTGTTAGTTGCTTCCTCATTTGAGGTTTTGGTAACCTTGGATTTAAGACGCTTCTCATCATATTCCTATTCATCCAGATTTCATGCATTTCTTAAGGTTTTGTGTGTCTAGGGCATATTTTCAGTTCTGTGCCGTACCTATTGGGTATTCACTACTCCAAAAGTGTTCAGTGTCTAGCTTCAAGTCATGGCCCGCTACAGGTATCCACATATTTCCATATTTAGATGACTTGCTTATCTATGCATTGTCTTTTTCCAAGTCTCAGGAATTTTTTGACTGGGTCAAAGATTTCGTACACAGGCTGGGAATGCAAGAGAACATTCAAGTCTTTTTTGACTCTATCACACAGGATGCTTCTGGGGTGTCTGTTAGATACCACAGTACAAAGACCTTTTCTTCCACAGGAAAAATAGATTTATATTTAGAGCTATTCCAGTGGTTTTCTGGGCTTTGGTTACTGTGAGAGAATACCTCAGAATTTTGGCTCTCGTGTTATTTATTATTCTCATGATACCTTTAGCAATACTTCACATGAGAAAGATGCAATGTTATCTGAGGTCTCATTCATCCTAGCAGCCACACTCCTTGTATTTTCCGATTCTAGTGTTGGGATTTGAGAGAAGGTAAGCCACTTACTGGAGACCTGAAACATCCATGAGTTTAGATCTCCCTTTCTCCTGTCGTGCTCCAAAGAAGTCTGTCACCACAGTTGCTTTAGACTTTGTTTGGGGAGGAGTGTAAAGAATAAATGAGCAAGGTATCTGAGACAACAGAGACACAATCACATACGGGCAAGCATCTCTCTTCTGTTTATCAAGGCATTCACCCCTCTGAATCACCATTGGTCCCAAAGATGACTTCAGGTAGTTACAGACAGTACTACAGTAAGGTAGCACTACTATGATGTGGTACATAAACAAGCACGATAGAATCAGATCTTGTCCCTGTGCAGACTAACCATGTTAGGATGCAATATTGCTTTACAGCACAGTCTCACTCTACATGCATCTTACATCCTGTTTGAGCAAAACTGTGTGGCAGACAAGCTGAATAGGACAAAGGCAGACTATTATGAATGGAGACTAGATCAAGGTGTCTTCCAATATTTGATCTCTGGCAAGTTCCTCAAGTAGACTTGTTTGCCTCCTCATTGAATAGTCAACTGGCAAGATTCTGCTCCAGGACACAGTGCAAGAAAGCTTAGAAGACTGATGCCTTTTCTTTTCCTTACAGAGGAATGTTCGTATATGCCATTCCACGCTTTCTACCGATATCTAGATTACTTTTGAAGATTTAGAAGTAATTCCCCAGGATCATGGTGGTGCCTTCCTATCAGCCCAGGGAACAGTGGTTCTTCCTTCTTTTGGAATTGGCTAGGGGCAATTACTACACGCTATCACACAGACTGGATCCCCTCACATAAGAACAAGGATATTTTATACATCCTAACCCCAAACAATTTCAGTTGACTGCTGGATGATGATGTCCTAATACTGTTTAGATACCATGAAATGGGGGGGGGGGTTCAGGGAAGCTCAAGAAACCAGGAAAGACTGGGATTTTGGATGCAGATCCTTAAGGAGAATAACAATGATCATACAGAATATTGTATTCATAAAGTAGCAGAAAGTTCTAAGAACTAATCCAACACAGGAATGGAGAAAGGAAATTCTACCAATAGGGACAACTGCAATTAGGGATACAGACAGTAGGCAAGAGGGGGCTGGAAATTATTGGAGAAAATTTGCAAAAGAACCAAGGTATTGGGAGAACATAATTAGAGGTGGAAAGGTAATAGAGTGGGAGGAGGCCAAGAATGTATTTGGACTGCAGACTAGACATTGCTTTCCCCATCAAGGATTGATGGGAGTATAGGCAAAGAGAAATAAATGGAGGGATCCAAAGTGAAAGACCAGCACTGGTAGAGTTTTTAGCAAAATCTAGAATAGAAGCCAATCTTAAAAAAGGAATAATTAGTAGAACGTACAAAATATTGCATGATAACTATAAGATTCAATCAGAGGAGGCTAGAAAGGATTGGGAAGAGATTTGATAAGCAGTTCACAAAGAAAGAATGGAGGGTATGTTTGTCACCAAAATATGCAACTAAGTCTAGAAGATTTAGGATCTTTGCTTGGAAGTGTTTACATAGGTATTGTTATACCCCAAGTAGACTCCAAAAAATTTCCTCAGGCAGCAAATGTTTAAGGTGTGATGGGAAAGAAAGAGGTAATTGGTAACAAATATTATAGGAGAGTAATGAGCTGGCAGACTGCCCTGTCAGAGATATTAGGTGAGCAAACTGGTATACCAAGGACTTTTGTTTAGAGCTATGATACAGAATTGGAATTGCTTAGAAGTAGTAAGGCCTTGCACAGTCTAATTATGGTGGCTGCCAAAAATAGTTAATTACTAGAAAAGGGAAATAAAAGTCTAAACTAGCTTTATCAGAAGGAGTGAATATAGTAACAGATAAAACAACAGGAATAAGTATCTTTAGAAAAGGGTAGGAGCAGATTTACAGAGAAAAAATGGGAGTTGTGGGAACAATACATGCAGAGTTGAAATGAGGTTTGAAAGAAGGCAGGATTTGAATGAGCTATGTAATGTTTGATTGACCATGATTGGATAAGTGATCTATAATGTTTGCAACTAAAATTATGTCAATATTGTTTGATGTACGTTTGCAACTAAAATTACCAAAATGGTGTGTTTTCATTTATATAAGTATATGATTTCCTATGTCATACGTGATAATTTTCTATAGATGTTCCTTGTTTAAAAAAATACTGTTTAGATACCTGTTTACTAAGGATGTGCAGCAGATACTGGGGGCAAGAAAGTCTGCTACTAGAAAATTGTCTATAAGCAAATGGAAGGGGTTTTCTAGATGGTGCCAACAAAATAACCAGCACCCATTCAGAGCTAGTGTTTCTCAAGTTTTGCAGTATTTGTGTGAGTTAGTTTCCTACCTTACTCTTTAGAGTCCGAGTCATACTCCTCTGTCACAGTTCATTTGTCAGCCATTTTAGCACGTCTGCCATGGACCCCCCTCTTTCAATACATTCTCATAGCAAAATGTTTTTAAAAGTGGTTTTATATAAGAAACTCTTAATTTTGTGTTATAGAAGCTAACAGTTGCTCCATTTGAACCAGCTCATCTGGCTGACTTGTGGTTCTAAATATGGAAAACAGTTCTACTGATTGCTCTGACCTCTGCAAGAAGAGTATGTGTGTTGCAAGCTCTTATGGTGGGTCAACCATGTCTAATTTGCCATAGAGACTTTTTTTTATTTAAGAATTTAATCCTTTTGTGCGTAGAGTGGTATGTGAGTTTACTTTAAGCCAAACTATCCATGTCTGTCTTCTACCCTAAAGCCCCAAATAAAGATGCTTTTATACCTTGGATGACCAGATAAGACTCTGTCTTGACAGAGCAAAGTCTTTCAGAATTTCCTACCAGTTCCTTTTTTTTTTTTGTATAGGTAAGAAGAGAGAACCTACGTCAAAGCAGGATATTTCCAAATGGCTATCTCAGGCCATTACCTTTTGTTATTTCCACTCCATCAAAACTATTCCAGGCATAGTCAAGGTACACTTTACTAGAAGCTTGGTTTCATTTATGGTTTTTTGGAAAGAATTGGACTCATAGTATTCTAGAAGCCATGATGTTGTCTTTTGTACATACTTTTACAAAGCACTACAAATTAGGTTCCTTCCTCAGGCCTAGGTCAGGCTTTGTTAGGTCCATTTAGCAGGACTCCTGGACATTTCCCCTTCTACCTCTCAGTTACTCTAAACCATGGGTAATCTGCCCATGTAGCTTAGGCTACTGCAGCAGTGATCAGTATGATGAACATAGTAGAGTTGTGTTAAGTAAACTTACCATAAGAGTAGATGTTTGAATGATCACTGGTGCAGTAACCACTCTCTCCTTACATGCCCCTTGCTATTTTTTATGACATGGTGTGGATGTCTGGTCTTGCTCCTTTAAGGCAATGTTTTCATTGCTTATCCTTCCTCTCTCAGTTGACATGAATGCTCTGAAGCCTTGGTGCCCAAACTAGTGTTTTACCCAGTTCATCTCAAGCTTTTTAAAGCTTAGAACATGATGGAAGGTACCTTGAAGCATTGGAGTCTGTCCGACTGCTGTATTCTTGACAGGATGTAGCCCATATAGCTTAAGTTACCACAGTAGTAATCATTTGAACATCGGCTGTTAAGTGCAGTTGTGTAAGTAAACTTACCGTCTGCTACATATGGTAAAACCTCACAATTTCTGCAGTGGTAGCAATGTTAGGGGAGGAGCAAACAGTGGCAAGATTGTTAGCCAGATGGGACAGATTAAAATACAATCAAAATTAAAATTGATTAGTGTCACGGGAGAGTCTGAACTCCTTGAAGGTGGCAGTAATCTCAGCTATATTAAAGCCCAGGGCTGATTCATTGGGACCAGGCTGTCCAAGACCTACTTCAGTTTTGCACCGGGATTATAAGGCATTGATGTCAATTCTGGCAGCAAGACTGACAGAAGTCATCCAATAACTAATAGAGGAGGATCAGTGTGGTTTTATAAAGGGTAGGCAAACCTTTGATGTGATTAAAACCATTTTAGACTATACCATGCACAGCAGTCCAACAGGAAGATTATGGTGGTAAGCTTTGATGCAAAGAAGGTATTTGCTAGATTAAACAGGCTATTTTTATTCACAGTTTTCCAAGAATAGTTTTAAACAAAATTATTCCTGAAAACCTATCGGAAAACTAATGGCACTATTAAAGTGAATGTAGAACTATCCTCTTGCTTTAGTGTACTATGAGGAACTGGACAGGGTGTAAATTATCCCCAAATCTTTCCACATTTTCTTCTACACCCTTAACTATTCAGTTAAGATTGTCTAATGTCTCAGGGCTGATGGTGGGCACAGAAGAAATGCAAATTTCTGAATGCGTGTGGTGTGTTAATTTGTTACACCACCAGAAATGTATTTATACCTACTATTTAGGTCCTGGCAGACTTTTGGGAAAACATTCAAGATGAGAAATGTAATAATCTGAAGTAGTTAACTTCATTTGGGCATCAACCTATGGGTCTTCGGAGCCATATCGAATCCGAGCCGGCAGTTTCCAACAGCTGAGATCCGAGCTCCAAGCTCCTCCCCCTACCCATAATCCCCTGCCATCCCTACCTGACTCCAGATCTAGTTTGCCACGGTTGAGGCCAGCAGCTTGATCCTTGAGTTTCAGGCGTCGGTTGTTTCATAGCAGACTTTGTGAGAAAATTTAATCTTTTTTTCTGTTACTTTCCTGTCAGAAAAAGTGTGTTTGTGAGTGTTTAGCATCTCCTCGTAGTTTTTCTCTTTACAGTCTTTAATTTAGCTTATCCCCCCCCCCTCGTGAAAGCGTTAGGGCGTGTGTCTGTGTGTGATTGGGGCCTAGTGTGTGTGTCCTTTTCTTAGTATAATGTCTGAGGCCCCAAAGACATTTTTTTCTAAATGTACAGAGTGTGGCCATAAGCTATCCCCAGCGGATGGCCACACTTGGTGCGTGTTGTGCCTTGGAGTTGAACACCTCTCCTCTGCCTGCACTATTTGTGCGGCGTTCAACCCCAGGACACTTAAGAACCGGAGGTCGAAGTTGATTCTGGCGGGACTTCTGCCCCCGGACTTGGCTCCGACCTCCGGTCCCCCCGTGGTGCCTGCCGCAGCCACGACAGTACCTACAACTGCTTCCCTTCCCCTGGCCGGGACTCAACCTCCCACATTGGGCCAGGAGGATAGCGAAGCCAGAAAAGAGAAGCGCAGGGAGAAGCACCACAAGCGGCAGGCTGAGGCCTCTACATCGGCCCCACCAGCTAATCGGGCTTCTCCCTCCAAGACCTCCGAGCCTTCTCCTTCTCGGCTCCGGTCACCTTGCTTCTCACCGGGACCGGAGGAGGAGGAAGACCAGTCTCACTCGAGGTCATCGAGGTGGCACTCCCGTCCCGCCTCGTCCAGGTCCACCAAAAGCTTAACGGACGCTGATTTGGACCGGATGATGAGAAGATTCCTCCAGGCCCAACTACAGATGGGAGTGCTCCTGCCCCCCCCCCTCCGGGGGGGGGAGTTCGACCCCCTTTTTCACCCCAATAGCTCCTTCTCCAACCCGCTTCCCGGGTTTGGAGTCCTCAGAGCCGAGTGGCGTTGGAGCCAGGGGTGTGTCGGCGCCGATAGTGTCGGGTACTTCGGTGCCGACAGCGCCCTCGAGTCTGTCGGGTCCCTTTTCGGCTGATCCGAGCTCTCGGAGTCGAGAGCTGAGCTTCGGATCCGAGGGTGTCAGTGTGCCTTTGGCTCCGTCCAGGTCGGAGCATACTGGCCCGTCGGATCAGATAGCGTCGGCCCCGATCTGCTCATCGGATCCGAGGGAGGGTTTGCTCTTGGATCCCAGAGAGAGCAGCTCTCCTTCGGCTTCCGATGTAGTGGAGAGGGCTCTGTCGAGAGATTCCAGGCCCCCGGCCACAGCTACAGCTCCACCCCGCACTCCTTCTCAGTTGGCTCTGACTTCTATCACCCGGCCCCAGGGACAGCCTGATCTAATGTCCCAGGTAGTTCCCTTGTTGGGACATGATGAGCCTGGTGAGGCCTCCTCGGACAGCCCCCCCCCGAGGAGGTCCCTCACAAGCGCAAGTGCAAAAGGAGGCACTTGGACTCCCCTGAGTCCTTGACCGAGGACACAGATTTGGAGGAAGGGGAAGGCTCCACAAGATCTCCCCCCGAAGACGTTGCCTTTGGAGACATCATGGAGATGCTCAGAATAAGGGGAGGGTGGTCCGCCCCAAAGCCTATCTCTGACGAGTCTGTGTTCCTGGAGGCATTTGAAGCAGGCCCGTCTACCTTTTGTGTGTCCCCTCCAGCCGACCCCCTAGTAGACCTGATCACTACCAGGGCGTGGAAGGAGCCGGACACTGTGGAGCACATCCCGAAGAGACCTGATAGGATACTTAGTCCCCCCTCCGACAGAGTGCACTGGAGTAAGGGATCCCCGGTAGATGCCATGTTGGTGGCAGCAGCCACCAAGAGGGAACTGGCCTAAGAAAGTCTCTCGGTCCATCCTCCTAGCAAGGAGTCTCGGGCGATGGACCGCCTTGGGAAGCGGGTCTTCAGTTCAGCTACCTTCTCGGTAAGGTCACTGAACTACATGGCATGTCATACGGCTCCAGTGAGACCTTATTAAAGAGTACGCTGGGTCGCCCCCAGAGTCCATGTCGGCGGAGGACAAGCAGGTGTACCCTACCTGAATGGCCACTCTAAGGTCTATTTCTAATATCTCTATGCGGCTACTATCCCATGCTATGGAAGGAGACGGTGTCGTCATGAGGCAACAGGCGTGGCTCCGCCACTGTGATTTTGCGGAACCCTTTAAGGCGTCGTTAGCTAATGCCCCATTCGATGGTTCTGCCCTCTTTGACAAAACCGTACACGAAACTTTAGTCCAGAGTGAGAAGGATGGGAAGACGTCTGCCGTCGGAGTCTGCTTCTCTGCTCCCCAGAGGTCTTTCTCCAAGAACCAAAAGGGACAGAAGAAGATGTGGTTCTGGAAGTCGCAACAGTCCCATGACGCTCCGGACACCCAGTCCTTCCGAGGCAGAGGACGACAGGGTGGATGCCGCCCTAGGGGCAGAGGGGGTCCGAGGAATTTTGGTTCCAGAGAATCTTTCTCTGATCGGCCCATGCAGCAACCCTGAGTGGTTACCCAACTGCTCCACTCTGGAGGCAGTCGGGGGGTGTTTTTCGAGGCACCTGGGAGCTTGGGAGTCCATCACGACAGATCGTTGGGTGCTTCGTATCATATCCAGAGGTTACCATATCCCATTTCTTCATCCCCCTTGCAATCCCAGATTCCTCCCCGATGTCCCTCCCGATCAGAGGGAGGCTGTAGCTGCAGAAATCCAGCAGCTGCTAGAAAAAAGAGCCATTCAGCATGTCCCCCCAGACCAGTTCGGATTGGGCTTTTACTCCAGGTTCTTCTTGGTGCCAAAAAAGACGGGGGACTTGAGGCCAATCCTCTATCTATCCCTCTTGAACCTGTCAGTAACCAAGGAAAAGTTCCGGATGGTCACACTTCAATCCATTCTCCCCCTCTTGCAGGAGAACGACTGGATGTGCTCTATAGACCTCAAAGATGCGTACTACCACATCTTGATGGACAGACGCTCAAGGAGGTTCCACCGCTTCTGGCTAGGAGCCAGTCATTACCAATTCAGGGTCCTTCCCTTTGGTCTCACCTCAGCCCCCAGGGTGTTTACCAAGGTTTTGTCAGTGATAGCGGCCCACCTGATACTCCAGGGAATTCAGGTCTTCCCCTACCTGGACGACTGGCTCCTGACCGCCCCCACAAATCTTCTCCGTCTAGCTCCCCGGCTGGGGATCACAGTCAATGTAGAAAAATCTTCCCTTCTGCCGACACAAATCATAGACTTCATCGGAGCCAGGTTGGATTCAAGCCGGCTCCTAGCCTTCTTGACTTCAGACCGACTTCAAACCCTGAGACTCCATGTGTGGGCCATTCTTCAATCCCCAGCCCCTTCAGCAGTTCTGGTCCTGAGGGCCCTAGGGTCGATGGCAGCTGCCATCAACCTGCTACCCATGGCGCGTTTGCACATGAGGGTCCTGCAGTGGATCCTCCAAGTCCAATGGTCCTTCCTGCATTACCCTCTAAACCATCCCATTTGCCTCAGCAGGGTTTGCAGGAAGGCCCTCTTGTGGTGGCTCCAGTCCCGGACCTCCTCAAAGGTCGGCACTTTGCTATGCCCCATCCCCTAACCATGGTGACCACGGACACCTCTCGCCTTGGATGGGGGGGCATATTCTAGGCAGGACAGTCCAAGGCACGTGGGACCACACGGAGACCTCGCTGCATATCAATGTCGTAGAGATGAGGGCGGTGCTGTTGGTGTTGCAAGCACTTCAGAGTCTTCTTCCCATTGGGACTATTGCGGTCCAGACGGACAACATGTCGGTAGTCTGGTACATCAACAAACAAGGAGGAACCAGGTCCTATCCACTTTGCCGAGAGGCCATGAGAGTGTGGGAATGGGCGATTTCCACCAACCGCTTTCTCATAGCAACGCACATTCCGGGACGGTCAAACATCCTAGCGGACAGACTGAGTCGCACGATTCTCTTGCCTCTGGTGGTCTCTGAATCCCGAAGTAGCGAAACAGATATTCTCCAAATGGGGTTAACCTTGTTGCGATCTTTTCGCTTCTCCCTCAAACACGAAGTGCAACGACTACTTCGCTCTAATTCCCCCACCCAGGGAATCCCCCCGAGACACTCTGGTACATGCTTGGCTGCCCGGTCTCCTCTATGTTTACCCTCCTCTTCCTCTAATGCTGAAGTTCTTACAGAAAGCCAGATGGCTGGGGAGCAGAATAATCCTCATTGCCCCATTCTGGCCTCGTCAGGCTTGGTTCCCTTATCTACGGTCTCATCTAGTGAATCCTCCCTGGATTTTGGATCCCATCCTGGATCTGATCTCGCACCCATTAGACCTTCCGATCCCGAATCTGGACAATTTGAAGCTCACGGCTTGGTTGCTCCAGTTTCACTTCTAGCTAGGACTCCCGGTATCTCTTCCCCAGTCAAAGCTATCTTAGTGGCAGCCCACAAGCCGTCTACTAGAAGGCTTTATGATAGCAATTGGAAACTGTTCTTTGTTTGGGCGGAGCAAAAAAGCTTAGACCCCTTTACGGCTCCATTGCCTGCGGTGTTAGACTTTTTGTCAGGACTTTTTGACCAAGGAGCCAGCTCTTCCACGGTCAGAGTTCAGCTGGCAGCAATTTCACATTATCATGTGGGGAGTGACCTAGGCCCCTTGATCTCAACCAGATTGTGTAAGGCCTTTTTGAAGGGTACCTTCCTACTAAGACCCCCGGTGAAGGATGTTGTCCCTCCTTGGGATTTAGCGCTCGTACTCCAGGCTTTGACAGCTCCTCCCTTTGAGCCTGCAGCTTCAGTGGATCTTAAACTATTATCCTGGAAAACAGCCTTTCTCGTCGCTATCACTTCGGCCGGAAGGATTTCTGAACTTCAAGCCCTTTCCGCCAAGCCACCGTATTTGACCTTTCATAAAGACAGAGTATCCCTCAGGACCAATCCCTCTTTTCTTCCTAAGATTGCTTCCGAATCAAATATCAATCAAACTATTAATTTACCTGTCTTTTTTCCCAATTACCAAAACAAAGGCAAATACAAGTTGCACTCGGATGTTCATAGACAACTACGTTTCTACTTACACAGAACAGCTGGTCATAGGCAATCAGACCAGAGGTTTATTTCATTTGCTAAATCTAATTTTGGGAAATCAGTTTCAAAAGTTACACTGTCCAGGTGGATTTCACAGTGTATTCTACTGGCATATGAAAGTTCTGGCCGGCCCGCACCCCAAGGAGTCCACGCCCATTCTACTAGGTCAGTTTCCACCTCTGCTGCCTTTTGTTCTAGAGTCTCATTGGATGAAATTTGTTCAGCAGCCACTTGGGCTTCATCTCATACCTTTATAAATCATTATAAGTTGGATCTGGACTCCAGAGAGAGAGCATCCTTTGGCTCTGCAGTGCTCCGGAACATCCTTCCATAAGGACCTCCCAAGATTTAGGTAGCTGGGGACTCTGTCCCATAGGTTGATGCCCAAATGAAGTTAACTACTTCAGATTAAGAAGTTATGTACTCACCATAATGTTCCATCTGAGTAGGTAAACTTCATTTGGCAGCAACCGTCCCCCCCCCTCCTTCCCCCTGACTGTCAGATGTTTATATTACTCTTTGTCATCTGATTGTATCTAGGTCAGATCATGGACTGGCTATTTGGTGCAGGTCTTGCATTACGCAAACTCGACCTGAGGTCAGGTAGGGATGGCAGGGGATTATGGGTAGGGGGAGGAGCTTGGAGCTCGGATCTCAGCTGTTGGAAACTGATGGCTCGGATCCGATATGGATCCGAAGACCCATAGGTTGCTGCCAAATGAAGTTTACCTACTCAGATGGAACGTTATGGTGAGTACATAACTTCTTATTAACAAGACATACCTTTGGCATTATTTTCTTTTTTTGTTTATTTATTCTTTGTTGACTGGGTTAATCCCACTAGGTTGGTATCCCCTTTCTAGAGAAGACCCGCAGTGTAAGTTATACTACTAAGGGGCATTTGGCCAGAGCACTGGAGGGACCTTCTTACTTTCTGGAGCTGCTAGATGATGCTGGACGGCTCCTAGAGCAGAAAGAAAGGGAAGTGGCATGGAGGAGGAGCGAAAAAACTATGGAGACTTTGGAGAAGAAAAGTGAAAATTTGGGAAAAAATTGTTTGATATGAGCTTCAGAAATATAAAAGATTCAAGTGTGGTGAATGTTAAAAATGAGCAGCGAATAGCTGTGTCCATGGAGAAGGACACGAGTGAGTCTGTTGTCTCCATGGAGAAGGAAGTGAGTGAGTCTGTTGAAGTGTTGTGATAACAGAACTGGCATCAGAAGGGCTTGCAGATAATGATCTGTTTAAGATTGAGCAGGATCACAAATAACCCCTGTAGACTTGCCTCACAAACAACCCAATTACATAAATGTGGGAATTTGACTCATGGAATATCAAAGGACTCCAGAATAAGAAGAAAAGAAAACTTTTCCTACACCTTATACTGAAAGCGAAATCGGACTTCATATTGGCACAGGAAACACATTTATCACTTGAGCAATGGTCAGAAATTAAGGACAAAAAATGGATAAGGGATAGCATAGCTTCTGAAGGTAAATTGAACAGTGCAGGGGTAGCTATAATAATTAAAAAACAGTTCCAACACAAAATTTTAGATACCCAAGTGGACAAAGAGGGGAGATGGTGCTATGTAACTATTTCAAAACCAAATCTTCATAAACCTCTTCTCATCCTTAACGTTTACGCCCCTTGTAAAAACCAACATATTTTCTTTGCCTCCCTATACCCTATCTTAAATAAATTCCAAGATTACTACATGATTCTAGGTGGAGACTGGAACATGCATCTAAATCCTGAACTAGACAAAACCAGCTCAAATTCAATATATAACAAACAAGCTCACCTAGCACTAAGAGAACTTATTCAAGATTATAAACTTGTATGACTCTTCTAACTATGAAGATAGTATAAATAAATCCAACAAATTCACATTTTACTCCCAATGCCACAAAATGTGGTCAAAAATAGACATTTTTCTTACTTCAGACGCATTTATCAAATTTGCCCCGGAAATGATCATCCACACTCGATACCTTTCGGACCACTACCAAAATTGCTTTAAACCTCAATGGGATTACAATGAATAGCATCATGAAAAAAAGGCTATAATTGGTCTCTGAACCCCAACCTTTTAACCAAAAAAGAAATAATAAATAATATTCAAACCTTACTCAAATCATCCCTATCTAACATCCTTAACTCTCAATTACCTCTGAATATTGAGTGGGTGGCAACCAAAGCCCAAATTAGGGGAATACTTATTAAAAAAGCAACCTACTATAAAAAAAAATCACCTTAAGGAAGAACAGGAACCAGAATCTAAAATTCAAAAACTTGAGAATGACCTATTAATAAACTATAAAACTCAAACTGAAATCCTGAAACTTCAAAAAGACCTATACTTATTACATAACAGCAAGCTATCCTTCTATGGAACTAAAACCGTAGCTAACTATTCTAATGAAGTGCAAATATCATCACGAGCACTTGGCAGAATTCTAACCCAAACTAATTCGCCCTCTCAAATATCAGAAATACTTTATGACAACAAACATTACACGAATATTGAAGATATTAACAAAATCTTCGAACTAATATATTCATTCACCTATGGAGTCCAAATATCAATAGCCACAAAAGAAGAAAGAATTACTTTCCTCCAAAGTCTCGATTTCCTGAAACTAGACTTAAAACAACAGGAAAGGTTAAGTGAACCTATCTCTACCAATGAAATAACTGCAACAATTCAACAAATGAACTCGCATAAAGCCCCAGGCCCAGACGGTCTCACAGCTGAATTCTATAAAACCTTCTCCCCTATCTTAACTCAAATTCTCTCCCATATACTGAACTATATAATAAACAATAAAATCAATGACCTGCACTTTTTGTTGTTGTGTCTTTTGGCTTTTCCCGGTTAGGGGTCGCCACAGTGGAACTCCGGTCCGCTAATGATTGGTAGTTGATTTTTACATACCAAGTTACCAGCCCTGACGCACAACCTTCAACGAAGGTACGCCCATTCATGCATGTCTCCACGCAGAAGACGCTCTAGCTGAGAATCGAACTGGACAGCGTCACGCTACCGTAGGACCACACTTTAATGCATCTAAAACTATTTTTATACCCAAAGAGCAAGCTGACCCAAGAAACCCAGATAGTTATAGACATATCTCACTATTAAACATTGACACTAAAATACTAACATCCATACTTGCAAACAGATTGAAAAGCTTAATAGATAAAATTATTCCCCCCGAACAATCTGGTTTTACAACACTCAAACGAGTGATAACACACTTAACTCTTAATACCTTAATCTCCCATGCCAAACACTCTAACCTAAATGTATACGCTCTAATTATCGATGCTCATAAAGCCTTTGATAGAGTAAATATAGAATTTTTATTTCAAACATTGCCTTATTTCAGTATTCTGCAAAAATTCATCCAGATCCTACAAATTCTATACAATAACCCCTACACATCTTTATACATTAACAAAACTTGGTCAAAGAGAATTTCAATTAAAATGGAACTCTGCAAGGATGCCCTCTATCTCCTATACTCTTTAACTTATATCTTGAACCACTCTTCTTAAATATCAAACAAAACCTTTACCACAACCCCCCAATAATATATAACACCAAAATCTTTCTCTCAGCCTTTGCAGATGATTTAAACATATATTGTACTACACCAATCTCAGATGTAGACAAAATATTGTCTGTTATAGAACACTTTTCAAAAATATCAAATTACAAATTAAATCTTAAAAACAACTAGCATATTTCCTTTAAAAACCCTTAAACCATTCTCGATTCTACCCCTAATAAGAAAAATAAAAACAAAGGAGGTAATCAACTATTTAAGTATTACTTTTTCAACAAACAACAAAGATTTCAACTCAAATAATATAACTCAAAAATGGCAGAATATCATTTCAGACCTTAACAGATGGAAAAATCTAAAACTACCTTTCTTGGCTAAAGTTTCAGTAATTAAAATGAATGTGTTACCCAGATTATTTTATATATTCATGAATACTCAATTAAACATACCAAATAATTTTTTTAGACAAATTCATACTTTGCTCGCAAAATTTATATGGGATCCTAAAAACACCAAAATCTCATATAATAAACTCTCGATCCCAAAAAGTAAAGGTGGCTTAGACCTTCTCAACTTCGAGATCTATTACCTAATCACGAATGCCAATAGAATTCTGCGTATAGCAGAACACAACCCAAAAAAGAAAGATTGGTTCCCGACGAGGATAATATACTAAAAACATATCAAAAGCTTAGATATTAACCCCAAAGCCCTACCCTTTCTATATACCACCTTAATGAAACAATGCAGTATAATAGAACCCCTTAAACACTCTATTCTACTAACTCAAAAACTCTTTAAACATTTAAATCTGACACAAGGTATGATGATGTTACAACCTTTGCACAAAAATCCCAACCTCAAAATAAACGATCAGTCCCTGAACCCCTTTCCTAGATTAATTAATATAACCATTCAAGATATATACCCACTTCTAAATGATTCTATACAAGAAATGAGAAATCAGTTGAACCTTCCCATATCCTGTCTAGTAATTCTAAGGCAAATTAAAGAACGATGTTCCAGCTATCTACAAAACTGCAATATAACCAACAAAGACTTATTAACTTGTAATTCCCTATGGAAGACCATTCTTTCAACTAAAAAATATATCACTAATTCATATAAATTAATCAAAGACATTAAATTCCAAAAAGACATACTTGTTTCGGACTTTTGGAAAAAGAATAATCTATCCATTGATAACTTTCAACTAATTCAAGCAATTAATTTAACAAATAAATCCATACCCCTTAAAAAACTAGCATTTACCCAACTCATGATTTATAATGATGCATATTTCACTCCTGTTGTTTTACATAAATTTAGCTCTAAGAAATCCCCTCTTTGTCCACACTGCAAAGTGCTATTGGCCGATATACTCCACCTATTCTGGAGCTGTTAAGTGTGTATTTAAACTTTGGAACTCTCTTAAATTTCAATTACAAAAAATGGCATGTAATGGGATCCTATCTCACCTACATTCATAACTGATGGGTTCGGAGCCGGTCCATCGGCTCCGACTCGGCCACTATACAATAGAACAAAGTCTCTAATTGGCTGGGCTACCCCTTATCCCAGAATGCACCACTCCTGCTTCCCCAGATCTCATTTGCCGCTTTTCAAGCTAGACGTGGTCTCGACTTGGCTGGAGCCAAGTAGTGTTTTTGGTTACTTTTTGGTCTTTTGACCTAGGGGTTTCTTCATAAATTTAACAAACAGCTGTTTTAACAGCTTTGTGTGTGTGTAAACTGTTTTTTTTGTGAGATTGGTATTTTTTCTCTGTTCCCGGGCAAGGCCCGTTTGAGTTAGAGGGCCCTTGCCCTTATTTGTGTGGTTGCTGAAATTGTCTTACTGTATGTTTTTCTACTTTAATACGTTAATTAGAGGGCTTCTGCCCGTTTTTGGTGTGCTGTATCTCTGGTCAGTCCCGTTTTGAGTCGAAGGGCTCGTGTCCTACTTAAGGTCTCGTTGTGGTAAAACAGTGGTGTGACAGGATGTCTAAAGAACAGAAGTCTGGGTTTAAAAAGTGCACCAATTGTAATTATAAAATGTCCATTACCGATAGCCATGCTGTATGTGTATATTGTTTAGGACCGAAACATTTGCAGGAAACATGTAGTGTGTGTCATGCTTTTTCCTCTAGGGTCCTTCAAGAACGTAAAAATAAATTGATCCTTTAAGGAAGCTTTGGCTTCTCTTTCCTCCCCAGCTTCAAAAAAAGAAAAGGTCGTCGGCCCGACCAGTCCGTCGGAGCCGACATCCAAGAAGCACAGGTCGACCTCTTCTTCCTCGGCTCCAATGGCTTCGGAGCCTCGGGTGGAAGGGTCTGCCTCGATACCTCTTTCCTCTGCTCCATTTGTGTCGGAGCCACTGGTTGGGGGATCGAGAGGCGAATCACCTGCTTCGGCTCCTTTGCTCTCGGAGCCGTTGGAGGTGTGCAGCTCAGACTCTCCTCCCTCGGCCCCGAAGTCTCCTTCAGTGTCGATACTTGTCCATACGGTTCCGGATCCGGTGCCAATAGTGTTGGAGCCGTTTCGGAGCCGGTCCCCTGGTCTTTCGGAGCCGAGATAGAAGCCGTCTCGGCCCCCATCTATTTCCTCTAAATCTTCCAGGTTGTCTGACTCTGATTTGGACAGAGTTATCCAGAGGCTTTTCCAGTCCCTGGTTTTTGCAAAAATGGTCTTGGCTCCAGCCCACTCGGCTCCGGAGCCGATCCCCACTTCCACACATCTGATTCCTCCTCCAACCTCCTCAGAGCCGTTGGAGTCGGTGATGGTAGAGCAGAGCAGAGTCGTCCAGTCGGAGCCGAGACTCCCTCGGAGTCTCTCTGTTCGACCATCATTCCTACCCTGTCCTCGGCATCAGGGTTCGGTACCGGGTCTTCCTCGGTCGGGGCCGAGGGGAACACTTTGGAACTGGTAGCTTCATTGCCTGGTCTTCCCCTCGGAGCGTCGGCCGCAGGGATTCCCGGTACTGCCGTGGTCTCTCAGCCGGTACTCTCCGTAGAGTCTGGAGGTCCTGCCTTTGAGGCCATGGGGAGTGCGCTGGCCATGTCCTTGCCGGCTCAGCAAGTCTCTACCTCACCGTCCCTAGACTTGGGAACTGGTGCTTCTGGTGTGCTTCATTCCCATGACAGCGGGGCCCCAGGGCCTGAGGATACCCCCTTGGGGGGTTCCCTTCTCCCGGGAGGTCCTTCTGAATCCGCTTCGGATGAACCTCCAAGGAAGAAATTGTGCAAGAGGAAGCACGTTGACTCCCAGGACGAGTCTATCACTTCAGATACTGACCTCGATGATGCGGAGGGGTCCCCAAAATCATCTTCGGATGACGTTTCATTCTCAGATATCCTTGAGATCCTGAGACAGAGAGGCGATTGGCAATCCAAAACCCCTTCCGCGGAGGAGTCGGTATTCCTCAAGGCTTTTGGGGCCCAGCCCTCTGCCTCCTGGGTGTCTCCACCCTTCAATGAATTGCTAGATTTAGTTTCTCGAAGGGTGTGGGAACACCCTGATTCTGTGGAACCGGTGCCCACCAGGCCTAACAAGTTCCTTTCAGCCTCTCCTCAGAAGGAATTTTTGACCAAAGGAGTTGCGGTAGATGCGATGGTGGTGGCATCTGCCACTCAGCAGGACGTGGCAGAGGCTTCAACGTCTATTCACCCTCCTAATAAGGATTCCAGGAGCATGGATAGGTACGGGAAGCGTACCCTTTCTTCAGCGGCCTTTACCCTGCGGTCGCTGAGTTATCTTTGTCATTTCACCAGGCTCCAAAGGGACCTCCTCAAAGAGTTAGGAGAGTCTCTTACGGGTAACCTTCCTGAGGCGTTAGCCCAGAGTGTTGGCGCCCAGATGACTACCCTATCTTCGATAGTCAACTCGTCCATGAGGCTCATCTCATATGCGGTCGACGGGGCAAGAAGAGCAGCGGGAACAGGCGTGGCTCTTAGAAGACACGCCTGGTTACACTTGTGTCCCTTTGCGGAGGCTTTTAAGTCTTCCTTCATTGACGCCCCTTTTGATGGGTCCTCCCTGTTTGGACCCAAGGAGAAGGACACACTGACTCGGTGCGAGCAGGAGGGCAAGACCTTGACTGCCGTGGGGGCCCGTTTTTCCGCTCCTTCTAGACCTTACCCCAAGGCCCAGAGAGGAGGGAAAATGTGGTTCAGGAAATCTCAAAGGTTTTTCCCTACTCCACCGAGTGATCCCCCCTCTAGAGGCAGAGGGGGGGGGAATTCACGAAGACGTCGCCCCAGAGGCGGCAGAGGCCCCTGTAACTCTGGAGACCGCGATTCCTTCGTGGTCCATCCTACGCTCCCCGTCCCTGAGACGTGGCCCGACAGCGCATCTCCGGAGCCAGTCGGGGGTCGTTTTGCGGAACACCCAAAGGCTTGGCAATCTATCACCAAGGATCAGTGGGTGCTCCGAACCATAACCGGAGGCTATTTCATCCCTTTCATAAAACCCCCTCTTCCTATCAGGAAAATCCCAGATGTGCCACCCAGTCAGCGGGATCAAGCAGCGGTCGAGGTCTCAAAGCTGCTAAGAAAAGGGAGTCATCCAGCCTGTCCCCGCAGACCAGACCAGATCGGATCAGGAATTTACTCAAGATTATTTTTGGTGCCAAAAAAGACAGGGGACTTAAGGCCCATTTTGGACCTCAAATCATTGAATCGCTTTGTAAAGAAATCCAAATTTCGAATGGTCACCCTTCAGTCCATTCTCCCGTTATTGGAGAAGGATGTCTGGATGTGCTCCATAGATCTCAAGGACGCTTACTATCACATCCTGATAAGTCAAGAGTCCAGGAGTTACTTACGCTTCCACCTGGGAACCGGTCATTTCCAATTCCGAGCTCTGCCCTTTGGTCTTACCGCAGTCCCCAGGGTGTTCACCAAGTGCCTGGCAGTAGTGACAGCTCACTTGAGAAGTCAAGGATTCCAAGTGTTTCCCTATCTAGACGACTGGCTCCTTACTGCCACCACCAAGCATCTATTAGTTCGGGTGCTTATGACCACAGTCAGTTTGGGTCATTCACTAGGAATCACGTTCAATTGGAAAAAATCTGTGCTGCAGCCATCTCAGCGTATTACCTTTATAGGCGCAGAGTTAGACACAAGAAAAATGCGAGCATTCTTGCCGATAGAAAGGATTCAGGTCCTGCAGTCTCAGGTTCAAACCTTGTTACCCAGCTCACGAGTTCAGGCCAGATTGATTCTGCAGTTATTGGGCACGATGGCCTCGACCATTCTTCTAGTCCCCTTAGCCAGGCTGCACATGCGGGTGCTGCAATGGCTGCTGTCGGTTCAATGGTCTTTTCAGGATCTCCCCTTGGACCATTTGGTCCAGATTACGGAAATTTGCCGTCGGAACCTACGTTGGTGGCTGCTTCGGTCCAACCTGGACCAGGGGCGACCCTTTGCCCTTCAGCCTCCTGTCGCCACGGTGACCACGGACGCCTCCCCGATAGGGTGGGGGGGGCATTATCTGGACAGGTCTGTCCAAGGTACGTAGCAGGCTCACGAAGCACACTTACATATCAATATCCTGGAAATGAGAGCGGTGCTACTGGTGTTGCAAGCACTTCATCATGTTCTTCCCCGGGGCACCATTGCGATCCTATCCGACAACATGTCAGTAGTCTGGTACATAAACAAGCAAGGCGGAACCAGGTCCTACCCTCTTTTGCCGAGAGGCCATGAGAGTGTGGCATTGGGCGATTTCTACCCAGTGTTTCCTAGTGGCAACGCACATTCCGGGGAAATCGAATGTGATTGCAGACAGGCTGAGCAGGATCCTTCTGTTGCCCCATGAGTGGTCTCTCAACGACAGGGTGGCTGCAAACATTTTCGCCAAGTGGGGCCTCCCTTGTTGCAACTTGTTCGCCAGCCCTCACAATACAAAATGCAGGGAGTTCTTTACTCTGACTCCCTCTCGGGCAGATTCCCAGGGACCCTCTAGCTCACAGTTGGCCCTCCGGTCTACTTTACGCCTTCCCTCCGGTTCCCCTTCTCCCGAAGGTGATACAGAAGGCGATTTATCTGGGAAGCGACATGATTCTGATCGCGCCACACTGGCCTCATCAGGTTTGGTTCCCCTTCCTTCTGAGGTATGCGGTGGAGGGCCCATGGCTTCTGGACCTGGTGCCCGATCTGTTAACTCATCAGTTGGGTCAGTCTCATCCATCCCTCAGGTCCTTGAGGTTGGCCGCCTGGTTACTCCACTTCCAACCTTAGTCAGAGATAACTCTCTTTCTCCAGACGTTATCCACATTTTGTCCTCTTCTCACAAACCTTCCACTACTAAACTGTATTCCAGCAAGTGGAAGAGGTTTGCTGTTTGGGCCCAGCAACGAGGTATAGATCCCCTTACCGCCCCAGTACCTCAGGTTTTAGAATTCCTAGCTTCTTTGTGGAAACTGAAGAGCCCAAATAAAACAATCAAAGTCCAACTGGCGGCTATCTCTAATTTTCATGTCTCCTTTGAGCCTTCCTTAATGGCAAACAGGCTTTGCAAATCCTTCCTTAAAGGGACGTGGCTCCTTCGGCCCCCAATAGCCCATCCTGTGCCTCCTTGGGACCTGAATATGGTTCTAGCTTCTTTAACTGCCCACCCTTTTGAACCAGCAGCTACTTGTGATATGAAATTTCTATCTTGGAAAACCACCTTTTTGGTGGCAATAACCTCTGCCAAGCGGGTCTCAGAGCTTCAGGCCCGCTGTTATAGTCCTCCTTATTTGACCTTTCACAAAGACAGAGTATCTGTCAAGTTAAATCCCTCTTTCTTACCCAAGGTAGCATCCCCCTTATGCATTCAACAATCCTTGGAGCTTCCTGTGTTTTTTCCCAAATTCTCCAATAACGCAGAATACATTTTCCATCAGTTGGATGTTCATAGACAACTGTGTTTTTACTTAAGTAGGACCAATCAGACACGAAAGTCAGATCAGCTGTTTGTGTCCTTTGCAGAAAATAGGTTGGGTCAACCGGTGGCTAAAACCACCATAGCCAAATGGATTAAAGATTGCATCTCCTTCATTTATTCACAGTCTGGCAAAGAGCTACCATTCCCAATCAAGGCTCATTCTACCAGGGTGATGGCTACTTCTGTAGCATTCCACTCCAAGTTATCGATAGATGATATCTGTGCGGCCGCTACCTGGACTTCTCCGCACACTTTCATTTCTCATTACAAGATAGATGTGGCTTCTCGAGGTAGAGCTTCTTTTGGTTCCACAGTTCTCAGGAGTGTTTTCCAATGAGCCACCCGGGAGTTAGGTGCTAGGGATGCTGTCCCATCAGTTATGAATGTAGGCGAGATAGGATCCCATTACATCTTTTAGTTATGTACTTACCATAATTTCGGATGTATGGGATCCATCTCGCCTACATTCATACGTACCCGCCCTCCTTCCCCCTTCCCATTGGATTTAGAGGGAATGTTGCTACTTACTGAGTTTTTTCTCTTGAAGGACTTTAGTTTGTTACAGTTGCTGTTATGTTTTCTGTGTTTGGATGTAGGTATGAAAGCGAACAAACAAGATCTGGGGAAGCAGGCGTGGTGCATTCTGGGATAAGGGGTAGCCCAGCCAATTAGAGACTTCGTTCTATTGTATAGTGGCCGAGTCAGAGCCGATGGATCGGCTCCGAACCCATCAGTTATGAATGTAGGCGAGATGGATCCCATACATCCGAACTTATGGTAAGTACATAACTAAAAGCTATCAATCATCCACACTCACCTGGAAATTTACTCTCCTACATATCATACCAAATAATATCTCTAAAACTCAAGCAATTACTATGATTAATCTTTTTCTCCTAATAAAACTCTATATAGCAACCAATTGACTTAACCTAACTAACATTTCCTGGGAGAATTTTAGATTAATGGCAACTAAGCATCTCTTAGCCCAAAAGATTTTAACTGATAAGGGAAATAAAAACATCAAACACAGGAAATTATGGGAGCAAACCTTTAATATTATTCTGGCCTAGCTCATTACACTATAGTAAAATTAACTACATATAAAAGGTTCCATATTAACCTATATCTATAGCCCACAAAATGTTTCTTATGTTTTCTTCTCCCCTCTCTTTATAAGGTATATTTCTAATCGCAATAACTCTCACTGAACTGTAACAATTTCTCTCGAGTATTGAAAGCATTTATGTATATAGTGTAAATAGTATTGTTTGATTGTTTTACCTACTACTGTACTACCAATAATGTATAATAACCTCATTTTTTTTCTTTTTTTTTGAAGATGTTACCTCTACATAGTATACTATGTTTGTTACCTTATATCAATGAAAATAATAAATAAAAAATAAAAAAAACAAAAAAAGATTGAGCAGGATGATTCAGGTGACCCCTCATACTGTCTCCTGGGGTGAAAACTTTCAGAAGTGCTGAGGGTTGTAATATGAAAAAGGAACCAGGTGATGTGACAGCAAGGAATGCAACACTTAAAACTTATGCAGCAGTGACAGAAAGTGACAGAGTAAAGCAACAACAAACTGAGAGGGTGACTGGTTTTGTGGCAGCATGTAATGCAGTAACTAAAACAGATGCAGCAGTCACAGCAGACAAAAAATGACGAGCAGCAATACACCCAAGTAAAACTGTTTTTAAAAAGAAAAAAATCAACTGTGAGAATAAGAACAATAAGATGACACTATATTAGACTGGTGTTATGTATGGGACAGTTTGGTAATTATTCTGGGTTTTAAAGTTCAAGAAATTCAGTCTTTTATACATACATACTGGGACAGAGACTTTTTGTGACTTAACATTTGAAAGTGACGGACTGATAATGAAATATTTGAAACTGTGTAACAAAAATAACATTTATCCATGGCACAATTACCTGCTTTCTTGTAATAATTTAAATGTTAAAAAGATTACTTGGCAGTTTAGTAGTGATGAACTGGAAGAGGACAGTAATAATGAAAAAGGAAAAGCCCTGTATGCTGAGTGATGGAACAAACACAAAAGTCCAATGTAAAAAGAAAAAATGTTCCAAACACTAAAACCAAGGAGAAGCCAAAATCCAATAAAAATTCAAATAAAGTTCCACAGAAACCTTTATTGCATAGGTAAGTGCCTTCGCAACCTCTCCTGGTTTTCCTCAGACCAAAACAAACATGCTTAAAAACAATCCCCTTTTTATAATACACATCACACATGACCCACCAATCCCTGTGGAGAATACAAGACTCCAATGCTTTCCAGATTCAGAGATACACACTCTTTTAAATCAGATAAAAACATATATGTAGAAAATGTATATAAAAATACATGTAGAAATGTATATAAAAAACACAGAAAAAGTGTGTATAAAAATATATAAAAATGTGTGTAAAAAGCCTAAAAGCACTTTAAAGCATGCTTACATGTCCTATTTGAAACATAACCCAAGTTCCAGAGCACAGCAGATTGCTTCATACTACTTTCTTCTTAAGTTTGCTGTTCTTCAGAACAGGTTTAAGGGATATATAATCGTTTAGCCCCGGTGAACGGCAAATTGAGAATTGCTATTTAGAGCATGCTATACCTGAATGTATTGACACACCTGCTATTCCCAGTTTTAATGGACTTCCTAAGGTCCATAAGAATAAACTGAGACCACCATTCAGACCCATAGTTTCAGGATCTGGTTGGATTACTGAGCCAGCATTTGTTTATCTGGAAAAGCAATTGAGACCTATGATTTCTAAACATTGTTCAATATTGAGAGATTCTGAGCATTTTTTAAAAGATTTTTATGCCTTTCTAAGCAGCTACAAGGCAACTGGGAAAGAACTTTTGGTTACCTTGGATGTAGTATCTCTTTTCACCAGCATTCCCCATGAGGTAGGAATATGCTATGTTAGGGAGTTCTTGATGAAAGATGCCGCAATAGCTGTCGAAAAGATAGATTTCATTTGTTTCCTACTTTAATTAATTTTAGAATTTAATGTTTTCACATTTGAAACGAGGTATTTTTTGCAAACATCAGGGGTGTCCATGGGGATCCCAACATGTAACAGTTATGCAAACATAGTAATGGCACAGTGGGAACAATACTTCATGATGAATAATGATTTCAGTAGGAATATATTATTTTTCCGGCGTTTTGTGGATGATTTGTTTCTTCTATGGGGTGATACTGAAGAAATGTTACATGAGTTTATTGAACATCTGAATAATAGTACAGAATTTTTGTACTTTACTGTTAATAGTTCTAGGACTAGAGTTGATTTCTTGGATATTAAAGTAATAAGGGAAACAACAACTGGAAAGATATACACTAGCTTGCATAGGCAGGAATGTTACCGTAACAGCTGTGTTCACCATACAAGTATGCATCCACCCCACATCTTTAAGAATGTCGGTAAGAATCAGGCTGTGCGAAGTTCCAGGTTACATGCCCGGAACCAGGATTTTGAGACCAGTTTGGCAACTTTGAGGGATGAGTTTGCAGTGAGAGGTTACCCCAAAAAAGAGATAGAGGAGGCTTGTCAAACAGCCAAAAGTCAGAGAGACAATATAGGGAAACCATACTTCTCCAGTCCGGCTAGAGATAATCTGACCTCTGAGAAAAGGATAGGTGGCACACATGTTTTGAGTTATAACATGACACATTCAATAGATACACATCTGATTAAGAATATACTGTATAGGAATTGGCATATTCTAGGTACAGATGATCAGGTCAGTAAGATAGTAGGTGATAGGCCGAAGTTTACATATAAAACACATAAATCACTCCGAGGAATGCTCTGCTATAAAGAAAGGATGGAACATCCCCCTCTGGTGACCTATGGGACAGTGAGATGCAACAAGTGTGCATTCTGTCAGTACATTGAAGCCAACAGATTATTTGTACACCCCATAACACAGAAATCATTTAAATGTAGTGCCATGGGGAACTGTCAAACTAAGGATGTGATATGTTTAGTCCACTGTGTATGCTGTGACGCATTCTATGTTGGGAAAACCAAGAGACGCCTCAGAGAATGGATACGGGATCACTTCTACTGTTTTAGGAGAGGGCAGGATCATAGTGCAATAGCCAAGCATATGTTGCAGCAGGGGGAGAACCATTATTTTAATTTCTCCATTATAGACAATTTAGTAGAAAATATGAGAGGTGGGGATTTAAGTAATAGAACTGAACAGAAGGAACATAGATGGATTTTGACACTGGCTGCACATAAATCACCGGGGCTGAATGATTATATATCTCTTAACCTGTTCTGAAGAACATGAAACTTAGAAAGAAAGTAGTATGAAGCAATCTGCTGTGCTCTGGAACTAGGGTTATGTTTCAAATAGGACATGCAAGAATGCTTTACAGTGCTTTTAGGCTTTTTACACACATTTTTATATATTTTTATACACACTTTTTATGTGTTTTTTATATGCATTTCTACATGTATTTTTATATGCATTTTCTACATATATGTTTTTATCTGGTTTAAAAGAGTGTGTATCTCTTTGAATCTGGAAAGCATTGGAGTCTTGTATTCTCAACGGGGATTGGTGGGTCTTGTGTAATGTGTATTATAAAAAGGGGATTGTTTTTGGTATGAGGAAACAACCAGGAGAGGTTGTGAAAGCACTTGCGTATGCAATAAAGGTTTCTGTGGAACTTTATTTGGATTCTTACTTGGATTTTGGCTTCTTCTTGGTTTTAGTGTTTGGAACAGTTTTTTCTTTTACATTGGAAGAGGACAGTGTTTAAACAAAAACTGCATGTACAGTCTGTGAAAGTTAAAGATGAGAGAAATACATGGAGTAGAGGGTGGTGGTTAGAAGCTGTTTTAAAATGTGGAAAAAATGTGGTGAAATGCTTTCCAAGTCTTATTTTATGTGGCTGGTCATAGAGGGACATTAAGATATGCAGGCCAGCCTGAATCATGTTTCTTTTGTGAGGACTTTTTGTCATTTAATTAGATTGTACCTTGTCAAAATCATTAATCAGTGATGGGAGAAAGGACATAGTGCCAGAAGGTGTATGCCTGAATGCAGGTTGTGTTTAAAATAAAAATATTTTAAAAAAAGACACTTTTGCATGGATTGTTGAGAGCAAACATTAAATAATGAAAAAGATGGAACTGCCCCTGGCCTGCCCCATCCTGACCAATTCCTCCTTATCATGCCATCCCCCTTATCTCTGATTACACTGTTACAGTGACTAGACCCCCTACTACTTTTCCTTCAGCATGCTGTCAGTCTACCTAAATATCAAATACTATCTAAGGCTATATATAATCTTTTGTTCTCTCAGACAAATGAATATAGCAAAAATTACTTTATATCTCCTAACTTGTTGACTATATGCCAATTGTTAATTGTACTCTCTCTGAAAATGCTACTGGTTTTATTATTCTTATGTTAATTTAGCCTGGTTGCTGTTAGTAAACCATACCGATTCCTTTTATTATCAGTCCTAAGCCATGCATTCTGATTTTGTATTTGCTTATGACTTGTATCTTCTATACCACTCAAGTTCCCTGTTATCGTTACTAGTTCGGCTCAGTGTTTGTAGATGTCTAGGTTTTTTATGTTTTTATATGTTTTGAAGCTTATATATATATTTATATTTTTTATGTTATATGTTTTGGAGCTTTTCTCCTCCGTCCTCTGCTGAAAAAGGTTTTCTTGCCCATTCAGACTAACCCGGTTAACAAATGTCAAATAAATAATAAATAAAGATAGGGAAGGGAAGAAAACATGCACAAGGAAAAACAACAAGAGGCTGTGGGAGAAGGTGAACTAGGTGAGGTGAAGAAGCTGTAGAAGAAGGAAAATTGGGATAGAGAAGTCAGGAGAAGGGATTGATACTGATACTTTTTCTGAAGTTTTAGTTAGAGAAAATTGTGATTTGAAATGTATTGGGGAATAGTACAAGAGAATATTGTGATATGGAAAAAGAAATGTATAAAAGAAATTGAGAAAAAATAAAGTTACTGTTTAGGCAAATATATTATTTACAATGGAGAAGGAAGAAAGTATCTGCTGCATTTTTGGGGAAAATAGTAAAGTAAGATATTAGTAAACTGATGGAAATGAAAAATGTAAAAAAAAAAAAAAATCATGAGCAAATTGTATTGTACTAAAGCATGTGGAAAATATGTATGGTTAAAATAATAGAGAATGGAATGTAAAAAATCCAGAACAAGTTGAGAAAAATTTTGAAAAATATAATACTATTACTGAATTGGATGAAGTACTTGGGAAAGTAAATATAGATTCAATATCATGCCAAGACGGTATATGGTATTAAATGTACAAGAAATTAATGCCCTGGCAAAGAGTATTTTGTAAATGTAATTGTGTTGTTGAAGGAAAGGTATATTTATGAAGAGTTGTGTAGTAGGATATTAAAATTTATATGAAAAAAGATGAGAAGAATAAAAAGTGGAGACTCATCACACTACGTAACATGGATTACAACATTTTTATGAGAAGGAAGGATGAACGATATTATTGAAGTAAGCAGAAATGTAGTTGGCAGAACCAGCTCCCTGTGCAGGTACCACAAGCCAGCACCCTACCTTCTCAGCTCTTCAAGTGAAGCAGCAAAAAAAAAAAAAAAAAAAAACACTTTACTTTGTTATGCCAGTCATTCCATTCTATTGATCAGCTTATTACAGTTGGATCCATGCCCCCACAGCTCTTTCACTGAACAACTAAAAAGGTCATTCTTTCTGCTGGCACACCAACCATGTGGCCAGATGCACAACTCCCCCTGCTGCCCCAGCCATTATGTACCTGTTTCTGTGCCTTGCTCCCGACTCTCCTTTCCCACATTTTATTAAAAAAATCCTTTCTTTTAAAGTGTAGCAAACTGCTTACTAGAAATATAGCAAACAGTTGTAACTGTTTATACACTGGAGCACTACAGCACTTGGGTTGTACTTAATTTTTTTGCTTTTAATCAGTAGCAAACTGCTTGCTACAGTTTAGACCGCTCATGAAATGCCATAGTGCTCAGGTTTGACAAATGTAATGCTGGCTTTTAAAAGGTTGTATTGCATTAGAGAAATCTGGATTAGCCAATCACCCCCCCCCCCCACACGCACACACTTTGCACCTCTTGCCTTGCCCTAGCTACACTACTGAGAGAAAGTATATATGGTGTAAAAGGGAACTGATGTCAAGAATTGTTGGTTGTAAGAGAAATTGTAGATGTAAGTAAAAGGGAGGATATGAAACTTATGGTAGGTGTTATTAGCAAGGCATTTTTTATTGTATGACATGCTTTGTGGGACGTTATGGAGAGGTATGGAATAGGTAATAGAATTAGGAGAATGTATATGTCAGCAAATCAAAAAAATGTAGAAAGTATTACTGAATGGGTGTATGAGTAAAGAAATATTAATGAAGTATGGTGTAAGACAAGGATGTCCCCTGAAAGGAATATTGTTTGCACTGGTAATGAATGCAATAGTGAATGAAGTAGCTTATAAAATGAAATATGCTAGATATGTAAAAGCAGGTTGTGATACTGGTAGTTTTGACATACACAGATGGATGTAGTTGTAGTTGCTAAAAACAAAATATGGATGAGGTAGGTGTTAATTTGTCTGAATGGATGTTTAAAGGAAATGTGAATGAAAGATAAAAGTAAGGGTTTGGGTGATGTTTAAAACTGTAATTTCGCCTGTATACAAGCCTCATGTTTGCACGGGTTTTGGTTCAATTAACTGGAGCTGCTCTGAGTTTGGTGTCTATTTCCAGAGGTCTAGAGTGTTTCTGCTTGAATCGGACAAAACAAAGAGCCAGCACAAGTCCTGTATTTCAAATAGTGT
Source organism: Protopterus annectens (assembly GCF_019279795.1). Lineage (NCBI taxonomy): Eukaryota > Metazoa > Chordata > Ceratodontiformes > Protopteridae > Protopterus > Protopterus annectens. The sequence goes on along the minus strand of NC_056733.1, from coordinate 157,768,292 downwards.
ATTAAAAAATACACATACATATACACATTATGCATTAATTTGTGCCTTTTGACTGTTTGTTTTTACCTACTTCAATGTCTGCACTTATTTTGCACTGAATTATTTCTTAGCATAGACTAGATCCAGACTTGCTGAATCTAGCCAGTTTTTCATATACTTGAACTTGTATCCAGCCATCTTGCATTAAAAAGGGCTCCCCTGCACCCTTGTGGCAGAAGAGTATGGATATAGCCTTTCTGAGCTGGGGATTGCTGGAAGAAGGATCATTGTGTGATTTCCTATTGGCAGATCAGCTTAAAACTGTTTAATTTTGGCTGCAGCTATGTACCTCAGTGGTGGTTAGTGGTGCCCTGTATAGACGTAAATTCCTAGAAACACTTTTCTTTCTCTAGACACCAGTCATTGAAACCCTCCCTGGCTTTCCTGCTGCTCTGCGGGCATCTCAGCTCTGCACTTCTGCATTGCAAGCAACTCAGCGGAGCACTGAACAGCATCTCCACACTTATCATCCCTGATCCTCTATAAAATAAGACCCCTTGTTAATCCCAGAGCAAAAACTCCTCTAACTTGCCCTCTCACAAATTAGTACTTAATCCTGCTACTATGGGCAGTCGTTTCCCAACATTTCTTCAGCCAGCCTGACTAACATGGGCATCCTGAGGCAATGTAGCACAGGAGCAAAAAAATGAAAAATTTTTCCAGAGCAAACACCCTGGTGCATTGCAAGTATAAATAAGTTTATGCAAAAAAAAAAAAAAAAAGAAACTGATATCTAAGAACAAAAGGGGACTTGGTCAACAGAGGAAGAAAACACTCTATAGCTTGAACAAGCAAATCGGATATCTTGTAAAGTCCTCCAAGGCTAGTTATGAGATTACATTAGCATCCCTAGCTAAAGACAATCATAAGGCATTCTTTAGCTACATACCCCAAAGCATTCCTTACACCAGTCCTCTACCGAGCATCTCTAAAGAACAGGTCATACAAGCACTCTGTCCAAGGCCAAAATCACAGCCTGTATGCACCAGATAACATCCTAGGCTACTTACTAAGCAATCTAAAACAAGGCCTATTGGAACCAGTTCACACTGTCTTTAACCATAACCTGAGCACTGGTTTGTTCCAGCAGACTGGAGAACAGCAACAGTAATCTCCTTGCACAAAGGGGGTTCATCAACCAACCCTGGGAACCATTGACACATAAGCCTAACTAGCCTTTTCTGCAATGTCATGGAAATAATCATAATGGACCTTATCAACAAGGACATAGGTGACCTTCATACTCTTGACCCGACCCAGTTTGTTTTCGGCAAGGGTAGATCATGCTTATTAAACCTGGTAGACTTCTTTGAGAATGTCACCAAAGCCTGGATGAGGGCAAAGCAGGACATAACCACCTATCTTGAGTTAGTCAAGGCTTTTGACACAATCCCCCACTCGGGGATCATTGAGAAACTCTCCCAGCTGGAGATTAACCCATACATCACTAGATGGATAGCCAACTGGCTGACTAACAAAATGCACAAAAGTTGGGGAGCCTGCCTCCACCAGTAGACTAGTTACCAATGGAGTACCACAAGGATCTGTGCTGGGTCCTCTACTGTTTAGAATTTTTTTTCTCTGAAGTCCAGGCGAAAAGTATATGGCCTTTGGCTTACAAGGTTTGCAGATGACTGTAAACTGGGATCAGTCGTAGTCCCCAATGATGTTCACATATTACATAAGGGGCTGATGCAGACACATGATTGATACCAAAGTCACGGACTAAAATTTAAAGACAAAGCCTCAATGTCCCCTTTGGCAAAGAAGAAGCACCTGCAAATTATGATATAGATAGCACCCCTATAAGCTCAAACCCAGTGGTGAGAGACTTGGGAACACAGGTTGATGACAATCTAAACTTCGATCACCATGTGTCTGTAGTGGTAAGGAAAGCCTTCTGCATTGCGCATGTTATAAATAAGGGCTTTGCATCCAAGGCTTAGGGGGTTGTAACTAGACTGTATTCGACCCTCGTCAGACCAATAATTGAGTACAATGCGCCCTTCGGTGGATGTATCTCGCCAGACAACAACAGCAACTGGAGAGACCACAGAGGTTTCTAACCAAGAGAAACTAGGGCTTCCAAAACATGACCTGCATGAAAAGACTGAAAGCCCTGCCACTGTACTCTGCATCATACAAGCTGCTGAGAGGCAACCTGTGCCTGGCCTGCAGAGCAGTCTCTGACCATGCCTTAATGGAAATGCTGTACAGCCACAAATCCAATGAGATGAGTCACTCACTCCTAGCCTGTGACATTAACAAAACATGTTGGAGAGACAAGATGTATTTCCCAGAGAGTGCCATTCCTCTGGAATAAGCTCCCATTTCACGTGAAGCAGAGTTCCGCAATGACCCTATTTAAGTGCAACCTTGACAATTGGATAGGTGACTGTATATTTACCTGGCATGGTACCCATGTCCCTCTTGGGACAGAGGCATTCGGTACTGATCATTGAATTGCTCTGCTAACAATGACGGTCTAAATATGGTCAATTAGAGTATGTGTTTTTTTTTTCCATGGCTAGGCTTGTAAAGGCCCTAGGGCCATTAGCCTGCATTGAACCTATGTGGTGAATATTGGGGAGGGTGTATTTTTTCAGTGAATGAAGAGTCTTTCCTAAGGATAAGATTTTGGAAAAATGACATAGTTGTAATGCAATCAGAGGGTTTCATAAAAGAAATGAAAGAAATATGTCTTCTGTGGGGATGTGTAGACTAGCATTCAGGAAAAAGGTTATTTTATGAATTCTGTATTCATGGGGAAAATAGAAGAGATGTCAAATGTTTATAATCCCAGAAAAATATGAAAAGAAAATTTTGCAGTTTTTTTTCATATGGGGTTCAATATTAAATCCAGTGAAAAGAGGTGCGTTTTGTATATGAGTGAAGATGAAGGGACAGTGGGGTTACTAAATCCAGTCATTTATTTTGCTTCTTTAAACTTGTACAGAGCATTGTGAGTAAAGGAAGAGAAATGAGAAATTTAATAGTGAGAATGTTTAAAATATAAGTACAAAAAGTTCTGGGATATGACTAGAATAAGAAAAAGAATGTGTAAATGAAATTAAAAATGATCAAGAAATACTAACATGGAAAATAAAAATTGATGATACAGAAAAGGATAGAAGGATGTGGTATAATTTATGTGGTACAATATTATAATGTAAAGTCATGGGAAATTTTACCAGAAGTGTTTAAAGTGATTGAAATATGGAAAAGGTGGAGTACTAAGATAGCAGAGTTTCAGGATTTACCAGTAAAGGGGAGTATGCCATATAAAAAACAATTGAAAGAGTTTATTTTGTGGGGAGGAATTCTCAACAGAACATTTTTTTTTGAAATGTAAGGGTGGTGTAAGTTGTGTGAAAAATTTTTTGAGAATATTAATGATAAACAATACAAGTGGTCGCAGTGGTGCAGCGGTTAGCATTGTTGCCTCATAGCAAGAAGTTCTCCAGTTCGATTCTCTGATGGAGTTCCACCGCTGTGGAGTCTGCATGTTCTCCCTGCAGTCGAGTGAGTTGTAAAGAAATATGCAGGTATGAGTGTGTGTGCCTTCTGCGAAGGTTGGGCATCGGGCTGGCAACTCGACACTGTAAAAACTTCACCGCCAATCGGTTTGCGGACCTGTGATCTACTCTGGCAACCCCTAACTGGGAAAAGCCTAAAGGCATCTAATGATAAACAATATAGCTGTAAATATGAGTTATGTAAGGATATAAGAACGAGAAGAAAGAATATGTGAGAAAGATGAGAATTTATTTTATGTGATATGGATTATTTGCCATGAAAGACTGAATGAAATTTTCTTAAATGAGTAATGAATTTTGGCAGATATGTTGCGAAAAATTAAATTATAGTTGTGGAAGAAGGAGTGGGAGTTAATTATGGGTTAATAATAATGGATAAGCAAAATTGTAAAATAGTAAAAATGTGTATATATGCACCTATAAATATGTACATTTTGTAAACATGTAAATAATGCTTTTTATGTTGTGTTAAATAAAGGACCCTACTCTTTTCAATAGGTGTCAAATCTTTTGCATCCACCAGAGCTGCTGCCAGCACAAACAGATGGGCCTTACATCGCATCCAATTTAAAACCCTTTCTTTGTTTAAAAACAGAACAGATATCTGCAGCTGTTTAATTCCACATCGATCACTTATCTAGGAGTGCAGATGCAAAGACATGGAAGAATTTGTTAGGGTAACTTATTCCACAGCTAAACAGACAGTGGCAGGAAGGCTGAAGAAATGGAAATTGCTCGAATGGAAAGTGGATCGTAACACACAGGCTCTGCAAATGTTTACACTTCTCTTTGATGCTTTATAGTTACAAGGACCTCACAACAGATCTGGAGAAAGTTTTTCAGAGGTGTAAAACAAATATTATCCAGTTTCTTCTGGGGTCATTCAAAGCCAAGGGTAATTTGAGAAATATTAGGATAGCCTGCAGAACAGGGAGATTTAGCAGTACCAGACTTATGGGTGTAGTGGAGAGCTTCACAATTGAAATGAGGTAAAGGGCAAACTGAGATTGTTAGGATTAGGCATTTCCCAATTAAATTTAATATCAGTAGATCCAGATGTAGTGTTTTGTAGACCACAGAATAATAGATTAAGGCGATTTATGAAGGGAAGTTGAGAGGCATCGAACTGGATGATGCGTCATTTGGGACTTGGAATAGAAGTGGCTTGATATACACCAACTATGTGTAGCCTTCTGGGGATGGGAGAAATAGATTCGATTGAGGTGGGTTAATAAGTAGAAAGAGATTAGATACTGGCAGCCATAAGAGGTAGCCCAAAACTTTATAACTTGGGACAGATTTCAGATCGATGCAGTCTTTTTCCTTATGTAAAATATTTGAGCTTTTATTCTGTACAGGTCTAGTAGCTGGGTCTATGAGAGTGGAAAGTTGGGCTGGGAAAACTACTTATTAAAGATGCAGAGATCAGTAGAACTTTTTGTTAAGATGATATCAAAGATATATAAAGCAGTAAAGGAAAATAGAGGGTGTAGCATATACAAAGTTTGGAAAAAGGTGGAAATTGAAATTAGACAACCGATTACAATTAGATACTGGAATTAAGTTTGTACATAGAGTGCAACCAAATTGAAGAAATTCTGCATTTTTGGCTGGAAATTTCTGCATAAATTATTGCGCACCCCTTTTCGAGTGAATGACATGTACCCAGCTTCTGACTGTGATTGATGCAGATGTGCGAATGGTATAATATGTGCATGGACACACCAAAACTAGCTGATATTAAAATCAGCCCTATAGGATATAATTTAAGTACTATGCTTAAAGAAAAGACCTTTAGATAAAATTAGATACATCCTGGGGACTCCAGATAGTGGTTCATGGGGGTAGAAATGATGCATTGGGAACTCTCCTGCTTGCAACAAAAGAAAATTATTGGGAAATACTCTATTTGCAACAAAGAAAGTAATGACATGAAACTGAAAACAAAAGCACCTGCCAGAGAGAGCAGAATTAAAAGAGTTTATGGTACAAAGAGATGCGTAGGCAAGAAACTCTGATAATGGAGCGGGATAAGGTACAAGTGAGATAAATTGCAGAAGTTCGAAAATAGCATGTGGCACTACATGGATATAATCGGATAAGAATATTGTCTTTGACCTGAATGATTGGGCTTCATTATGAATATAGTCTTGATCTGTAATGAACAATATATTTTAGTTGATATTCTGCTTGAAATGTCTGTATGTTGTTGTGTTTAATAAAGATGTTTGAATAAAAAAAAGCCAGTAAATTCATCCCAAATATTCAGAAACTTGCCTCAGAAAAAGTGACCTAAGCAGCAGTACTGAAGGAGACTGAAAATAAAACTTTAGTAAGGTAACATTTAGAAAAACAAAAAAATACTAATACACTTGGGTATCTAAACTGAAAAGCCCAGTCCCATCCACTGAAATGAATGGAAACTGTAATGTCGAAAAAAAAGAATGATAGAATGTATGGGAGTTTGGGTGTAATAAATGAGATCTCTAGTACTGTGCTATGGGAACTTTGTTTTTGAAAAAAAAAAAAAAGGTGATCCCCAAACTGAGTATGTACACATTTGTTAATCGTTCACAGAATATCTATATGTTGATTTACATAATTGTAACAAAGTTAAACAAACCTATCCAGATCTCCTTCCTCAAAGACTATAGTAGGAAAATACAAGAACCATTAAACTAAACTAAACTACCACTGTAAAAACATGTGTCCTGTAATTTGTGTGTATACTGATCATGTCTAAAAACTAAATGTGTCTGTAGTTTTTCTGTGTGGAGCTTTTCTCCCTGGGCCTCTGCTGAAAAAGGGCCTTTTCGGCTCAGTCAGACACCCCCGGTTAACAAATGTAAAATAAATAAATAAAATAAATTAAGTAAATGTATAAAGCCAACCAGACAGCACCATAAAACATGATATCAAACCCTATTCTTTATCTCATCTTCTGAAAATACATTTTCTCCTTGGTGATTGGGATGCTAGGTGTGTTCCAGGATTTAGTGTGGTGCAAGGCATTAAAGCCCATTCTGGATGTGGTATCAATCAGTTGCATAACATATAGACACGCACACTCTCACTCTGTCTCACACACACACACACACACACACACACACACACACACACACACACACACACTCTCACACTATTACTTTCAGGTAATTTAGAGAATGCCAGTGCATCTGTCAAGTGTTTGTGAGGGGTGTGAGCAAACTGGAGCACCTGGAGAAAACACACACTGATGCAGGGAGGACATCATATTCTGCACAGAACGCATCTATAGCTCAGACTCTGTATTCTGGGTGGCAGTAATTCTCTGCACACCACTACACCACTGTGCCACTCCCATTATTGTCAGCACCACAAATAAAATTATAGACTATTGTACACACAAGGAATAAAAAGGCACTATCCTTTTCAAGTCAACAGGAAAAACAGTGATAAGATGCAAACAGGCCCACAATAACTACTTTGTACCTGCTAGCCAACCACCATACCATGCCCCACCTCAAACAGTTTCAGAAAACACAAAAATGGCAGTAAGTAAACCAGTGATGATGAAAAGTAATGCTTAAATATCATCCAGTAGTAATTCAGGAAAAATGTGTTGTAAAAAGATTTTTGTAATGATTTTTGTAACAACAAAAATCCAAGTGAATATTACCATAGCTCCCATATATTCAGAAAACTTGCCTTAGAAAAAAATAGCATACACTGAAAATAGATTGAAAGTGAAACATGACATTGTTCTTCTGTAGTTGAATCAGACTCTTCGTGACCTCAAGGATTTCACCAGCCCTGACTGTCAAGAACCGCCTTTTTTTTCTTGGAAATTCATATTGTTTACATCAGTATTGCTGTCCATTTACCTTTGCTTCTGCAACATCTACATCTCTTTAGTGTATCCTGTCTTTGCAGTACTTTACCTAAGTATTTGAGTTTTATTATCACGCCTTACAATGAGCAGTCTGAATTTCTTTAAGTATTGACTGATTTGATCATTTTGTAGTCCATGGAGTTCTTGAAACTTGTCGCCAACATCACAAATCAAAAGCATCAATTTTTTAGTGCACTGCCTTACTTATAGTTCAACTCCACACCATATGTTACCCCTGGGAAAACCATAGATTTGACTACATGGACATTTGACAATGTGAGGTCTTTGCTTTTTTAAATCATATCCAGATTTGCCATAACTTTCTTTCGAAAAAGCAACCATGCTTTAATTTCATGGCTGCACTCACCATCTGCAGATATCTTTGAACCCAGGAGAATAAAATCTGTCACTACTGTCCCTTCTTTCACATCTGTTTGCAAAAAAAAAAAAATGTGGCCAGATGAGAGTTTGTTTTATTGATGTTGAGAAACAAGACAACTTTTTTCCTACTTTTACTTCCGTCATAAGGCTCTTCATCTGTCCCTGACTTGCAGCCTAATGAATCATGTCCCAGGGCAGTGTAATTTTACAGCACCCTTTTGATTCAAGAAACCAAAAAGCACCACTACTGTTGTATACTGAGATTAAATAAATTAATGAATAGTCCTGAACACCACCATATAAATGAATGGGGGGAAAAAGGGATTTGTTTAGTGGATATAAGATGGAGTGTAATAGATGGGGATATACATCCAAACCCCGGCCCAAATTCAATCATAGTTTCATAGTTTCATAGTATAGTACTAGGCTATCTGCCCTGGGGCATTTGTAAGCCTAGCCATAGTGATGTGGCTTTTGCCACCCCATGAAATGGTACAAAAATGTACAGAATAAATCAAGAATACTGTGCCTCTGTCTAGTAGTGACACAGTGAAGGTCCCCTATATAATAGAATTAGTTTACTGTGCCCCATGTCTAGCAGTGACACAGATGTGACCCCTGGGGTAAACCTACGATCTCCCATCCACTCATCAAGATTTCTCTTGAAGAGAGTCAGTGAGGGGCTCTGCCTAATATGAACTGGGATCCTGTTCCAAAGCATGGGAAGCCTTTGGGTTATGAATCTATCCCTCCAGCATGTCCTATTCATACTTGTGCCGAGGTTTAAGTCTTTAGCTCTCGTGGTCCTGATGGATTTGGATTTTTTGAGGTGGAGCATGTCCATCAGATCCTGGTTGGACATGGCCTTGTACATCAGGCAGAGATCACCTCTGAGCAGGCGGTATGCTACTGAATAGAGCTGAAGTTTCTTTAGTCTGGCAAAATAAGGCATATTTTGGAGACCCTTGATCCTTTTGGTGAGGTACTTTTGTGGTCTCTCCAGCTGTTGCAAGTGCCGGGTGAGGTACATACCAAATGGGGCATTGTACTCGATCATGGGTCTGATGAGGGAGGAATATAGGGGTACAATGACATCCTTGGATCTGGATGTGAAACCCTTTATGATGAGGTGTGCAAGGTAGAATGTTTTTCTAACCACTTTGGCAACGTGGGTGTCAAATGAGAGGTCGCTGTCTACTTGGGTCCCTAGGTCTCTGATTACTTTTTCCATACTCAGTGGGTTGCTGTCTATGTGATAATTTGTGGGTACTTTGTTTTTTCCAAAAGGGATGACTATACATTTTTTGGCATTTAGTTTAAGGCCGTGACTATGGCACCAGTTGTCCGTTTCAGTGAGGCCTTTTTGCATCTGCTGGTGTACCGACTATGGCGCCTAGTTTCCAGTCATCTGCGAACTTTGTCAGCCACAGCCCTCCCATGTATGCTTTAACATCTGAGAAATAAATGCCGAACAAGAGGGGTCCCAGGACAGATATCTGTGGGACACCACTTGTGACTGGCTTTGAGTCGGACATTGCTCCAGCGATTTTAACTTTATGGGTTCTGTCCTTTAGCCAGTTTGCAACCCATCTAGTGACATAAGGGTTTACTTTTAAGCTGTTTAGCTTATCTATGATGCCTGAGTGGGGTATTGTGTCGAAGGCCTTAGCCAAGTCCAGGTATGCTGTATGGACTGCTTTGCCCTCATCAATGGCTCTAGTGACTGTTTCGAAAAAGTCAACCAGGTTTAAAAGGCAGGATCTGCCCATTACAAAGCCGAACTGGGTGGGGTCAAGCGTCTGTAGGTTCCCTATGTCTCCGTTTATGAGTTCCATAATGATTCTTTCCATAGCTTTGCAGACCAGGCTAGTCAAGCTTATGGGGCGGTAGTTTCCAGGGTCTGTAGAGGCACCCCCCTTGTGGAGTGGGACCACTGTTGCTGTACGCCAGTGTTCAGGTACATATCGCGAAGTAAGGCTAAGGTTAAATATCATTTTTATGTGTGGGTTTAGCTCCTCTTGGAGTTCACGTAATACGCACCCCGGGATACCGTCAGGTCCCATTGATGCTGTGGTTTTTGCTTTGTTTAGGGCGGCTCTCACTTGGACATCTGAGATGACAGGGAGATTACATTCAGCTGGGATAAGTATTTCTTCTTTTGGGGGTGAAGGAGGCGAGAAATTTGCACTGAACCGGTCAGCCAGAATGTTAGCAATATCTGTGGGTTCAATGTATTTTTTGTTGTTGTGAACCAACTCTGAGCATATCTGAGGGTTTCCGCCCAGGTTTCTAACATAGCTGAAGAAGGCTTTGTGGTTGTCTTTAGTGTCCTTAGCGATTTTTCTCTCAAAGTTTGCCTTGGATGTTTTTATGAGAGAACGTAGTTTTCTGCTAATGATGATCAGAGATGTCTTCCCTTCATGGGATTTCGCTCTGACGTGCAGTAGCTTCCTTCTTTTGTTATACAATTTGTTTATGGCTGAGGTCAACCAGACAGGACGCTTACTTTTGGTGGAGAGGGACTTGGATTTGTTTGGGATTGCATGATCCATGCATTCTTGGAGATGTCCATAGAAAGCATTTGTGAAGGATTCGGCATTGTGGGATGTGGTATCCACTGGCACAGTGGGCTTAAAGGATACCATCTCAGTCTTAAGAAGAGTGAAGTCTGCTTTTGAGAAGTTTTTCACTGTGGTCTTTTGTGCTGGGGGTGGAGGTGGGATATGTATATCCAGGGTGATTAGTTTGTGGTCAGATCTCACTAGTGAGGGGTATACTTCCGGTGTGGAGCATTTTGTCCCCATGTTTGTGATGATGAGGTCTAGTATATTATCTCCCCTAGTGGGAGAGGTGACTAGTTGTTCCAGTTCATTTGAATTTATGAATTCCAGGAACCTTTGGGCTAGGGTATTAGGGCTAGAATAATGTACCCAATCTATGTTTGGGTAGTTGAAGTCTCCCAGTATGATGGTATTTTGTGATGCATTCATATCCTCCAATGTCTTCAGGAAGGCTGAGTGGGGTTCTTGAGATTGGGAGGGTGGTCTGTAACATGCTACCAGTTGTATAGCAGTTTTGCCTATGGTTAGTTGCACCTGTATGGTCTCTGATGCTTCATGTGTTGCTACTAACCTGGAGGTGTGGGTGTCCTTTATGAATATGGACACTCCCCCCTCCCTTTGTGGTTCGGCCCGGGTTTTGGGGCCAAAAAAGCATGATATGAGGTATAGCCTGGTAGCGCTGGGGTGCTCTCAGGAGCCTTGAACCAGGTTTCAGTTACTGCACAGACTTCGATGTTCTCCATGCTGAGGAGTGCATCAAGTGCCTGCATCTTGAGGTTTAGACTTCTGGCATTGAGCAGCATTGCCCTTAGTTTTTTTCCATTTTTGTTTTCTAAGGAGGTGGGTTTGTCTTTTGGGCCTTGCCTAAAAATGCCACTGTGGGGGTGGCGAGAGCCTTAGCCAATATCCGGAAGCCCAGTGGTGACAGGTGTAAGCCATCCCTTGTGAAGCAGCGTGGCTTCTCCAACATATCATCCCAGGCAGACAGACATTGGATCCCCTTAGAATGACACCAGTACTTGAGCCAATTGTTAAAGCTGATCATCTTGTCTTTGTATTGTGGTATCATTCTTGGTGAGGGCAAGATGCTGCTCAGGGTCAGGGTCATACCAGCCTGGGCTACATAATCGGAGAGCTTCTCTATGTCTCTTTTCATGTAGTCCAGGGAGGTACTTCTCAGGTCATTCACACCAGCATGGACAATGACTGAGTCATATTTGTACTTGCTTTGGAGTGACCTGAGTGCGTGTGTTATGTGGCGGATCCTAGCTCCCGATAGACAGCTTACAGTCACCTTCTCCTTGTTCAGCCTGGTCAGTGGGACATCAGAGTGTCTGACTATGGAGTCCCCTATTACTAGTGTATCAGGCAAGGTGTTTGGCCTTAAGGGCTGCGATTGGTCGACACACTGATTTATTGAAGTATGTGTTGCATGTGTTTTGTTTTGAGGTGGTGGATTTTTGGATGTTTGCTTTGGGAGCCTCTGTTGTTTTGGTAAGTTTTTTATTAGAGCCTCCGAGTATGTCTTTGTGTTTTTATGTGTTTGGTTTGCAGTTGTGGTGGGTCTATTTGGGACTGGGATTGTTGTGTGTGTGGTTGCCATCTCCTCCTGTCTGGTCATGCCAGCCCTGAGTTGAGAGAGTTCAGCCTCCAGTTTGGCTATATAGTTGCATCTCTCACATGTATTTGTGTTTGTTGGGAGGAGGAGAGGGTTGTCTGTGTACATGAGACAATTGTAGCATTGTCTCAAGATGCCCAGATTGACCAGCTGAACTGGAGACGACGCCAGTAATCTACCACTCGACATGCTAGAACAGTATAAGGGAGTGGTATACCTTTAAGGGAAGAGGGTATTCACAGGGGTGGTAAGTAGATGTAGTGCTTTACTTAGTGCGAGAGTGCATACTTAGTAGAGAAGTATTGAGAACAAGTGCTAGGCTTATAATACAGTGAGTAGTCTGGTTTTACTAAGAGTAGAGCTTCCTTAAGGGAAAATTTGAAGAACAGACTTTGCGGAGCCAGAAAAAGTTTAACCTCTATGCGCACGACCGCACAAAGCCGTGCAAACGCGGATTTTAAACAGTGAACTACAAAAGAGCTGGAAATGGTCCCAAACAACCAATTACTACAGCTTCTTGTGCTGAGATCACTTCCCCCAAGGACAGGTAGGCTGCTCAAGGCTCCCCACTCCCACTGGTGAGCAAAGAAACCTCCTTCTATCCAAGTAAGGTAATGGACAACACAGGAACTACACCACAGCTCAGAATACAGCAATGCCTGTAAACTGGTCTAAACTAGTCGAGGAAGGCGGGAAAACAAGGATTATTTTTTTTGTTTTTTTATTTTTTTAGTAGAAACACACAGAAAATGCAGAAACAGTGATAAATAAGTTACACAGGCTAGCACACTTTAGTGGGCAGCCTCCACAGTTAAATTAAACAAACAAGCAAGCAAACTTTCGATCAAATTCGACTAAATGTAACTTTAAGTGCAGATTTTAAAATAATGCAGCAATCAGTTAAAAAACAGTTCAGGCTAGTTCAAGGTAAGCTACCGAAGCTATTTTAAGTGAAAAAAAAAGCAAAGATACTTAAATCCAGAAGGCAGTCGCTTTTCTGAGTTCCCTGCTGCTAGGACCACTCTGTAAACCCATGTGGAGCATGTCTGAGCAGTATAGCCAGAAAAAAACGCCCTGAGGCGGATTTTAAACAGTGAACTACAAAAGAGCTGGAAATGGTCCCAAACAACCAATTACTACAGCTTCTTGTGCTGAGGTCACTTCCCCCAAGGACAGGTAGGCTGCTCAAGGCTCCCCACTCCCACTGGTGAGCAAAGAAACTTCCTTCTATCCAAGTAAGGTAATGGACAACACAGGAACTAGACCACAGCCCAGAATACAGCAATGCCTGTAAACTGGTCTAAACTAGTCAAGGAAGGCGGGAAAACAAGGATTATTTTTTTGATTTTTAGTAGAAACGCACAGAAAATGCAGAAACAGTGATTAATAAGTTACACAGGCTAGCACACAGAGCTCCTTACCCCATTTCCCTTTAACACACAATACCTCACCAGACCCCCTAACGCACTCTTGATAGCCCATCTCAACATTCAGAGCATAAATAATAAGGTTGCCCATCTGCATGCTCTCTCGGAAGTACATTCATTTGACATCCTATGTCTCACTGAAACATGGCTCAAACCAGCAACACAAGATAATGAAGTTATTCCATCCGGATACAATAAACTGAGACTAGACTGTAAAGCTAAGGGGGGGGGGGGTAGCATCTATCCTATATATGTCTGGATTACAAGTGACTTCTGTAGACTCTAAACCACCTCTAATTAGCAATGCTGAAGTCCTTATTTCCAAGATTCAGCTCAATAAATGTAAATCCACCTATATTATCTGTGTTTATCTTCCCCCAGGCAATAACGCAACACCCTAGAAGATATCCTTGGCTGGCTATCCACTAAGTATCCCCAACAATGTGACTTTACTATCAGCTGGGGGAGCATTACCACTGAACAGCCTACTACTCGTATTAACCTATATGGTTTTACTCAATCCATTACCTCCCCCCAAAAGGACCAACAAACTCAATAACAAGGAAAGCACCTTAGACTGGATTGTCATAAATAGTCATCGCCAGACTTACAAGGTAGGGACCCTCCTCGATGATGTAAGCAGCCATTCACTCACCTTCATCATCCGATATAAGATTTTCATTCCTAACCTAACCACACCTATAGAACAATAAGGAGCAGCAAAAATGTTAACCCAGACAGCTTCCAAAATTAACTTCGGGCATGTGTCAGCCCTGAAACACCTACCTCTGGAGGATGCAGTAGAATAATTTAATACTAAATTCTTAGCCATTTTAGACTACCATGCACCAACATGTACAATTGGAACTAGGATTAAACCTGCCCCATGGCTCTCGAAAGCAACCAAACAAAAAATCCTCCTTAGAAATAAAGTCTGGGCCAAGTGGCGTACTACTAAGAGCGCTGCAGATCAATTAAAATTTATACAACTACGAAATGGTACAAAAAAGCCATACTGTTGGATAAAAGAAACTTTTACTTTCAACTCCAACAAACCCATCAAAACAAACCTCAAAAGTTCTGAGCAGGCATTAACAAACTCTTACACCCAGGTTGTTCCGTCACGCCAACCCCATTAGGCACTGACCATGATAATCCCAAACAAATTGCCAATACCTTTAACACTTTCTTTACGGAGACCATTCAATCTCTTGCCAATCAACTATCTCCTAATAGCTCATTTCTGACTACTTCTATATCCAGCTCACCCCCCTCGTTTCACCTTCAACCTGTTCACCCTGTCTGTACCCTTATTCAGAAACCTAAACCAACCACCCCCTCAGCTGATCTACTACCTGCAGAATATTTGCAAAAAGCTGCAAAAGCTATAGCCTATCCCATTTCCATCCTGATTAATAGAACTATAACTGAAGGAACTATCCCATCTATCTGGAAAATTTCACGTATTATCCCCCTGCATAAAGGTGGTAACTCCAGCGAATTATCAAACTGTAGACCCATAGCTGCATTATCTCCTCTGGCAAAAGTCATGGGGAAATGCATCCATAGACAACTGTTAAACTACCTAATCCAAAACAACTTGCTAGCTAACTGTCAGCATGGTTTTTAGGTCATTTCACCGCACCACCTCTGCCCTCTTATCCTTCTCTGACTGTATTAACAAAAATCTCAATAATAACACTCTTTCCTCTGCCCTCTTTATTAATCTCTCTAAAGCCTTTGATATGGTTAACCATCAGCTACTCATAAACATACTCAAAAACCTTTCTCTAGGTGCACTGGCTATACAATGGTTCCAATCCTACCTAAACAGTAGACAGCAGGCTGTACTATGGGAGAACAATTTAGCTACCCAGCTCCCCATTGCCCTTGGTGTCCCTCAAGGCTCCATATTCGGCCCTCTCCAATTTTCTGTTTTTGCTAATGACCTACATTCTGTAATGCCTCAAGCTACCTGTATTCAATATGCAGACGATTCCACGTTAATATGCTCAGCCACTTCTCCATCTGACCTACAGACCCTAACCCAAAATGTGTTTAATACAGTCGAAAAATGGCTTCTACACTGTTGCCTCATCTTGAACCCCAAAAAAACAAATATTCACTCCCACCCGTTGGGCCTCCCCACTTAACTTTACTGTTATATCAAACAATGGTACTATCATATCTCCTGATCCCACTACCAAACTTCTAGGAGTATTAATTGATAACCTTAACTTTGATACTCATCAACAGTACTCTGAAAACAGTCAACCAAAAACTAAGCTCCCTTTATAGAATCAAACCCTTTCTGACTCCATTAACCAGGACTACTTTCCCGTACCCACTTAATCTCTACTCTCCTCTATGCCTTCCCTATATGTACTAATCTGTGTAAAAACAACCTTAACAAGCTAGCTATCTTCTACAACAGTATTGCCAGATTTGCCACTGGCTCTGCTTTCAGAACCCATCATTGTCATAATCTTGAACAACTAGGATGGCTAGAGTTGCCAAACCTACTACTATTTAACCAATTAACAGTCGCCCACAAGATCCTGTATCAACCTACTAATACCCCAATACTTACCAGCCTTATCACCCCCTACAATTAACCTTAAGACCCTACACTCGTCAAATAAACTACTTTTACAAATAGGTAAAACCAACAATATGGCTGGTGACTCTTTGTTCTCTAATACCGTGGGCAAAACCTAGAACTCACTCCTCAGTGACCTGACCTTGTTTTCCTCAATAACACTATTCAAAAACAAACTGAAACTATACCTTAAAACACATTGGTTATGCCCTTGTGCTAACCCTGACTAACTTCCTCACTTATCATTGGGTACTTACCACTATTCCTGTACTAATCTAGTTGCTTTTGTGTTAACCATAAACAGAATGTGCTTTTATATATTAATTTAATGTCATTATAAATATCTTATAACTGTCCAAATATGACGTGTAATGATTCTTTAAGCAGTAATGTAAGGAATTGCTAAAATCTGTGACCCACCTGCATTTGTAAAAACTGTCCTATAATATAAATAATACTGTGTTTTTGGAGCTTTTCTCCCTGGGCCTCTACTGAAAATGGACATATATCCAGCTGGACTAGCCCAGTCAAGAAATGAAAAATAAATAAATAAATTAAAAATTGTTAAAAAGAGAGGCCAAATGGATATTTTCTTTCTAGTTGCCTGCCTTCAATCAGCAGTTTAGTCACAAAAGGCAGTAGAATTTTAGCAGTTATTCTTGGCACATAGTTTCAATTGCAGAACCCATATGTGGTGGAGATAATGTGTCTGAAGCCCATGGACATTATTTCTTCTTTTGTTCTAAATTATTACAATACTTATCAATGTCTGAAAAAAGTAGTAGGCGTGGAGGTTGATAGTGTTTTGCTTCTTACAGACATCAACAGTATAGTGGTTCTCTTTTCTTAAGTATACTGTGCATGTATTAATCTGAAAGCTTCATAAACAACACATGATGTGTATGCATTACTAGCCTCCATGAGATGTATCGCCAACTTTGTGTAGAAAGTGTATCATAGGCATACAATTTCCTGTAGCTAGGGCTTAGCATATTTAAAAGTGTGCACCACATACAACTGTCTGGCCTAGAAGCCTAATTGGCTAATTTGTAAATGTTTGGCATTTGATTCCATCTTTCTCTCATTCAAAATGTCAACCTTCTCTTATCAACCATCCCTACCTCTCAAACTCCCTTAGAAATGTAAGAAAAAGAAAAATAATCTGGTTCCAAACAGCAGTGAAGATCAATATGGCCTTTATTGTAGTAGGCAAGCGCTTTCTCGGAATAACATCTGCTTCATCAGATCAACAAAGATAGAATAGCAGTTACATTTTTAAATACTAAAACATCCAATCAAAAATCAGATACATTTGCATAATTTCCCTTAGAAATGTCATTACGCTGCTGCTAAGTAAGTTGCAATGGAAAAATGTATTGATCGTTTGAGACTGAAATATTCACTGGGAAGAAGAGACCATCTTCTTTCCCCCATTCATCTCTTACTAGTAATTTCGCAGCAAGTCACCAAACACCCCTATACCTAATTTAGGTACTTGCAGATAAAGTATTTGGACTGGTTCTTCACTGGCATCCCTTTCAGATATCAAACCAGTTAGGGCCTCTCCAGTTTTTAGTGAACGTTAAGAAATCATTGTTTTTTCCCCAGAGGAAATTTATTTCATGGAAGAGGCTTTTTGTTTTAACTGACTGTCCTGAGACTGTAACATAGTTTTACGTGGAGCACTCTTTTTCTTGTCAAGTTAGAAATAGTGCGAAGCAACTGAAAAAATTCTTGGGGTTGGCATTGTGTTAAAGTTAAGTAGTTTCTGGTAAAAGAAAAAGATTCCTCTTTTCCTGACTCTGAACAGGAAGATGCGGAGAGGAATACATTTTCCCCCCTCAGATTTCTGATTCATACTCTGAGGAGAGCTCCATTCATGATTCTCCATGTGTGGGTGTATTTCTCTGACCCTATTGCTAGAATGTATCAGTGTTTTTAGTGGAAGAACACCGGGGTTTCTTAGTTCCTCAGAAAATACTACGAGTTGTTACAGAAGCATTTTCCAGAACCTACACCCATTCCTCCTGTTCTGTCCGCTCTAGAAGGCATGTGTACTACTGCCTGCAATTTTCCTGCTAGCTCAGTTTCCCCTAAAAGGGTAGAGAAATAGGTCTGAACCTGTTAAGAGGTCAATATGGAACATAGGTCCTAGCAATGCGGACAAGTAGTCAAAATGTGGAACACGCTATTTTTGCACGGTGAGAACAGATAACATTTCCTTGGGGACTGGCTGAAGTGAGCTTTCTGCCAAAATCAGTAAGTTGAAGTTTTTTGAATCCCATTATCGATGAATGTCTAGTAGATAGAAAACCACACTACATGACCAATGTACTAGTGGCATCAGTAATTTAAAAAATGAAGACCTCTTATAATTTTCTCTCTTACCCAAAAATAAATTATCTTGTATCAATAACATTTAAATATAGAATTAAGAAACCATTTTACATAAGAGCAGTGCATTTTATTTATTTATTTTACATTTGTTTACCAGGATAGTCTGATTGGATATATGTCCATTTTCAGTGGAGGCCCGGGGAGTCAAGTTCCAATTAGACAAATTACAACGATAACATTTAAAAAATATAACAGTTTTGCTGGTTGTCAGTCTGCTGTTTGTGGGTCATTTATTTATTTTCAGTCCTTTGTAAGAGCAACCAAATATTGTATCTCAATTTACTGGCCAAGGGACATGTAAATAGTTCATCATTAAATAATAATTTTCAGTTACAATTGCTGGAAAGAGAAGCTATGAAATCAATTCATTACTCTCTGAAATAAACCTATTTTAATTCTCCAACTTCAGTTATTGCACAGGTTATTTCAAGGATTACACAACCATGCAGAAATTGCAGACAGATTCAAATGAAATCCTGCCTGCAGCTGAAACCCGAACAAAGTAAACTACTGCCATTAGAAATAACTTGTGGACTGCAGACTGCAAAGATAAAATGGGTTCCTGTAGGTAGAATTTTGCAATACTCTATACGGATTTTATTGCCCCCTTCATAATATGCTTCAAAAAAAAAAAAAAAAAAAGTCTCGTTCAGAGTCACTGAGAAAAAATAAGCCATTTACCTCTCAGATTGAATGAAAAATGCAGCTGCTGTTCCACCATGAGTCTACAAACTCATCAAATGTTCTACAGAATGCAGGCAGGCAGGATCTTGAAAAAAATAAAGAAAAATTCAGACAGCATCAACCACAATACCATGACCACAATAATCCAGCAAAGGGTAGCTCCAAAGTCCCATCAGCAGCAGTACCACTATGCCGCAGCTGTACAAACTGGACTGTATACAGAAGCAAATTACAGACCGTTTGAAGTATGGGACTTCAGGTCTTTTGTTTTGAGGTCAGTAGCGATATCCTACATGCACAACATCACAATAGCACATCCTAAGATCCAACAGCTAGTCACTTTGGTTCATCTTCATGGCCCTTGATTAAAGAACTTTCAATTCCTGGACTACTAGTAAATCTCAGTGCCATGGGATATCCTTTTAGAAAGTATTGCAGTGACATGAAAACTGTAGAGGCACATGATTGAATGAGTTCTGTGCCTCCTAATGGGCTATCTTTGCCTTGGGACACTTTATTTGATTGTCTTGTATACCACGCTGATTGGTTATATTTGCAGTATATGAGCCCATCAAAAACTGCAATGCGGAGCCACCACTGTACTATACAGAACAATGGAAATGTGACTGTTAGTTATGTGAAATCCGGAGCTTTCCACACAATCTGGAGCACTTGGCTGGTAAGGGGAGATAAGTTCCTCATTCTTTTAAATTTTTGTATACTATTCCCAAACCTGACTGAGCAGGTATAACTTTGGTTGATCCTGTCTGCTGCTAAGCACTTAATTAATTCCAATCCTACTTTTTTGATAAGCATGTGGATATTTATTTGTAGGTATGGGGGATAAAAAGTGTTTACTTATGCAACTTTGATTTTCAGAATTTTGAATTATTATGCTCGTATGTTAAAGCTTGTTCTGACAAGTTGTGAAAGGATAAGGAATGTTTTATCTGCAGTTTGTTATTGTGAAGAAAAGTCTGCTTTAGTTTCTTCTATTGCACAGGTCACTACTCATTACAGATTACTACCCAACACAGTCACAGCTAACTATGGCACACAAACTCCTTCATCATCCACAAAAATGCCCTGTGCTACAAAACTCATTACTGCCCTACTGTCCAACAAAGGGACCTCTGTTCTAGTAACATTCTTACTACTCACAAATAAGTCAGTGTTGCAGGAGACTGTACTCCCTGTATATTGCTAAACTCTGGAATAAGTATCCCCACACACAAGCTTTATAGTTTTAAACTACTGCTTAAACAATATCTTAACCAATCCTGATCCTGCATGTGCTCATCACCAGGATAAGACATTGTGCTCACTGAACAATACTCTCCAAATACTCCTCTTAAACAGAATACTCTGAACCTGTCCCTGAAATGACAAAACAATTGATGTGAATTTGTTCAGTCTCACCATTCATTCTTTACTAATGGGTATGGAGCTGATCCATCGGCTCTAGTATGGCTGTTTGCAAAGCTCAAGGTTTACCAGTAGCTAGAGACCAAGCCCCTTATCCCATGATGCACTGAGAATTACCCCAGATCTAGTTTGCCGTGGCACTGATCAGAGGTTCCAGTTTTGCTTGAGTCAGTATTTCTTCAAAAAGTGTGTTTCTGCAGGTTATTTCAAAAATTTTTCTGTTGTTCCTTCTAATATTTATTAGTGTAGTCTTGTGTAGCTTCTTAAAAGATCCCCTTTTCCCATTGTGTGCTGTTTAGTGTAGTTTTAGTAGCCTCGTGTTTTTGGCCTAGTTAATTCTCTTGCATTTTTCATAGTTATACTATATATATATATATATATATATATATATATATATATATATATATATATAGATATATTTAGCTTAGCGTTGGGCTTTGTTTTTGGGCCATTGTTTATAGTGTGTGTGTGTCTCTGTACAGTTAGATCATAGTTATACCTTTGGCTATTTTCTAGGCTTTTGTGTGGTGTGTTTAGAGCCTAGGTGTGGCTCTTTAATAATATATATATTGAGTGTCTCTCTTTCTTAGGCTTATTGTTTGCTTGGTTTCTGTGTTTAAGCCTAAGGCATTTTGATTGTTGGATATGGCTGATGACAAGGATAGGCACCCAAAGTCTGGATTTCAAAAGTGTCCAGACTGTGGGCAAAAAATGTCAGTGACTGATGGCCACGTAACGTGCGTTTACTGCTTAGGAGCTGTCCATTTGCAGGAGTCTTGCAGTATTTGTCACTCTTTTTTTTTTTCCTGTAGGGTTTTATTGGAGAGGAAAAGAAAGTTAGTCGACAGAGGCTTGTTGAAGCATTGAGTGACCAGGATGTGGCCAGCAAGTCCTCCAAGTCCTCTTAAATCCTCTGGGGATTCTAAGGACTCCAAACTGTCAAAGAAATCGAAGAAATTGGAAGATCCTGTGACATCTGCTCCAAAGACCTCGGAGCCGATTCTTTTCTTTTCGGAGCCGGCCCACAGCTCTGGAGCCAATATCTTAGAGACCTGTATCTCCACTCCTTCAGTCGGCACCATCGGTGCACTCTTCTAGGTCTTCTGTCAGCCTGTCGGATTTGGATATGGACCGATTGGTGCATAAGTGTTTACGGGCACCAAGCCTTGCTAAATTGTTGTTGGCTTCGACACTAGCGTTGGAACCGAAGAACACTATCCCTGATTGGTCTGCTCCTCCTCCGAGCCGTACCAGACCTTTGGAGCTAGTGGGAGCCGACCTTTGATCGTGGAGCCTTTGGAGCCGAGCCCTTCTCCAGTGTCCTCGGTTCCATCTACTCTGACCCGATCGGGGACTCTAGGAGCCCGACACTCTCCTGTCGGGTCCAGGAAGGATAGCCGCACCAACTTGTTGGTGCCGACTCTCCCTCTCGGGGCTTCAGCTCTGATGAGCTCGGCTCCTACCTTCGGCGCGGCCTCTGTGTGGGAGGGGTTAGCGGTTCCTTCGGGTCCGTCAACTCGTTCTCATCTGAGCCGCGATGCCTTCGAAGCAATGAGGCGAGCCTTGTCCCCCAAGACATCCTCGACTCCAGGTCTTGCTTCCTCATCCCCCAAAGTGCCTGTGGCCACTTCTGCTTCCATCATCCAGACTAGGCGTAGAGACTCAGAGCCTCAGGTAGCCCCACAGGGCAGTCCAAAAGCCCTACTGAGGACAAGTCAGTTCTCCTGAAGGCTTTCGGGTCTCAACCCTCCACCTCTTAGGTGTCTCCGCCCTTCGATGAGCTCATGCAGCTGGTCTCTCGGAGGGTGAGGGAGTCACCGGAGTCCATGGAGCCTGTTCCTTGGAGGCCTAATTTTATTTTCGCTCCAGCAGATGAAACCTTTTTGTCCAAAGGAGTCCCTGTTGATGCCATGGTGGTGGCGGCGGCCACCAAAAAGGAAATGTCTGAGACTTCCTCGTCTATTCATCCTCCTAATAGAGAGTCTAGGATCATGGATAGACATGGATACTTCAGCGACCTTTACACTCCGTTCACTGAACTATTTGACCCATTTCACTTGGTTGCAAAGAGATCTCCTTAAGGAGTTGGGAGATGCTCTTCAGGGTACTGTAGCTGCAGGGGCCTCTGACAGAGTTGCTGCCCAGCTTGCTACCCTAAATTCTATCGTCAACTCGTCCACATGTCTCGTATCATAAGCAGCTGATGGAACGAGTAGGGCAGCGGTACAGGAATTGCTGTCAGAAGACATTACTGGATGCGCTTGTGTTCCTTCATGGAGCCCTTTAAGTCTTCATTCATGGACACCCTTTTTTGGGCTGAAAGTGAAGGAAACTTTGACCATGTGTGAACAGGAGGGAAAGACTCTGCCTTCAGAGTCCGTTTTCCCACCCCCACCCCTACTCGGCCTTACCCCAAAGGTCAAAGGGGAGGAAAGATGTGGTTCCGAAAAGCCCAAGGAGCCGTTCAGGACACACGTGGTGAACCCCCTCCCTCTAGGGCAAAGGAGGGGGGTAATAATGGAAGATACTGCCCTTGTGGTGGGGGGGGTGTCCGCAACGCCAGGGTGACAGAGATCACTTCTCTGGTCAGCCCTACCAGCGCTCCTGAAAGGAGGCCCGACTGTCCTGCTCTAGAGGCAGTCGGGGGTCGCTTATCTTTTCACCCAAACACCTGGCAAGATGTAACGAAAGACAGCTGGATACAAAGTATAATTTCCAGAGGGTATTTCATACCTTTCTACACATGCCCCCCACCCGCAAGTAGAATCACGGACGTTCCACCCAGTTACAGGGAACAAGCAACTATAGAGGTCCACAAATTGCTAGAAAAGAGTCATCCAACCAGTCCCAGCAGACCAAAGAGGATTCGGAACTTACTCAAGGTTCTTTCTGGTTCCAAAGAAAACGGGAGTGGAGACCCATTTTGGACCTAAGCAGACTCAACCCAATTTGTGAAGATAGAGAAGTTCTGGATGGTCAGACTGCAGTCAATCCTTCCCTTTTTAGGGAAAGACAATTGGATGTGCTTGATAAATCTCAATGATGCGTACTACCACATAAAAATGGCCAGGCCATCCAGAGATCACCTGCGTTTCTGGCTGGGAGCTGATCATTATCAATTTTGAGCCCTGCCCTTTGGTCTCGCTGCAGCACCCAGAGTGTTCACCAAATGCATGGCAGTGGTCATGGCTCACCTGAGGCGTCTAGGATTCGTACCTAGACTATTGGCTCCTTACCTCCACCACCAGGCATCAACTGATTCAGGCAAAGGAATACACTCTGACACTCTGCAATCACTTAAGCATTACAGTCAACTCAGAAAAGTCTGCCTTGTCGCCATCTCAGCATATCGTTTTTATAGGGGCAGAGTTAGACACCTCAACCACCACTTTACGACTATCAATCGAGTCTTTCTTCTTCACCAGCATGTCAGCTCATTAGTATCGAAAGACAGAGCTCCAGCCGCAGAAGTTCTAAAAGGATTGGGTTTGATGGCTGCAGCCACCTTGGCCATACCATTAGCAAGGATGCATATGCGGATTCTTCGGTGGCTGTTGTTCACTCAATGGTCTTATCAGGAACTTCCAATGAATCACACAATTTTAATTATGAACTCTTGCAAGAGGGATCTCCAGTGGTGGTTGACGACTTTTTATGTAACCATAGGACGCCCGTTTGTACTACCCCCCCCCCAATAGCCACTGTGACCATGGACACTTCCCTGATAGGGTGAGGGGGGCAATTTCAGGGAAAGACTGCCCAAGGCACATGGACGGATCAAGAGTCACATTTTCATATCAATGTTCTGGAGATGAGAACAATACTTCTGGCGTTGCAGTACTTCCAGGACTCTCTTTCTCTAGGAACAATTGCAATTCAGGCAGACAATATGTCAGTAGTCTGGTACTTGAACAAGTAAGGCGGAACCACATCTTACCCCCTTTGCCGAGAAGCCCTCAGAGTTTGGCAGTGGTCTGTTTCCTCCCAGCGCATTCTGTTGGCAACGCACATCTGGGGGAGATCCAACCTGATAGCAGACAAACTGAGCAGGGCAATCTTATTGCCGCATGAGTGGTCCCTCAAGAAAGAGATTGCGGACAGGATTTTCTGCAAATGGGGCCAGCCTTGCTGAGATCTTTTTGCCAGTCACATCAACACGAAATGCAGAAGCTACTTTGCCTTGATTCCTCCTCCGGGAGAAGCCCCAAGAGAAGCACTCGTACACGATTATTCCATGGGTCTCCTCTATGCATTTCCTCTTATCCTGTTGATTCCCAGATTTCTACAGAAAGCAAAATCTCTGGGAAGGACAATCATTGTTCTATAGCCCCTCACTGGCCTTAAACCAACTGTGACTGCAGACAATAAACCAAGAAATGAGGCACTGGGAGAGTCAAGAGCACGAAACCAACTGACTGTGAACAAAGGATTTAATAAGTTGAAGCGCTTTTCGTTTGCTGTCTTTAGCAAACTTCTTCAGAACTAACAATCTACAAATTAAAAACCTAACACAGGTTTAAATAGTCACTGTAATTAAGCTAATTACAGCCAAACCAATCATCACTATAAAACAGCGTGTCACCTTCTCTTCCAAACTTTTCTCTTAAAAAACATACATTCACAAATACATACAAGTATAAGTAAAAAATGCATATATAAAGTTCCAAATATAAATATATAATTTAGTATTGAAAAATATATGTCCTCGTTGTTTTAACAATAACCTAAGTACAACCAGTATTTCAAACGGTTGATAATAATGTATAAAGAAGTATACCAAAGTGTTGACATAATAATGCCCTATTAAAATAAGTTATGCACTCAAAACTATGTATAAAATGTGTATTAAATGCCTAAACTTATACAAAGTAAGAGCAAAAACCTAAAATATTTTCATTGAACGGAAATTGCCCCTATTAGCAGATAAATTCTGAAAAGATATTCCTGTACATAATTAAAATTAGAGCTATACAATTCAGGTCAATTTGTCAATGTTGTATATATTCAAGTTGATTTATCATTTTATGTTCACTAACTAGTATTCTAAAAGAGGACAGTACATCACCATCTAAGACTCTTAAGTTTAAGAATACTGCTAATAGAACATGTTTCATTTAATCCAGGGAAATTGTAAGCATTTAATCTAATTTGCCAAAATAGTTCCAACTCCTCCAGACGTAGTGGTACTGGTCCGCCCCTTTCGTCTGAGTTAATCTGGTCTATTATTGAGAATTTGAATTTATGGTCTAAGTCAGACTGAACATGTTTCACTAACACATTTATCCTGTTTATTTTTATTAATGGCATATTGATGTTCATAAATTCTCTCACAGAGCTTGCACTCCGTTTTTCCCACATAGAAAGCAGGACAGTTTTGGCATATTGTTATGTAGACCACCATTTTCGTGTTACAATTAAAGCTTGATTTCAGTTTAATATGAAAACCATTCGCTGACACCAAATATGTGTTGTCTACAATTGCAATTTTGGCATTTAAACATTCCCGGGATTCTTGACCTGGGCCTTCGTTGTTGCTCAAGTAAATTCTTGAGATTCCTACCCCTCCTAAATATTTTCTTTGGTAAATCTCCCATCTTAGCATAAATAGAGGGGTTGGTCCTAAATAGGCCCCAATTTTTCTTGATGATGTCTAAAAAACTGTAACTGTATACATTAAATGTGGTGATAAGCCTCACTTCACCCTGGGTGTCTGTAGAACACCTGCGTGACGCATTACCATTTATGTCCGACACGTAATTTGATAAGTCTAAATTGTTAGTCCTAGGTTTAACCCTTAGGGGTTTGTACATCCCGTTAATTCTTTTATACTGAACTTCTGTTATTAATTCGTCCAGTAATTTTAACGGGTAACCCCTATGTTGGAACATTTAACAGTTGGCATTCCTCTATAAATTCCTGATCGATGCTGACTATTCGTGCAGCTCTCACCAGTTGCCCTTTTACTACGGAACGTTTCTGGTAGTGAGGGTGACAACTGGAGAAATGTAAAAACGAGTTGGAAAACGTACTCTTCCTGAAAATGTTTGCGACATAACATCCTTGCTCTAAATTCTTGGATAATCGTATATCTAAATATGCTATAACTTCCTCATTAAAGGTGGCTGTGAATTGTAGGAATTGTGTTGATTCATTAAACGTTTGAACTATAAACCTACTTGTTTCAGCATCACCTTTAAACAAGATAAAAATAACCAAATACCTGGTGTAGTAAATGATCATATCCTTGATCCTTGTCGTCTTAAAAACATATTTGGATTCCCAATATGCCATAACGGAGTTCGCTATGCTGGCTCCACAAGGGGAACCCATAGCTACTCCGATTTTTTGGATATAAAACTTGTCACCAAACATGAAGAAGTTGTTAAACAGTACAATTTCCAACAATTCTAATACTAGTGTCACCTCACCAGCAGAAGCTCTATGTTTAATTAGCAGCAGATTCACCCATTCTATAGCTACATCTTGGGGTATACATGTATACAAGTCCCTCACATCCACTGTGAGGAAGTTGTATTCTGTATTGAACTCCAATTTATCCAGACTTTCCAGGAATGACCAAGAATCCTTACATATTTGTTGCTCTTTACTTAAATATTTTTGCAATATTGCATCTATTACTTTAGCACAAGGATACATAGGTGAACCTCTACCTTCCAGTAATGGACGCATAGGTGGATTCATGATATCCTTGTGTATTTTTGGTATTCCAAACATGTAAGGATATCTCGGATAGGTGGTGGACATATAATTATAAATATTCTGTTCTATTCTCCCTTCTATAAATAGATCTTCTATACTGTTTCTTATGTGGTTATATGCTTTGTTTATTTCAGATCTAGAACTAGTAGCATAAGCTTGATTATCCAGTAATAAATTCATCCTTTTTACATAATCAAAGCTATCAAAAATTACCAAGCCACCGCCTTTATCTGGCTTGCAAATACGGATGTCTTGAGAGTTCAGATATTCAAGACATTCAAGCTGAAATGAATTAGTGCTTTGTTTGCTTGTGACCTGGGATCTCTTGTTAATGCTCTGCCTAATGTCCAACTCAGAGTTGTTCAAAAACTGATAGTAAAGGATGTAAGGGAGGATTGAATGTACTAGGAATATAAAATTGTGAAATTTCAGAGTCTTTGCCTATACCACCCATCATTAAATTAAAGTTAAGCTTCCTGGTAAAGACTTTGAGATCGATGATTGTATTAACTATGTTGGGTTTCTGCTCAGGGACATACGTATAACCTTTTGATAAGAAATCTACAATATCCAGAGGTGTCACAGCAGATGAAAAATTATAAACTTTGAAGTCACCAGCCTGGTAAGTAATAACCATGGGTTTAGGTGTCAACCCTTCAGTAAGAACATTACAGCCAATAAAAACCATGCTGTCACTTGTTGAATCATTCGCATCCGTATCAACTGGTGATAATGCACCAGTTTGGGACACTGGGCTGGTTGCTCCTAAAGCTGAACTTAAATTAACATGGTCTATTAAGTTTTTCGTTTGTTTTGTTTCCTCTGTTGTTTCTTCCCCTGATAATTGTTCTGTTGTTTTGGTCTGGCCCCTGTGGTATTGGTTGATTGAAAATTTGGATGTTGATTAACTTGACCATTACTATAGTGGACCTGTTGAAGATGGAATAACCTTTCACTCCTCCTTAGTTCCTGTTGTCCATTTTGGTTACCACAATTAGATGTATTGGTAATTAAGGATGGTGTATTGTTATTCATACATTGAGGCTGGTTATTTCCTACATTGGCAAAGGCAAAGTCATTCTGTGAATTAGACACTGGGTAATTATGTTGCCAAACATGAGCTGCGGAAGGGGTTGGATAAGCAGCCCCCTCCATGTAAGCTTTACTGTCCCGATCCAATTTCTTCATTTTATTACTCTTCAGTTTGGCCAAATATTCATCTTTACTGGTGAACATTCAAGTATATTCATATTTGTATCGATAGAAATCAACATCCAATTTAATGTTCTTATCAAGTTCTACTTTTATATTAAGGTCTTCCACCCACAGAGTGTAGTGTTTAATCATGAGTTCCAACAATTGTAGCCCCTGCTGGTCAAACAACTCTACTAGTTCTTTATGAAATGTAGAATTCGCTACCAAACCCGTAGGA
This sequence comes from Protopterus annectens, assembly GCF_019279795.1. Taxonomy (NCBI): domain Eukaryota; kingdom Metazoa; phylum Chordata; order Ceratodontiformes; family Protopteridae; genus Protopterus; species Protopterus annectens. Next base: position 157,739,602 of record NC_056733.1, on the reverse strand, counting down.
AATTGGTAATGTCTCAAGCCTTTTGGCACTAGTTTACGTACGAGACATTCTCGAAAATAAGCTGTTTCTAACTGTAATTTTTTTCATTTTAACTAGGTGGCTGTCAAAAAGTTTCAACTTAGCCACTATATCTGTAAATAAAGTGCTGTACCTTTATCTTGTGCCAAAATGTACGAGTTTGTATGTGTGGCTTTAGTAAAAGAAAAATCCACGGAAAGCCACTTATTAAGCTCCGGTAACCCTAGTGCAGCTGCTTCACCCCCTTCCGATGCATTAACAACAGCACAAGGTTGAAATACTGATAAATTAGAACTTTTACTAACATTACGAATCTGCGGTAAGCTAGAAGCACCCGCATTGTCCAACGGGTGAAATAAACCTTGGAAACTCTCTTGAGGTTGTAATTGTTGACCTTGTGCAACCGGAGCTGTACATACCGTGATTCGCGGTTGCTGCTCCTGATGAACTGGGGCTGGGTTTGACATTATTCCCTGCTTGTAAGCTGGCAAAGCAACAGAACTCTGTGAAAGTTCAGCCTCCTGAATGCCGGCAGTATTATTCGCCGGCGAAGGTGTAATCAAAGTAGAATGCTGAATAACCGGTAAAGTTAGACACAACTCTTTCTGTTGGGTGTCTAACCAGTCAAGGCGGTGAAAAATCGACTCCATCTTCGACAGTAAAGAGTCCAAAATATTATTGTTTTGACTCTGTGTATCACTATTAGCTGGTGTGTCAATAGGCACACTATCACAGCTCCTGATTATTTCGGGTGTCTCGTCAGGTTGAAAACTGCTCCGACTGGCTGCCATGCCCGAAATGAAACAAACCAAAAACCAACAGTGACTGCAGACAATAAACCAAGAAATGAGGTACTGGGAGAGTCAAGAGCACGAAACCAACTGACTGTGAACAAAGGATTTAATAAGTTGAAGGGCTTTTCATTTGCTGTCTTTAGCAAACTTCTTCAGAACTAACCATCTACAAATTAAAAATCTAACACAGGTTTAAATAGTCACTGTAATTAAGCAAATTACAGCCAAACCAATCATCGCTATAAAACAGTGTGTCACCTTCTCTTCCATACTTTTCTCTTAAAAAACATACATTCACAAATAAATACAAGTATAATAAGTAAAAAATGCATATATAAAGTTCCAAATATAAATATATCATTTAGTACTGAAAAATATATGTACTCGTTGTCTAACAATAACATAAGTACAACCAGTATTTCATACCCATTCTGACTGATGGGTTCGGAGCCGATCCCTCGGCTCCGACTCGGCACGCTTATGCCAAAGTCGTCCTCGGATGATGTCTCATTTGCAGACATTCTAGAGATCCTTAAGCAACGAGGCGGCTGGAATTCCAAACCCCCCTCCGCTGATGAGTCGGTGTTTCTCAAGGCCTTCGGGGCTCAGCCCTCCGCCTCCTGGGTGTCTCCGCCCTTCGACGAGCTCCTGGATTTGGTTTGTCGGAGGGCGTGGGAACATCCAGATACTGTGGAACCAGTGCCTTCTCGCCCTAACAAATTTTTGTCTGCCCCACCCGAGAAGGAGTTCTTAACGAAAGGCGTGGCTGTAGATGCCATGGTGGTGGCATCTGCTACCCAGCAGGACGTGGCAGAGGCTTCAATGTCCGTCCATCCTCCTAATAAGGAGTCTAGGAGCATGGACGTGCACGGAAGCGCACCCTGACTTCAGCGGCCTTTACTCTGAGGTCCCTGAATTATTTGGCACATTTCACCAGACTACAGAGGGATCTGGTCAAGGAACTTTCAGACTCCCTCTCAGGTAACCTACCTGAGCAGCTAGCCCAGTCGGTTAGCTCTCAGTTGGCTATCCTCACCTCGATTTCTAACTCGTCCATGAGGCTCATTTCATATGCGTCCGGGGGCGGGCAGAGCGGCAGGCACAGGCGTGGCTCTACGGAGACAAGCCTGGCTCCGTTTGTGTCATTTCGCGGAGGCCTTCAAGTCTTCCTTTGCCGACGCTCCCTTTGATGGGTCCTCTTTGTTTGGACCCAAGGTAAAAGACACTCTTACCCGCTGTGAGCAAGAGGGAAAGACTTTATCTGCCGTAGGAGCACATTATTCCACTCCCTTTCGGCCTTATCCCAAGGCTAAAAGAGGAGGGAAGATGTGGTTCCGCAAATCACAGAAATTCTTTCCTCAACAGCAGGAAGATTCCCCTTCCAGAGGCAGAGGACGGGAAATTTTTCTGGGAGACGCCGTCCCAGAGGCGGCAGAGGCCCCGCAACACTGGAGACGCGAGTCCTTTCGTGGCTCTTCAGCCTCCCACACTCCATGAGGGATTGCCCGGCTGTGCTGCTCGGAGCCAGTCGGGTGCCGTTGCCAAGCACCTAAAAGCCTGGGAGTCTATTACTCAGGACAGATGGGTGCTTCGGATTATTGCCGGAGGTTACACCATTCCTTCACACACTCACCCCACCGTCCAAAAATCCCGGACCCACCACCCAGTCAAAGGAAATTGCAGCCGTAGAAGCTTCAAAGCTGCTAGAAAAAGGAGTCATCCAACCGGTCCCCACAGACCAGATCGGATCCGGAAATTACTCAAGGTTCTTTTAGTGCCAAAAGACAGGGGACTTGAGACCCATTTTGGATCTCAGCAAACTAAACCAGTCCGTCATGAAGTCCAAATTCAATGGTCACTTTACAATCCATTCTCCCATTGTTGGAGAAAGATGTTTGGATGTGCTCCATAGATCTCAAGGACGCCTATTATCACATACCGATACATCAGGCGTCCAGGAGGTATCTGCGCTTCAGCCTGGGAGACAGTCATTTCCAATTTTGTGCACTGCCCTTTGGTCTCACCACAGCCCCAGGGTGTTCACCAAGTGTTTGGCAGTAGTGACTGCTCACCTGAGGAGTCTCGGATTCCAAGTGTTTCCCTATCTGGACGACTGGCTCCTGACTGCCACCACCAGGCATCTACTACTGGAGAACCTACAAGCCACCATCTCCTGGGTGCTTCCCTGGGAATTACATTCAACTGGTCAAAGTCTGTCTTGCTGCCTTCTCAGCGCATAAGATTCATAGGAGCAGAGATAGACTCAAAATTAATGCGAATCTTCCTTCCTACCGAAAGGATACAAACATTACAAGGTCAAGCCCGAGCCCTGCTTCTAAGATCCAAAGCCCCAGCCAGGATGGTCCTGCAACTTTTAGGTTCAATGTCTGCCACGGTTCTCCTAGTTCCTCTGGCAAGATTGCACATGAGGATTCTTCAGTGGCTGTTATCGACACAATGGTCTTTTCAGGATCTCCCCCTCAATCATCACATACTGATTACAGAAACGTGCAAACGGGACCTCCGCTGGTGGCTTCTGCCATCCAATCTGAATCAGGGAAGACCTTTTGTTATACCCCCTCCGGTGGCCACCTTGACAACGGATGCCTCCCAGACGGGGTGGGGGGGGCATTGTGTGGGTAGGTCAGTTCAGGGTTCTTGGCTTCCAAACGAAACATTTCTCCATATCAATGTGTTGGAAATGAGGGCTGTACTTCTGTCCCTACAAGCCCTCCACAAGTTTCTCCCTCAAGGCATCATCGCTATCCACACAGACAACATGTCGGTGGTCTGGTATCTAAACAAACAAGGAGGGACCAGATCTTACCCCCTTTGCAGAGAGGCCATGAGGGTGTGGGAATGGGCAGTGGCTACCAACCGCTTCCTGGTAGCGACCCACATTCCAGGAAAATCCAATGTATTGGCAGACAGACTGAGCAGGACTATTCTCTCTCCTCACGAGTGGTCCCTGAACGAACAGTAGCAGCTCAGATTTTCAAAGATGGGGACTCCGTGCTGCGACCTGTTTGCAACACCACAAAACACGAAGTGCAAAGGTTCTTTTCCTTGACCCCGTCAAGGGAGGCAGCTACGGATGCTCTAGTCCAACCTTGGCCAACAGGACTGCTTTATGCTTTCCCTCCGGTTCCACTCCTCCCCAAAGTCATCCAGAAAGCTTCCCAATTGGGGTCCACAATGATTCTAATTGCTCCGTACTGGCCTCGTCAGGTATGGTTCCCCTACCTACAGAAATATACTCTAGACGGTCCTTGGTTTTTGGATCTAACTCCAGACCTTCTGGTTCATCAGTCGGGGCAACAGCACCAGTCCCTTCACACTTTGAAATTAACAGCTTGGCTCCTCCACTTCTGACTTTAGTCAGAAATCACACCTTGGACCCGGAAGTTATTCACATTTTATCTTCAGCCCACAAACCCACCACCAAGAAATTGTATCACAGTAAGTGGAAGAGGTTTGCTATCTGGGCTCAACTCAGAGGCTTAGACCCTATTACTGCCCCGATACCAGAGGTCTTGAAATTTTTAACATCCTTGTTTAATCAAGGATCTTCAGTCTCTACTATTAAAGTCCAACTAGCAGCTATCTCCAAATTTCACGAATCCATAGACCCACCGTTGATGAGCAGCAGATTATGTAAAACTTTCATGAAAGGTGCTGTGCTTTTAAGACCCCCAGTTTTTCATCCTGCGCCTCCGTGGGATCTTGATTTGGTACTTCCTGCCTTAACATCTTCCCCTTTTGAACCGGCTGCTACATGTGAGTTGAAATATCTGTCTTGGAAAACTGCCTTCTTAATTGCAATTACCTCTGCAAGAAGAGTTTCAGAACTTCAAGCCCTATCTATCAAACCACCGTACTTGATTTTCACAAGGATAGAGTATCACTTAGGCCTAATCCATCTTTTGTTCCAAAAGTTTGTTCTAATCTCTGTCTCCAACAATCTCTAGAGCTACCAGTTTTCTTTCCAAAATTTTCAAACAAAGCGGAATACACCTTGCATACATTGGATGTTCACAGGCAATTGCGCTTCTATCTAGACAGGACTCAACAAATTCGAAAAACAGATCAATTGTTTGTGTCCTTTTCAGATAATAAACTGGGTAAAACCATCACTAAAGCTACTATTGCCAAATGGATTAGAGATTGCATAACTCAGGCTTATTCCTCTTCAAATAAGCAACTTACAACATCTGTCAAAGCTCACTCTACTAGAGCTATGGCTACCTCTATTGCATTTCATTCCAAGCTCGCTATTTCTGAGATTTGTGCTGCGGCTACTTGGTCCAACCCGCACACTTTCATTTCCCACTATAAATTGGATGTGGCATCTAAAGGGCGAGCATCATTTGGTTCCACGGTACTCAGGAGTGTTTTCCAGTGAGCCACCCAGGATTTAGGTGCTAGGGACGCTGTCCCATCAGTCAGAATGTAGGCGAGATAGGATCACATAACATCTTTTAGTTATGTACTCACCATAACTTCAGATGTTTGGGATCCATCTCACCTACATTCCTAATACCCACCCTCCTTCCCCCTGCCTTGGAGATCAGAAGAGATTGAACGGTTTGAGCTCTACTGTTTTTATCTTGCATCATCTGTCGATGTTATATAAGCAGTGCATGCGTGTGTGCATGTATGCGGACAAACTAGATCTGGGGGACTGGTAGTGGTGCATCCTGGGATATAGTAAGCTCAGCCAATAAGAGACTTCGCTCTTTGGCATAAGCGTGCCGAGTCGGAGCCGAGGGATCGGCTCCGAACCCATCAGTCAGAATGTAGGCGAGATGGATCCCAAACATCTGAAGTTATGGTGAGTACATAACTAAAAGTTTGGCCCTCTACTACAGAGGTGATGCAAGTGTGATAAAAGGAGCAAACTGATTCAGGGAAACCTGTAAGATTTTTTTAGCCATCCTTTTTCAAATTGTCCAAGGGATTTTTTTATCTTCTTATCCAGTTTCACAAAAATTGAAATAACAGTCTTTGCAAGATTTAGGTAAACAGACATTTAAGAAAAAATGGCAAGTTGGTTCCAAAAAGAAGTCGTAAACCTCCCAAAGCTAAGGACAGTCCGTAAAGTTTGAATGACTATTAGAGACCTTGTCAACGCATCTCACCCCTGGTTCATTTTTTTTTCTTCCATAACATCTGAATCTCCATATGTTATGTGATCCTATCTCGCCTACATTCTGAATGATGGGGTTCGGAGCCGATCCCTCGGCTCCGACTCGGCACGCTTATGCCAAAGAGCGAAGTCTCTTATTGGCTGAGCTTACTATATCCCAGGATGCACCACCATCAGTCCCCCAGATCTCGTTTGCCGCTTAACTGCAAGGACGTGGTCTCGAGCTGGCTGGGCTGAGTAGCTTTTATTAACTACTTTTTCTGTCAGTTTTTGTGCTTGTATTTCACAAAAGCCGTTTTAACGGCTATTGCTTATTGCTGCCTATTGCTGCCTGTTGTGTACGATTGAGTAGTGGTATTTCTTGTGGATGATTGGGTAGAGTTTGTTTCGCCCCCCTTTCAATCCAGGGCCTTTTCGGTCAAACTGTATAACTGAACTTTTTAGTGTTTTAAAGTTCCCGGTTATTACACACAAGGTTGTGTTTTACACTGTTTCTGTAAGCCTTCGGTTTTTTGTCATAAGCGATTATACAGTTGTTAAATTTCCTGTCAGAAATTGTTTAACATCATGTCTCAAGCCCCTAGGCCTTCGGGCTTTAAAAAATGTACTAAATGTGCTTTTAAGATGTCTGTTACTGATGACCATCTACTTTGTGTTTATTGTTTAGGGGCAAAGCACTTGCAGGAGTCATGCAGCGTATGTCACGCTTTTTCCTCTAGGGTCCTCCAGGAGAGGAAAAATAAATTAATTCTTAAAGGGTTGATTAAACCTTCTTTTGAAGAAGCCTTGTCTTCCGCTCCGACTCCTGCCAAAAAGAAAGGGCTTGGCTCCGACCAGTCCGTCGGATCCGACTGCCAAGAGACCTAGGCAGGCCTCTCCTTCGGCTCCAAAGACTTGGAGCCGAGGTCGAACGGTCTGCCTCGATGCCTCCAGTATCGACTCCTGGCTTCGGAGCCGATGGCTGGGGCATCGAGAGGCGGGTCACCTTCGGCTCCACTGCTCTCGGAGCCGACAAGGTCGCCCGCTCAGACACTTCCTCCTCGGCGCGAAGTCTACCTCGGCACCGATGGAATCTGGTGTGTGCGTTTCCTCGGCGCCGGTTCTCATCGAGTCGCCTGAGCCGGTCCCCTAGTCCCTTGGGGCCGAGGAGAGGTCTTCGAACCCGTTCTGTTTCCTCTCGGTCTTGAGAATGTCGGATTCGGATATAGACAGGGTGCTCCAAAGACTTTTCCAGTCCCCAGTCTTCCAAAAAATTGTTTCGCTCCGACCCAGTTGGCTTCGGAGCCGATGGCCATGACCCACCCCATTACTATTCCTCCTCCGACTGCTTCGGCTCCGTCGGAGCAGGTGCTCTTGGAGCCGGTGGAGATCTCAGGGTCGGCTCCGACCCTTACTCCAACCCGGGCCCTCGGGTCCGAGTTTGTCGCTGGACTTCTTCGGCTGGACCCGAGGGTGATGTTTCGGGACCGATGCTTTCGGTTCCGAGCCTCCCTCTCGGTGCTTGACTGCGGGACTTCCGTCTACTATCATGGCCCCGGAGACTGGACGCTCCCAGGATTCTGGAGGTCCGGCTTTCAGAGCCATGAGGAGTGCCTTGGCCAAATCCTCTTCGCCATCTCTCCGGTTTACCAGCACCTTCCTGGGCGTGGAGACTGGGTCTTTGGCAGTTCCCTGTCCGTAGCCAGCGGAGCCCCGAGGCCTGAGGTTACCCCAGTGGGGTTCCTCTTCCTGAGGGTTCTTGAGTCATCTCCAGAGGAACCCCCAAGGAAGAGATCGTGCAAGAGGAAGCACGTGGACTCCCGAGTCTATCACATCGGACACGGATATGGATGATGCAGAGGGGTCCCCTAAGTCGTCCTCGGATGATGTCTCCTTTGCAGACATCTTAGAGATCCTCAAACAACGAGGCGGCTGGATGTCCAAACCCCCTCTGCGGACGAATCAGTGCTCCTCAAGGCCTTTGGGGCTCAGCCCTCCGCCTCCTGGGTATCTCCGCCCTTGACGAGCTTCTGGATTTAGTTTGTCGAAGGGCGTGGGAACACCGGATACTGTGGAACCAGTCCCTTCTCGTCCAAACAAATTCTTATCTGCTCCCCGAGAAGGAGTTCCTTACTAAAGGCGTGGCTGTAGATGCCATGGTGGTGGCATCTGCTACACAGCAGGACGTGGCAGAGGCTTCAACGTCCATCCATCCTCCTAATAAGGAGTCTAGGAGTATGGATAGGTACGGAAGCGCACCCTGACTTCAGCGGCCTTTACCTTAAGGTCTCTGAATTATTTGGCACATTTTACCAGGCTTCAGAGGGATCTGGTCAAGGAGTTGTCAGACTCCCTCTCGGGTAACCTACCTGAGCAGCTAGCCCAGTCCGTTAGCTCTCAGTTGGCTATCCTTACGTCAATTGCTAACTCGTCCATGAGGCTCATATCCTATGCGGCCGAAGGGCGGTAGAGCGGCAGGCACAGGCGTGGCTCTCGAGACAGGCCTGGCTCCGCTTGTCCCAGTTTCCGGAGGCCTTCAAGTCTTCCTTCGCCGACGCTCCCTTTGATGGGTCCTCATTGTTTGGACCCAAGGTGAAAGACACCCTTACCCGCTGTGAGCAAGAGGGAAAACGTTATCTGCCGTAGGGGCCCGTTATTCCACTCCCTTTCGGCCTTACCCCAAGGCCAAAGGAGGGGAAAATGTGGTTCGAAAATCTCGCAAGTTTTTCTCCCAACAGCAGGAAGACTCCCGTCCAGAGGCAGAGGGCGGGAAATTTTTCAGGGAGACGCCGTCCCAGAGGCGGCAGAGGGCCCGCAATTCTGGAGACCGCGAGTCCTTTCGTGGCTCTTCAGCCTCCCACACGACATGAGGGATTGCCCGGCTGTGCTGCTCCGTAGCCAGTCGGGTGTCGCTTGCCAAGCACCTAAAAGCCTGGGAGTCAATCACTCAGGACAGATGGGTGCTTCGGATAATTGCCGGAGGTTACACCATCCCATTCAAATGCTCACCCCTCCGTCCAAGAGAATCCCGGACCCTCCACCCAGTCAAAGGGAAATAGCAGCCGCAGAGGCTTCAAAGCTGCTACAAAAAGGAGTCATCCAACCGGTCCCCACAGACCAAATCGGATCAGGAAATTACTCCAGGTTCTTTTAGTGCCAAAAAGACAGGGGACCTGAGACCAATATTGGATCTCAGCAGACTGAACCTATCCGTTACGAAATCCAAATTCGAATGGTCACGTTGCAATCCATTCTCCCGTTGTTGGAGAAGGATGTTTGGATGTGCTCCATAGACCTCAAGGACGCCTATTATCACATACCGATACATCAGGCGTCCAGAAGGTATCTGCGCTTCAGCCTGGGAGCCAGTCATTACCAATTTTGTGCTCTGCCCTTTGGTCTCACCACAGCCCCCAGGGTGTTCACCAAGTGTTTGGCAGTAGTGACGGCTCACCTGAGGAGCCTTGGATTCCAAGTGTTTCCCTATCTCGACGACTGGCTCCTGACTGCCACCACCAGGCATCTACTTATGGACAACCTCAAAGCCACCATCTCCCTGGGTGCTACCCTGGGGATTACATTCAATTGGTCAAAGTCTGTCTTGCTGCCCTCTCAGCGCATAAAGTTTATAGGAGCAGAGATAGACTCAAGATTGATGCGTGTCTTTCTTCCTGCTGAAAGGATCCGAACCTTACAGGGCCAAGTTCAAGCCCTGATCTCGAGATCCAAAGCCCCAGCCAGGATGGTCCTACAGGTTCTAGGCTCAATGTCTGCCACGGTACTTTTAGTTCCTCTAGCAAGGTTACACATGAGGATTCTTCAGTGGCTCTTATCAACTCAATGGTCCTTTCAAGATCTTCCCCTCAATCATCACATCATGATTACGGAAACATGCAAAAGGGACCTGCGCTGGTGGCTTCAGACATCCAACTTGGATCAGGGAAGACCCTTTCTTCTCCCCCCTCCAGTGGTTACCCTGACGACAGATGCCTCCCAGATAGGGTGGGGGGGCATTGTCTGGGCAGGCTAGTTCAGGGCTCCTGGCTTCCGGACGAAGCTCTTCTCCACATCAACGTGTTGGAGATGAGGGCTGTACTTCTATCCCTACAGGCCTTACACAAGTTCCTTCCTCAGGGCATCATCGCCATCCACACAGACAACATGTCGGTGGTTTGGTATCTGAACAAACAAGGAGGGACCAGATCGTATCCCCTTTGCAGAGAGGCCATGAGAGTGTGGGAATGGGCTGTAGCTACCAACCGCTTCTTGGTAGCTACCCACATCCCGGGAAAGTCAAATGTATTGGCGGACAAATTAAGCAGGACAATTCTCTCTCCTCACGAATGGTCTCTAAACCGCACAGTAGCAGCCCAGGTTTTCAAGAGATGGGGGACGCCGTGCTGCGACCTATTTGCGACTCCACAAAACACCAAGTGCCAAAGGTTCTTCTCCTTGATTCCACATCAGGAAGTACCGGCCATGGATGCTCTAGCACAACCCTGGCCAACAGGGTTGCTTTATGCTTTTCCTCCAATTCCACTCCTTCCCAAAGTCATTCAAAAAGCTTCTCAGCTAAGGTCTTCAATGATTCTGATTGCCCCATACTGGCCTCGTCAGATATGGTTTCCTTACCTGCAAAAGCATGCAGTGGACGATCCGTGGACCTTAGACCTGATCCCGGATTTGCTAATCCATCAGTCGGGACATTGGCATCAGTCCCTTCAATCTCTGAAATTGACAGCTTGGCTCCTCCACTTCCGACCTTAGTTAGAAGACACACACTAGACCCGGAAGTTGTTCACATTTTGTCTTCGGCCCACAAACCCACCACTAACAAATTGTACCTCAGTAAGTGGAAGAGGTTTGCTATCTGGGCACAACTCAAGGGCTTAGACCCTATCACTGCTCCGTCCCAGAGGTTTTGAAATTCTTAACATCCCTATTTAATCAGGGATCTTCTGTCTCAACTATTAAAGTTCAACTAGCTGCTATCTCTAAATTCCATGAATCCACGGATCCTCCCTTGATGAGCAGCAGGCTATGCAAAACATTCATTAAAGGTGCGAGTCTGTTAAGACCACCAGTTTTCATCCTGCACCTCCGTGGGATCTTGATTTAGTGCTTCACGCATTAACATCCCCCTTTTGAACCGGCTGCTACATGCAATTAAAATATCTGTCATGGAAAACGGCATTCTTAGTGGCTATTACTTCGGCAAGAAGAGTCTCAGAGCTTCAAGCCCTGTCTATTAAACCACCATATCTGATTTTCCACAAAGATAGAGTATCTCTCAGGCCTAATCCATCCTTTGTCCCGAAGGTCTGCTCTAGTTTCTGTCTTCAACAATCTCTAGAACTACCAGTTTTCTTTCCAAAATTCTCTAATGAAGCAGAATACACTCTCCATAAATTGGATGTTCACAGGCAATTACGCTTCTATTTAGACAGGACTCAGCAACTTCGTAAGTCAGACCAGTTGTTTGTGTCCTTCTCAGATAATAAATTGGGCCAAACCATCACAAAAGCTACAATCTCAAAATGGATCAGAGATTGCATAACTCAGGCCTATTCTTCTTCAAATAAGCAACTTGCATCATCTATCAAAGCTCATTCTACCAGAGCTATGGCTACTTCTATAGCTTTTCATTCCAAGCTCGCTATTTCGAAATTTGTGCTGCGGCTACTTGGTCCAACCGCACACTTTCATTTCCCACTACAAATTGGATGTGGCATCTAAAGGACGAGCTTCATTTGGTTCCACGGTACTCAGGAGTGTTTTCCAGTGAGCCACCCAGGATTCAGGTGCTAGGGACGCTGTCCCATCATTCAGAATGTAGGCGAGATAGGATCACATAACATCTTTTAGTTATGTACTCACCATAACTTCAGATGTTTGGGATCCATCTCGCCTACATTCCTGATACCCACCCTCCTTCCCCCTGCCTTGCAGATCAGAAGAGATAGAACGGTTTTGAGCTCCACTGTTTTTATTTTGTTTCATCTGACGATGTTATATAAGCAGGGTATGCATGTGTGCATGTATGCGGACAAACTAGATCTGGGGGACTGATGGTGGTGCATCCTGGGATATAGTAAGCTCAGCCAATAAGAGACTTCGCTCTTTGGCATAAGCGTGCCGAGTCGGAGCCGAGGGATCGGCTCCGAACCCCATCATTCAGAATGTAGGCGAGATGGATCCCAAACATCTGAAGTTATGGTGAGTACATAACTAAAAGTTTTCCCTTTGTCAACAGTTTCATACATATGGGTTCTGAAAATCATTCATCAGGATTACAGATGGCAGTGGAAGGAAATTCCTCCTTTTCAGGAGGTCATTCCTCACCCTCCAGATCAATCTCTTATTTCCACCTGTTCTTAATTACATGCTGTCCCAAGGGGTGATGGAACCAGTTCTTTCCCAGTTGGGAAGGATTTTTATTTAAGGATGTTCCTAATACCAAATAAAGAAATTGCTTGGAAACCCAGTTCTGGAGCTTTATTTCGTAAACTTGTTTGTGAGAGTACCCAGAATCAAAATGATGCCATTTCATAACCTGTTACCTCTTCTTCCTCTCTGAAATTTCCTGGTAACACTAGACTTAAAAGATGTTTGTCATCACAACCCTATTCATCCAGACTTCACACGTTTCTAAAGGTTTTTTTGTGTCTGGATCATATTGTCAATTCTCTGACTTGCACGTTGTGAAACACTCTTGGTGCAGTGGATAGTCCAAAGTGTCCATCTCTAGTTAAAGCTCATTGCAGGTCACAGGGTATCCACATTTTTCCATATTTAGATGACTTGCTTATCTTTGCAGAGTATTTTTCACAGTCTCTGGAATCCATGTTTTGGGTAAGAGATCTTACACAAGCTGGGATTCCAAGGGAACAGTCAAGTCTTTCTTGAATCTCTCATAGAGGATTGCATTCGTGGGTTGTCAAATCAACACATCAGTTCAAAGAGTATTTCTTCCACAGGAAAAATAGAGATCTGTTTCAAAGGTTTTCCACAAAGACTTGGGTCACTGTGAGGGAATGCCTCAGGATTTTGGGTTTCGTGGCATTTATGATTCTCATGATACCCCTGGTAAGACTCCATATGAGAAGGATACAGTAGTATCTGAAATCTCTTTGCATCCAGCATCAACAACCTTTTTTTTTTTCAAATCCCAGTGCTGTGGTTTGTCAGAAGAGAAATATTATGGTGGAGACTACAGATCTCCTTAAATCCTGTTCTCCCCTTCTCCTTCCCTGCTTCAAAGCAGTCAGTCACCACAGACACTTTGGACTTTGCTTGGGGAGCAGTTTCAGGAGGGAAGAAAGTGCAGGGAATGGCACACCAAATACTAATGCAAGCACATATGTATCTGGAGTTGATTGTCCTGGGCAAGGCACTCAACTCTCTGAAACCTCTATGGTCTCCAGGATATATTCACGTTGTTACAGACAGTACCACAATCGTGGTACATCAACAAGCAAAGTTGGAGGGTGGGGAGACCAAGTCATACCATGTTTGCAGACTAACTGCGTTAGCTTGGGATATATCTTTATAGCACAGTCTCACTCTGCTGGCATCCTACAGTCCATCAGAGCAAAACTGTATGGCATACAAGCTGACCAGGACCAGGGCAGACCCTCATGAATAGAAACCTGATCATTGGGTCGTCCAAGTTTTGATGCATTTGTGGGAGTTCCTGAAGTAGACCTCTCTACCTCCTGTCTGAACAATCAACTGGCAAGATTCTGTTTCAGGACTACATGCAAGAAGGCCTGGAAAACAGATGTCATTTCTTTATGGTTTTCCACCATTTTCACTAATATCCAGGGTACCTCTAAAGATTCAGAAAGAATAACCCAGGATCATTGTAACTTCCTTCTGGCCCAGGCAACCGTGGTTTTCCCTTCTTTTGGAAATGGTGAGGGGCAGTTACCACACACTCCCTCACAGACTGGATGTACTCAGAGAAGAAGAGGGGGTGTTTGATGCACCCTGACATCAGTTATCTTCAGTTGACTGCCTGGATGATGGGGGTCATAATTTTTTTAGGCACCTGTTTGAGGATGTGCTTCAGGTACTAATGGAGGCAAGAAAGCCTGCTACAAGAAAATCCTATGTTAGCAAATGTTAAGGATTTCTAGTTGTTGCTGTCACCATAACCAACACCCATACAGGGCTAGTTGTTTTCTGGTTTTAAAATATTTGTGTGAGTTACTATCCTATGGGCTTTTGTATTCTTCTGTCATGGTTCATTTATTGGCCATTTCAGCATGTCTGCTCATGGATTCTCCTCTTTTATTGTAGTTTCATATCAAAATGTTCTTGAATGGGTTTTCCATAAGAGGCCTCCAAGAAAACTAGTAGCCCCTCTTTGGGATCCTAATTTTGAGTTGGAGAAGTGAGCTCTTTCTCCATTTGAACCAACTAATCTGATTGACTTGAGTTTCTTAACATGGAAACAGTTTTACAGATTACTTTGACCTCTGCAAGAATGATATCCACATTGCAAACTGTTGTGGTGAGTCAGTCCTATCACATTTTCCATAGGTAGAGGGTTTCTTTGAGAACTAATCCTCCTTTTTATGCCTAAGTGGTGTCCGAGTTTACTTTTAGCCAAACTATCCATCTCCCAATTTTCTTTCTTGAGCCTAAAACTGAGGGTGAAATGATCCTCAATACCTTGGAAGTCCACACACAGCTCTGATACTGTCTTGACAAAAATATGTCTTGCAAATATTTTATCAGTTCAGTTCTTGTGAATGTAAGATGATGGGATAACCTGTGTCAGAACAGACTTTTTCCAAATGTTTGTGTAAGGCTATTACTTTTTGTTATTCTCAGCATAACAAAACTATTCTGTGCAGGCCTACTGTGTCAGGGTGTTGGCTTCATCTATAGCTTTTCATAAAAGGTTGGATTCTAGAAGTGTAGTAGAAGATACTACTTGGTCCTCTGTACACGGACGGCCTTAGGCATAGGCGAACTGGGCAACCACCTAGGGCGCCATACAGGCGAGCTTCATAAAGTGTGCAACTTTTATTTATTCTTCTATTTTATTTAATTTGTTTTGCAGTCCCATCTGTAAAGTTTGAGCTCCCCTCGGCGCCCTGTCTCTAGTCCATCCATACTGTACTGTTGCGTGTGCAGCACCCTCTCCCCACTTCTGGGGTTTATCAGATACTTGTTTGACACCTAGATTTGCCAAAAAAAAAGTAATGCTGGAGTAGAAAGACATATTTGCTGATTTCATTTTTTTCAATGAACATCAGTCTGTAAACCTAGCTGACAGTGGGTGTGTGTAGAACTCGACATTTGTGTCCCTGTTTATGCACCAGAATATAGGCTTATTGAGCAGTAAACAAGTATGTTTTGGAGTTAGAAACATTGCCCGTGTATGTACTTGTGTTGTGTTCTTACCTCCCAGTGTTTATAAAAGCCATTTTTTATTGGGAGTAGAGGGTGTACTTTTAAGAAAACAAATGCATTTCACGTGTGTACACAGTTTTGAAATGTTGGCACCATTGCGGAAAAGTATATACAGCTTTTTCTGTAAATGAGCTTTTGTAAGTTAAATTGGTAACATTGAATATATAATGCAAGGGATATAGCTTTGTTTTATTAAAATGTGTTTATATAATTGCAGTTTCTGTACATTTAACTTAAAATGTTTCTATAAAAGGCACAAGAGAAACTACATTTTTTTGGCTTTATTCGTAATTTTAGTAATAGTTATTGATTCCGGAGCCTATATATAATGTACCAGTATTGTGTATTAAAACAATTCGTAAGTAGGAAGAATGGCAGGAAATGTACTTTAACCAATCTTCAGGTTGGGAATGGGGTTCCAGAGTTTAACAGTGATGTCCCAGTTACTTCAGTCATAAAAGAAACGCTTATTGAAGGAAACTGTTTTACCTAGTTGTTTTTATTAATTTGTTTTGTGTAATGTTGGATCCAGCCAAGATCTTTTTTTGGGGGGTGGGCGGGGGGGGGGGCAGTCATACCTTTCACCTCTGCAGATTTTTGCCTCATATTTTGGTCCAGTTTTCATAAAATTGTGGATTTCTGGTAATCTATTCACAAATCATTTAAGTCTGAAGTTAGAAAATGACAGTCATTTGAGTTTCAGGATTCATACCCTTCAGAAAATTCATGTTAAGGTAAAACTTTCTAAGTTTGTAATAGCAGTATTTAAAAGTTGTCCCTATTTGTGGTCCTTCGTCCCACTTTTATTTATGGCTTTGTCCAGATTTCTTGCTCTAAGAGGTTGAGAGATATGGGGGTGGTTAAGTAGATGGTTTGGAGCTGCTTTGACAGGTATGAAAATAAACCAAGACATATTTAGCAGTATGTAACTGCATACATCTCACCTGTCCCCAATTTTCTGGTACTTCCCTTCATTTGACTCTCATTTTAGCTGTGTCCCTCCTCTTCTAAAACTAGTGACTTTTGGAGAAAAGGTGGTGAGTTACACTTAATAAATAACAATAATTAGTTACAGACTTCTGTTAGATCACAAAATGTATATTAATTCACATCGTTATTCTAGCAGTTTCATGTTAGTAGTACTAATGTTTTAAACCTGTCCCTGATTTTTTGTATTTCTCTGATTCAGTTTGTGCTATGTGTGGTTGTGCTGTGGCTATGGTAGTGCAAATGCAGAAAATGATCATAATGGCAGTTTTGGTCTTTTGATCACCATTTATTTAATTAAAAATGACATTAAAATTGTAGCAGACAACCAGAAAAGTGAGCTCTTTCTTATTGTATAGAATGAATATACAGTCTTTTGGGTACTAACTAGACCCTTACAAGTTGTAAATGAGTGGGGTATGTAGGAGTAAATCAGGCTGGAAAAGAGGAACAATCCTTTTAAAATAGGGACAGTTTAGAGTTCTATATGTGGTATCCTTAAGCATGACCTACAATATGAAATAAATTAGCAAATTCAGAAATAACACATTTTCTTATTGTGTAGTGTATATGAAGCCTTGTTAGTAAAGTAGGAACCTTGTCAGTCTCAGCCTGAAGGTCTTGGGTTTGATCTTACACAGGACACTGATTTTGGAAGTCTGGATAGCTCGATCTGTAGAGCATCAGACTTTATGGGTCCAGGGTATGAGTCCCTGTTTGGGAACTATTAAGTTTGTTTTGCCATTTGGCACAGAGGTTGTAGTTTTGAGCTTTAGTTCCCGTAAAATACTGTTTTTATTTGATTAACGTCATACTTTGTTTTGTACTCTCGAGGAGCTTTTCTCCCCGGGCCTCTGCTGAAAATGGATATGTATCCAGCTGGACTAGCCCGGTCAACAAATGTAAAATAAAATAAATAAATAAATAAATAAGTATTACAGGGGTTTGTTTGCCTTAGCCTTCGTTTGCCTACATTTCACCTTGACCAAGTCTCTTAATCAAAGGCTGTGTCCAGAGAGCCTGCCGGGTCAACAGATAGGTAATCCGTATATTTTTTTTTTTTTTTTTGGCACTAGACCCTTACAAGAGGTGAATAGCAATCTTTGTGCTCATAGTTAAGTAATGTTTGTGCCCTTAACCATGCCGAAGAAAATTAGTAAAGTTAGGAGAAGCAAGCCAAAATCATAGTGCTATGCTTAAATCATATAACTTGAAAGGTGTGTTGCACATGGACACAAGACCTATATTGTCCCCCTGGCCAAATGCATATATACTCTTCATGGCACTTAACAGAGTAACATTAACTGCCTTTTGCCTTCACAGACATATTGACTTGTCACCCTCCCAGTGGTACTCCACATTCTGACTTGTACACCTTTGAGGCTGGATTAGGAAGAAGATGAAAGAAGTAATTAACACAGTTATGTATTTCAAATTCTGTCTTGTGCCTCTGTCGCCCATGGCCTTCTCTTTCCAGCCCTGATGCTGGATTTTGAGGAAAGTGAAAGAAAACAGGGTTATGGACTGTGTTTCAGTTTGTTGTATTTGCATGAAATCATTGTGTCCAAGTGTCCCTTGCGCTCTGATTCTGTCTTGCATTTTTTCTTGGATATATTCTGGCAAAATGTTCTGTGGTCATCAGCTACTATGTGAATTTCAAGACTTCATATCTATCAGAAAATGCTTGCTAATGTAAAAGTAGTATAATAGTTTAAATACATTACAAGGTACATTTTCTTCCTATAGTATGAGACTACATTACAAGGTACATTTTCTTCCTTTAGTATGAGAAAGTGTTTTACTGATTTTCATGTATTTAAATAATTAAAGGTAATAACAGGAGTGGCTTTCATGGTAGTGACCCACCTGTGGGTGTGGCTCAGATAGGGGTATTTCATGAGTATGGTGTGGGTGGGGCCTAAAGGGCACTGGAGCCCTATTTTGCCTAGGGTGCCATTTCAGCTAAGGCAGGCCCTGCCTCTCTTTATATACTTTTGCAAAGCACTATAAGCTTGATTACTTGACTAAGTCCAGATCTGCTTTGCTAAGACCATTCTCCAGGGACTCCTGGGAATTTTCTCCTTCCAAATGTAACTAGTTAAAGTAGTCTAGCCATATAAGTAAGGCTACTGCCAACAGTCATCAACTTGACAGACCTATTACAGATGTGCAAGCTGAACTTTACCATAACAGTAGATATTTGAATGGTCACTGCTGCATTGGCCATTCCCTCCCCCTTGTTTTTTGATGTATTTTTTATGTCAGGGTGTGGACATTTAGTTTTTGTTCCTAGCATTGTCCTTTCAGGGCATGGCCTCCTCCTTTCTCTGTGCTGTCAATAAAGCTGTGAAGGGCTTCATTCCCAAAGTTGTCTTTTAGTCAGCTCAGCTTGAATTTCTTGACAGTTTGGGTGGGTGGAAGATGCCCTTAGGCTTTAGATCCTTGGCCGGATATAACCCATATAGCTAAGATTACTGAATCTGTAATCTTTCAAACATTTACTATTATAGTAAGTTAAACTTAAACTTGCACACCTGCACTTTCTTGACATTGCTATTCTTGTAAGTTAGTGGAGCAGGTGTGAACATTTATTGTTAAGCTGACACTTTCACTGTTTCTCTGTGTAGCATTTAAGATTAAAACAACTCCAGAATAAGACTTAGGCAGCATGACTTTATGCGGGTCCATAGGTACCCACTGGAGTGATTCAGATGGCTTTTTGGGAGAGACAAGTAACATAAATCTGGATTTTTTTTGGTCCCCTTGGATCTCATGTTTACCATCCTGGTCCCCAGTACCCAATGTCCACGTTGGGTCTACCAGATACTCTCCAACTGCCCCGGACTTTATATTGTTGTGACTGGTCATGGATCTTGTGGATGTCATGGGGACTCTGCTTGTCTGTGCTTTCATCCGTCTGGGGGGATTTTTTTTTTTTTATGACCTACCCACTCCCTTCCCTCCCCCCACGCTTACTGATTACATGTCAGGGCAACTCTTCTCTTTAGACCATGTCTTCCCCTAGGGAGTCTATCAACTAGTACCCTGCTACCTTATGTGGGCACACCAGTCCTAATCTACTAATCGAACCTGGCTTGGCTGGGCTGTTGACAGGGCTTTATCCCTGTGCACCACAGGAACTTCTGATTTTCTTGAGTTTGTTAATTTAAGTCCAGTTGCATGATTTAGTAAAACTGCTTTATACTTTATACTGTAGTGGGTGCGTTGTCCGATTTCATGCAAAATAATATCTGCATACATTTTTTGTGAATAGGTCCAGTGATATTATTTACAGAGACTGTGTTATGTTGGGTTTATAACTGAGCCCTGGGATACTGCACATTTGGGAGTAGCACTCAGAGAAAATTCAAACATGAAAAGTACTATCTTTCAGGTGGTTTCTCAGCCATGTCATTGCATTTGTTTCCACGTTGATCTTTCTCAATTTTTTAACAAGAGCAATGCACATTTATCAAACAGCCTTGGCAATAGCTTTTGTCAGCCTGCGCAATAATAATAAACACATTTAAAGTAAACATTTCCCATTGTTGATTTCAGACTACTTCAGGACATATTTTCCCCTACAGATGATGTTAGTGTGAATAGACTATTGGGGCTAACAGTGTCTGCTGTGCATGTTCTAGAGCTTGTTCATAGCTTCCACTGATAGTCATTTGAGGCCTGCATTACAGAATTTGGGGCATTGTCATGCTACTGGTGTTTTTCTAACCATGGAGCAAGATGATTTTGTTCCTTGTATTTTTGAAAGGTGGAGGCTAAGTCATTGCTACATGCTTTACAATTTAGGAGCCCCTTACATGTTTTATCTTAAGGGTGTCCGCAGATAATGCACAGCTATGTAAATGTAAATGGTTCATATTGCCTCATGTTTTGAAAGATAGACTAAGCTGCCTATAGTTAACACTGCAGTATTATGCCACTGGAAGTCTGTCTACTGAGTATAGTGGATAGTCCAAGTTTTTTTTTTTTTTAATTGGACTCCCTCTGCAAATATGAGACATACTTTTTTGATGTTGGCACAGTTTCTGACATTGTAACAAAAGAAGTTAGGCAGTTTTTTTCCCCAACTCAGATTTCTTTTATCATAAAATTCTTCAAACATGCAATTCATTTTGTGTATTACTTTATGTATGATTTTTAGTTTGTGTAAATTTCCTAAAAATTGATGAGGTGGGACCTGTGTTATAATGGGTGAAGCCCTGGTCTCCTCATGTTCAACTAGTGGCACAAATGGAAGAAGATGGGCTTGAGTGGCCAGTGCCAGTTCACTCGTCCTGTGAAATGAGAGGTGGTCTTGACCTACTGTATTAGCCACTCTTACCAGAGTGTAGGCAATCACTTGTGGAAGAAGACACAGCTGATTAATGCTATTAGGTGATGGGCCATCGTGTCTGGATGATTTAGGTGGAAGCACACACATCATTCCCTTCCAGGCAAACACTGCAAGCAAGCTGGTGGATGGGCTGGGAAATGATACAAAAATGCCAATTTGCTTCCTAATGCCTGACTCTCACTTCCAGGGTAACAGTGGGTCACTCAGCCCCCCCCCCCCGCTCCCCCACAGGATGAAAAAGAGTGGGCCAGGAGACTATTTCCTTTTCAGGATTGCCTAGTTTTTGCCCCCCAGAGGAATTAATGCACTGACTGGAGTGCAGGTAGGGGAGCCACTGGGCCAGGGTAATAAAAAAAAAAAAATGCAATTTTTATTCACAGCATCTGTGTTGTTCTCTTTGTGGCCACAGCTGTTAGAAGATTATGGACCATACTTAGAAAAGTCAGTAGTGGCTACTACTTAGCTTTTTGCTGCAGAGACAATGCTGAATTTTCAAGTGCATCTCATAAAGAGGGCTGTAGGTTACTTAAGGGGGCTTGCAAAATATGACTGTGTTTCTATGAATGTCCCAGTTACCTGGTGTAAGGTTGAGGAGGCTTGTATGCCAGAAGAGATGGGATATTACACACACACACACACACACATATATATATATATATATGTATATATATATGTATACATACATATATATATATATAAATATATATATATAAATATATATATATATATATATATATATATATATATATATATAAATTTAAATAATAAAAACAAGGACAGAATTGTTCAGCATGCAATTACAGCACTTGATTAGGTGTTGTACTCACATTCTGGTGAAAAACAGTATGGCCAGAGTTGCAGTTGTGTAGCAGTAACAAAACTGTGAGTTAAAATGCAGTAGATATTCTACAAATCGGAGCTTTGTTTGGAACATTCAAAATGTATAAATAGTGAGTTCTGCTCAAGTTAGATTCCAGACTCAAACAGTTAATGCTTGGTGACTGCTAGGGTTTTAAAGTTCTCCTAGATGCTGTCTCTTGATTGGCTGCAAATAAACTTCCACAAGCTGCAAGGATTATCTGACTGTGGCCCAGTCACTATTCCCTCAACATGTTCTTAGCTTTTCTTCTGCCTGTAGTCTAACTGGTTTATTTATTTATTTTTATAAGGTGTTTAGTAGTTTACAAACAAACAAGGAAGCCAATTAAATAAGACTGTGGACATCATGTCATTCCCGCTGTTGCATTTAGTTCCTTGTATCACTCCCATTTTCTCCCCAGTTAGGAGTCTCCCCATGTCTGTCTGATCTGTGCTACAGCACTTTCCTCTATACATTACTGGTGCCTGGACTGCAGTACTTACCTGTCAGTACATAATTGGGAAGGCGTGCTCGCTGTGCCTTCTTTATTTTAGTGTCTCTTAGAGAAATAGGCTTGGAACCCTCGTACACTTAGCTGATACTTTCAACTTCTCGTCATTTTGCTGGATATTGATTTGCATTGTATTTGCTCATAAGTGTTAACTGCAGGCATTTCATGTGTACTGCATGTATCTGTGTAGATGCTCAGCTGGTAACAGAAGTATAGCCAGATGTATATAGATTATATTCACTTCTAATGTAGTGCATGGAATGTGGTGATTATGCTCTGATGTCTGGAAAAAGACAAATCCGTTAAATGCTACAGTAGCACAAGACCTTACTGTAAAAAATGATGTTAAGTTGTCCAATCTCGCCTTCGTTCTTGCTGGATGGGTTCGGAGCCAATCCTCTGCTCCGACTCGGCCACTTACAATAGCTTGAGAGCTCTTTACTGGCTCGAGGCTGCCCCTTATCCAAGAATGCCCAGCGCCAGCTACCCAGATTTCATTTGCCGCTTCAGCTGTGAGGTTGCATCAATACTGGCTCAGGCTTAGTATAACTTTTTTTCTCCTCTTAAAATTTTTAGTTTACTTGAAAAGTAGTTTTTTCTTCACTGTTTTATAGTAGTTTGTAAGTTATTTAGTCCTAAACCCCCGTATCTCATCCTTTGCTGTGTTTTTTGTGCTGTGTTGGCCGTCTCCCCTTAGTCGCTAGGCCTTCTGTTTGTTTACCTGAACTCATTTAATTTAGAGAGTCCCCCCCCCCCCCCCCGCTTAAGGACAGCCATTTCAGTTAGAGGCTCTCCTTTTAAGGTTTTTAACAATATAATTTTTATTATTGTAATGTGTCTGTCTGTGGGGTGCTTCCTTGGACAGACATACTAAGAAAGAAAGAAGGAAGTTAAAACCTCAGGGTTCAAAAAGTGTGACTCATGCTGCCAGAAGATGTATCTGACAGATGGGCACACTAGTTGTGTTTATTCCTTGGGTGCTCTGCACCTGCAGGACTCTTGTGCTATTTGTCATGCCTTTAGTCCAAGGGTCCTGCAGGAGCGGAAAAACAAGCTTATTATCCATGGATTATTAAAACAGGATTCTCTGGCTAAAGCATCTCAGCCAGGGAAACCTTTGAAACCAGCCAAGCTGTCGGCTCCATGTTCGGAACCGACCTGTGAGCTTGACAAACCAAGTGTGTCGGTGCCGGCTTCGTCAGCTCCAGCTGTTACTTCGGAGCCATCTTGGAGCCACAAAAGAGCTAGGTCTCCTTCCTTGGATCTGATTCACTTGGTACCACAATCACCATTACTCCAAAGCAAGTCAGTCATTGCTCATCTTCCCACTCCTCTCTATCCTTGAGGTTATCGGATCAGGATGTGGAGAGAGTGGTCAGTAGGTTGCTTAAATCACAGGCTCTTGCTAAAATGTTTTCAAGCCCACCTCAACAGGCTTTGGCTCCATCCACTTTCTATTCCTCCTCCGACTATACTTAGTTCGGAGCCGGAGTTCATGGACGATCCGATAGTGATTTCTTCAGTTCCGATGACATCCTCATCGGCTCCAACGTTGGCTCAGATTACCTCGATTCTTCCTCCCATTGAGGTATCTGGACGCCAAAGTTATCTCGTCAGCTCCGAGGGGGAAGTGGCATCGGACCCTTGTCTGACCCCACTCTCCCTCTCGGAGCATCGGCTCAGTTGAGCTCTGCTCCCACATCGGCCTCAGAGCTGTCGCCCTCGGCACAGGGTGGTATTCCTGTCTCTTCAGAATGGGAGCCTTCCTTGTGTCGAGACTGTGATGCTTTTGAGGTCATGTGGAAAGTGCTGTCCCCACAGACAGCTCCACTATCGGTTCTATCGGCTCCGTCCCCCTCGGTGCCTGTGACAACCTGTGCTCCTCCTCCAGCCCCATAGCGTAGGGAACCTATGCCCCAGGACACCCCGTTGTGTGAACCACCTTCTTCCGAAGCCTCCCCAGAGCATTCTGAGCATGCTCCTCGGAAGACGAAGTACAAGAGGAAGCACCTAGACTCCCCTGAGTCTGTCACCTCAGATACAAACCTGGATGAATCAGAGGGTTCCCCCAGGTCCCCCTCTGAAGATGTTTCTTTTTCGGACATCCTTGAGATTCTCAGGCAGAGACGTAGCTGGACTTTCCTAGCCCCCTCTGAGAATGAGTCTGTATGCCTGGACACATTTCGTTTCCGACCTTCCACCTCCTGGGTGTCTCCGCCTATTGATCCACTCATGTCTGTAGTGTCTCGAAAGGCTTGATCAGCTCCATATTCCATGGAACCTGTCCCGAGAAGACCCAACAAATTCATCACAGCTCCCCAAGACAAACAGTTTTAACTAAAAGTGTCCCAGATGATGCCATGGTGGTAGCAGCAGCCACAAAGAGAGAGTTAGCTGAAACCTCATCTGTCCATCCACCCACCGAATAAAGACTCTTGTACGATGGACAGATATGGGAAGCGAATGTTTTCATCAGCAACCTTCTCCCTTAAGTCCCTGAACTGTCTTTCCCATTTTTACTAGGATTCAGAGGGATCTCCTAAAAGAGCTTGGAGATGCCCTACAAGATTCCACAGCTGAGGGAGCTTCAGCCAAGGTAGCTACACAGCTTGCGACTCTTAATTCAGTCGTCAACTCCTCCATGAGGCTTATTTCATACGCAGCCAATGGAGCGAGTTGAGCTGCAGGAACAGGAGTAGCTCTTAGGAGACATGCTTGGCTGCGGCTGTGTCAATTTGCTGAACCTTTAGAGCATCCTTCACCAATACCCCCTTTGATGGCTCCTTTCTCTTTAGGCCTCAGGTGAAAGACATGTTTACCAAGTGCCAGTAGGAAGGCAAGACTCTCTCTGATGTCAGAGTCTATTTTTCCACTCCTACCAGATCATATCCAAAAGGTCAGAAGGGTGGAAAGATGTGGTTTTGAAAATCCCAAGGACCCTTGCTTGATGCACGTGGTGAATTTTCCCCCAGGGGCAGAGGTGGAAATAACAGTGGCAGACGCCGCCCTCTTGGCAGAGGGGGTCCACAAAATCAGGGTGACCGAGATATGTTCTCTTCCAAAACCTATCAACATCCCTGAAGGGGATGCCCGACTGCTCAACTCTAGAGGCAGTCGGGGGAAGGCTTTCATTGTACCCAACTGCCTGGCAAGATATTACAAAAGACAAATGGGTACTAGCCGTTATATCCGGAGGTTGCAAGATTCCATTTCATCAACCCCCTTTTGTTTAAAATCCATCCCAGATGTTCCACCCAGTCTAAGGGATCAGGCAGTCACAGAAGTTTCAAGACTGCTAGAAAAAAGTGCCATCCAGGAAGTCCCCGCAGACCAAGTAGGATCCGGAACTTACTCAAGATTCTTTTTAGTGCCCAAAAAGAAAGGGGACTGGAGACCAATTCTGGATCTCAAAAGGTTAAACAAATCTGTACAAAAAGAAAAGTTCCAGATGGTAACACTGCAGTCCATTCTCCCCTTTCTGGGTCAGGACAATTGGATGTGCTCCATAGATCTTCAGAACGTGTACCATCATATAAAAATAGACAGACGGTCCAGGAGATTTCTACGCTTCCGGCTAGGGCCAGTCATTACCAGTTCAGAGCTCTGCCCTTTGGTCTCACCACAGGCCCCAGGATGTTCGCCAAATGCATGGCAGTAGACACGGTTCACCTGAGACGTCAAGGATACCAGGTGTTTCCTTATCTAGACGACTAGCTCCTCACTGCTACCACCAGGCAACAACTTATAGAAGCATGAGATTACACCATCATGTCGTGTGCACAACTAGGCATCACAATAAACTTCGAAAAATCTGCCTTGTTGCTCTGTCAATCTATTACATACATAGGAGCAGAGCTAAACACAAGAAAAATGATTGTAAAATTGCCTCAGGAAAGTGTTTCCATTATTCAAAAACAAGTGTCACTTCTCCTGAGGAGCAAAATAATTTCAAGTCAAATATGTTTAAGTTCTAGGGTCCATGGCAGCAGACATTCTTCTAGTTCTCTTAGCACGCTTTCACATGAGAATCCTTCAGTGGCTTCTTTTCACACAGTGGTCCTTCCAGGAATTACCCATGTCTCACATGATGCTGATTATGGAATCTTGCAAAAGACACCTTTCCTGGTGGATGGTCCCCCCACTAGTTTCTCAGGGCAGACCTTTCATGGAACCCCATCCGGTCGCCACATTGACCATGGACGTTTCCCTGATAGGGTGTGTGGGGGCATTATCTAGGTAAGACAGTCCAAGGCACTTGGCAACCTCACGAGTACCACTTGCACATCAACGTCCTAGAGATGAGAGCAGTGCTGCTAGTGTTGCAAGCTCTTCAAGGCTCTCTCCCTGCCGGGACTACTGCAATACAGACGGACA
The DNA here is from genome assembly GCF_019279795.1 of Protopterus annectens. Classification (NCBI taxonomy): domain Eukaryota; kingdom Metazoa; phylum Chordata; order Ceratodontiformes; family Protopteridae; genus Protopterus; species Protopterus annectens. The sequence goes on along the minus strand of NC_056733.1, from coordinate 157,713,157 downwards.
ATATGTCAGTGGGTTTGGTACATCAACAAACAGGGTGGAACCAGGTCTTACCCCTTCTGCCAAGAGTTCCTCAGACTGTGGCAATGGGTGATTTCCTCCCAGCATTTTCTGATAGCAACGCATATCCCTGGGACATCCAACGTAATAGCGGACAGGCTCCAGCAGGGCTATTCTCATTCCTCACGAGTGGTCTCTGAAACAGGAAATTGTGGATCTTATTTTCCGCAAATGGGGCCAGCCTTACTGCGATCTTTTTGCCTCTCCCCTCAACAACAAATGCAGCAGCTACTTCTCCCTTGTTCCTCCTCCTGGTCCGACACCCAGGGGTGCTCTCATCCACTTTTGGCCTCAGGGGCTCCTTTATGCATTTCCCCCCTTCCCCATAATTGCAAAAGTCATTCAGAAAGCAAAATCGTTAGGTTGCAAAATTATCCTCATTGCCCCTTATTGGCCTTGACAGATTTGGTTTCTGTTCCTTCACCCCCACCTTCTAGCCCAGCCGTGGATTCTGGACCCAGTACCAGACCTCTTGATTCATCAATCAGGTGGGCTACACCAATCCCTCCAATCTCAAGCCCACAGCTGCGTTACTCCGCTTCCAATCCTAGCCAGGCTTCCCAATATTTCCCCAGCAGTGCGTGATATTATTGTTTCCTCCCATAAGACAAATACTAGGAAAGTCTATGCTAACAAATGGAAAGGATTCTCTTACTGGGCAGAATTCAGGAACTCTGATCCTTTTACAGCTCCTGTACACATGATTTTGGGCTTCCTAGCAGAACTGTTTTATTCTGGTGCAGCGGCTGCTACCATCAGAGTACAACTAGCTGCCATTTCAAATTTTCATGTCGGAGTTTCTGACTCCAGCATAATGTCTCACAAACTCTGTAAGGTCTTCATGAGAGGTACATCTCTACTTAGACCCCTAGTGAAAGAGCCACTTCCACCTTGGGATCTCAGTTTGGTTCTTGCCTCCTTGATATTGCCACCCTCTGAACCAGCAGCATTATGTTCCTCTCTTGGAAAACTCTTTTTTTGGTCGCTATTACTTCTGCCAGACATGTTTCAGAACTTCATGCACTATGTGTTCGCCCTCCATATCTAGTTTTTCACAAAGACAGGGTTTCCCTGAGAACTAACCCGTCTTTTCTACCTAAAGTTTGTTCAGACCACAATTTGAATCAGTCCATTGAACTCCCTGTCTTTTTTCCTAATCATTCCAACAAGGCAGAATACAGATTATACCAACTGGATGTGCATAGACAACTGCGTTTCTATCTCCATAGAACTAAAGAAATGAGAAAATCGGATCGCTTGTTCCTTTCATTTGCTAACAACAAACAAGGCCTTCCAGTTTCTAAAGTAACATTGTCAAAATGGTTATCGGACACCATAGTCTATACCTACCACTTGTGACAAAAAGATCTTCCAACTAAGCCCAAAGGTCATTCAACTAGGTCAGTAGCTACTTCGGTAGCATTTCAATCTAGATTGCCCATAGATTCAATTTATGCAGCAGCTACTTGGGCAGATCCTCATACATTCATTTCTCATTACAAAGTAGATGTGGTCTCCTGGGGCAGAGCTTCCTTTGGTTCCACGGTTCTGAAGAGCCTGTTCCAATGAGCCACCCAGGATTGAGGTGCTAGAGACGCTGTCCCATCCAGTAAGAACGAAGGCGAGATTGGACAACTTAACATAAAGAAGTTATGTACCTACCATGACGTTCCATGTTAGTTGTCCTTCATCTCGCCTTCCTTCTTGTATCCCTTCCTCGAGGATTGAGAGGAGTTTTTCAGTGGTTTCACTGGCTAATTTGTTTTGTTATTAGTTGCTTCTCAACCAGATCTTGACAATTAACTGTATATCCAGGTTTATTAATGGATTATCTTCTATAATTATGTCTAGTGTGAGCTATCTCAAGTGAGATCTGGGTAGCTGGCGCTGGGCAATCTGGGATAAGGGGTAGCCTCGAGCCAGTAGAGCTCTCGAGCTATTGTAAGTGGCCGAGTCAGAGCCAAGGATCGGCTCCGAACCCATCCAGCAAGAAAGAAGGCGAGATTGTCCTGCACCTCGCATCTCCATAGATCAAGTGTTAAAGGCCCTATCCAAGGCGAAGAACCCTGCTTCCGTGGGACCTGATAGTATCCCAGGCTGTATTCTGCACCATCTCCCGCAAGAACTAGCTTCCTCATTGAGCACCCTATTCAACCACAGCCAAAGTACGACCTTTATTCTGGCAGAGTGGAGAACTGCCATTGTCATCCCTTTGCATAAAGGTGGTGCCACTACTGACCCTGGAAACTATTGTCCCATTAGCTTGACAAGTCTGATCTGTAAAGCCAAGGAGCTTATTATTATGGATCTCATAAACAAGGACACAGGCAATCTCCAAGCACTTGACCCCACCCAATTCGGCTTTTTTAAGGGCAGATCTTGCCTGTTGAACCTGGATGACAACTTTGAGACTGTCTCCAAGGCCTTGGATGAGGGGAAGTCAGTACATACAGCTTACCTTGACTTGGCCAAGACCTTTAACACAATCCCCCCCAACACAACTTGGCATAAATCCCTGTCTCATCATTTGGGTGGCCATCTGGCTCACCAACAGGACCCACAAGGTCAAAATGGTCATCTCCACCTCCAGTAGCAGACCTGTCACTGTTGTGTTCCCCAGGAATCTGTCCTGGGACCCCTTCTGTTTGACATCTACTTCTCAGAGGTCCAGGCAAAGACAAAAGGCCTGTAGCTGATCAAGTTTCCAGACAACTGTAAGTTGGGTGCTGTCATTGAGTCCCCAAATGATGTTAACATACTGTAAGAGGGTCCCACCACAACAAATGACTGGTACCAAAGTCATGGCCTCAAGTTAGACACACAAAATGTATCACCATACCATTTGGCAAAAATGCAGCCCCTACTGATTACCACATCAACGGCAACCCCCTAAGCACAGAACCTGTGGTGAGAGCCCTGGGTACTCAAGTTGACAGCAATCTCACATTCAACCCTCGTCTAGTGGGAGTGGTCAGAAAAGCCTTTTACTTGGTTCATCTCATAAGTAAAGGGGTTGCATCTAGAAAAAAGAAAGTTATTACCTCTTTATACTCCCTCATTAGACCAATAGCACTCTATTTGGTATGCACCTCTCCAAACATCTGCATCAACTGAAAAGGCCAAAGAAATACCTCGCAAAGAGAATCGATGCCCTCCAACACCTGTCCTATGCGGACAGGCTCAAATCACTGTCACTCTACTCGGTATCATACAGATTTCTCAGAGGTGGTCTGTGTCTTGCCTACAAGGCAATCTCAGATCCTGCCCTACTAGAGATGATCCATATCTGTAAGTCTAACTCTTCACTCATTACCTGCTCAAAAGGTCTGAATCTAAGATATGACATCAACAAAACCTGCTGGAGAGACGGGTTTGTGTCGCAGGGACTGCCTCATCTCTGGAATAGACTTCTATACACGTTAGAGTACCTCGCTGACCCTCTTCAAGCACAGCCTTAACGAGTGGATGGGAAACAACAGATTTTTCTCAGGGGGTCCACCTGTGTCCCTCACTGACGGGGCGACAGGTCCTGACTGAGGTTTCTTTTTTGGGGATAAACTCTTGGCTAGGCATGCAAAGGCCCCAGGGCCATTAGCCTAGTAACCTCCTATGATCCTATGAAGGACGACTAACATGGAATGTTATGGTAGGTACATAACTTTTTAAGCACCCTCTACTCAATTTGTTAAGGTTGGGTCTCATGCTAGGCAGACCAATCTGCTTTACAGACAAGTAAACAGCAGCAAATATTTGTTTTTCCCTGCTGTTTGTACCGGTAACAGTTGTTTGATTTTCCTCTTTATAAGTTTAAAAAGTTGCTGCAATAACAGGATTTGTATTGGCCTACATTTTCTGAAGGCTATGAAGTATGAAATTCAAATGTATGCCATTATTTAGTTACTTCAATCTTTGGTGATTTGGCTGAAAAGAACAAATTTTATGAGGAATGGGCCCAACCATATGAGACAAAAAATAATGTGGACATTCTGTGAAAATCTAGACAGTTGAGAGGCATAGAAGGCAAGTGCAAACATAGGAAAATTGAGTTGCACTGTCTTTCTGACAGCACTCACAAATTGTTCTATGGATTTGAAAGCTGACAAAACACGAGTGCTTTTTGTCCCTGTAACCAGTAGTACATGGAGCAGATAAAGCTCCATGCACTTCAACGTATTGAGTGGATTGCTGATCATAAACCTTATTTGTGTGTTCTCGACATGGATGCTAAAACCTGAATGTCTTGGCATCCACATCTCAAACAGATAATAGTTAGGTTATGATCAGCAACCCGCTTTATTGCTCACACCAGCCACATATAACTTAAAATGTACTTAATTCTTTAAATGTTGGTCCTGCATACAGAATAAGAACACAATGCTTTCAGGTGTTGCCATTTTAATCATAAAATGACTGCTTTTAGGAGGGGTGCGTTTCATACATTTGTATACTATGAAAATCACAGTGCTAAACTTTGTGTTTGAGTAATAACGTTTAAGTAATCCGTAGGAAAAATCAATACTCGAGTCCACTAATTAAGCCTAGCCACACTTGTATATCTAATTTTTTTTTCTTTTCTTAAAAATAATCTGACTTTTAAAAGCAGGTAGTGCCCCTGAAGCAGTGCATGTTATGAATGTTGATTTACATGAACATAGCAGTCTGTATCTTGATCTAACAATTACATTAACAGTCTGAAAAGAAATGCCTGTTTTATTTGGCGGTGGTACGGCGATAACGTTGTTACCTCACAGCAAGAGGTTCTCCCATTCGATTCTCGGCTGGGCTTGGGAGTGCCTTCTGTGTGGAGTCTGCATGTCCTCCCCGCGGTTGGGTAGCGTTCGAAAGACATGCGTGCATAAATGGGCGTGCCTTTGTTGAAAGTTAGGTGTAGAGCTGGCACCTCAACGTTTCGTAAAAATCTACTGCCAATCATTAGTGGACCGGAGTTCTACTGTGGCGACCCCTTACCGGGAAAAGGCGAAAGACGAACAACAATAACAAAGGTTAGAGTGATTACAAATTTCCCCATAAACAGAACTGAAAGCAGTACTAAAATATAATAGAACTTTGCTCACTTGATTGTTTTTCTTTATGTTACTAAAAATAAGCACATGGTCACTAGCTTGTTTGGAGGGGGGTGGTTAGTTCTTAAAATGCTCTGTGATGCTAAGATTTCTAAACTGCTTTGTAGATTATAGAGAAAAATATGAATGTAAACTCTACCTGTAGATGCAGAATGAAACTGAACATGCTGCAAATGTTTTTGTGTTGTGGCAGGTGTTGTAACAACAGCAGACATACTTGACCTGTTTTATTCTGTAGGTATGCTAAGTTTATTTCATTTATTTAGTCAGTTATTTGTTAATAGGCTAATGTCACTGAACACAAGTCCCCTTTTTGGAACCATGACCCTAAAGAACTTTTAGGTTAATTGATTCGCACAATGGGCAGATTGGGGCTGAATAATCCAAACCTGTTAAGTTCATAGCACTGGGAGAAGATGGGAAATGTGCATATGCAGACATATTTTTGTGTAGATTGTTTTGAGTATGCAGAAGAAAAGCAGGAGCTGTCCTCGTTTTCAGGTACCTGATCCTGCAGAACACCAAAGAAGTATGACTTGAAGTAATAAAGATACTCTTCTCAGCATTAGAAGCGTAGCTGAATCTTTTAATGTTCAGAAATTCCATTTAAGAAATTGAATATATATATATATATATATATATATATATATATATATATATATATTCACAAATTCCTATCCCTCTTGCTCTTCTTTCATGAAAGTAATTTAAGATTGATATAACACTCCGTCTCAGGTATACACCTTTAAAATTAAAAATGGATACTAAAGAATCCTAGAGAGTAAGTGACTTGGTGTAATAGTCTTTTTTTTTTTTTTTTTTTTTTTTTTTTATAAAGAATGGGGCCTTATCTTTCATATTTCATAGGTTCATAGGTGTGTACTAGGCTAATGGCCCTGGAGCCTTTACAAGCCTAGCCCATAGGATTACCCTGGCATCGTGCCACCCGATCTTAGTTGCCAGTGCCTCTGTCGAGTAGAGCCACTGGAGTGATCCCCAGGGTGAATGTTCTATTTCCCATCTATTCATCAAGATTTCTCTTGAAGAGAGCCAGTGAGGTGCTCTGTTTGACATGTATGAGAAGTGTATTCCATAGCATGGGCAGTCTCTGGGTTATGAACCTGTCCCTCCAGCTTGTTCTGTTGATTGTGGTAATTAGGTTGAGGTCTCTGGAGCGTGTGGTGCGGAGGGATTGGGATTTCTTTAGATGTAGCATTTCTAGCAGAGCTGGGTCAGACATGGCTTTGTAAGTCAAGCAGAGATCACCTTTAAGTAGGTGATATGAGATGGAGAATAGTTGGAGTTTTCTGAATCTGCCCATATAGGACAAGTGTTTAAGGCCTAGGATCATCTTTATGAGGTACTTTTGCGGCCTCTCCAGTTGTTGCACGGGTCTAGTGAGGTACATGCCAAATGGGGCATTGCATGCGATGACTGGCCTAATGAGGGAAGAGTAGAAGGAGATTATGACCTCTTTCTTCCCAGATGCAAAACTCTTCATAAGAAGATGTGCCACATAGAAGGATTTTCTGACCACAGTGGCAATATGGTGGTCAAAAAAGATGTTGCTGTCAGCCTGTGTTCCCAGATCTCTCATAACGCCTTCTGTGTTCAGTGGACTACCATCAATGTGGTGATTCATGGGAACTAGGTTTTTCCCAAAGGGGATGACTACACATTCTTTGGCATTGAGCTTAAAACCATGGTTCTGACACCAGTCGTTGGTCTCGGTGAGGCCGTCCTGTAGGATGTCAACATCACTTGGGGAGTTCATAATAGCTCCCAACTTGCAATCGTCTGTGAACTTTGTCAGCCAGAGTCCCTTTGTGTTGGCCTGGACTTCGGAGAAATAGATACCAAACAGAAGACCCAGGACCGAACCCTGTGGGACTCCACTTGTGACTGGTCGGGAGTCTGACTTGAAGTCAGCTACTTTCACACTGTGGGATCGATCTGTGAGCCAGTTTGCAATCCACCTAGTGATAATAGGGGTTGATGCCTAGCTTAGTGAGTTTTTCTATGATTCCTGCGTGGGAAATAGTATCAAAGGCTTTGGCCAGATCTAGGCAGACTGTGTGAACCACCTTGCCATCATCCACAGCTCTGGTGACTGATACAAAGAAGTCGACCAGGTTGAATAGGCATGATCTACTCTTCACAAAACCAAGCTATGTGGGATCCAGAGTTTGGAGATTCCCTATATCCTTGTTTATTGGGTCCATGATGATGCGTTCTATAGCTTTGCATATCAGGCTCATCAGGCAAATAGGGCAATGGTTCCCAGGGTCTGTAGTCCTCTCCTTCTTTGTGGAGAGGGATGACTGTAACAGTGCACCATTTGGTATGCTATTTGGTGTTTAAAGAAAGGAGTGGATTCATCTTCCATATCCTGAAAATTTAAGGCCACAAGCTTTAGGACCATTTACTATCTTGAATTTTCCTGGGCTTTTCTAGGTACTTGTCACGTAGCCCAGTATATATGAACTTTCCCTTTCTAAATCTTTGTTGCTTTCCATGCAGCAGTGTTGGTCACCTTTAATGGCCCATGGTTGCTGTGTAATTGTCTCATAAGGTTCAGTTCATGGAAGTAATAACATTCATGTGTTCTTTTGTTGGTTTTAGTTAACTAGTTGCTACCTTTGTTTTCTGATCCCTTTGCAGAGTTTTGATATGTTTTTTCTGGTCAGGTTTCCCCTGTTCTTCAGCATATTGATCACTGCTGCAATAGCCTTAGCTGTATGGGTTATATCCTGCCAAGGATATAACAGATGGCCAGCTTCCAAAATTTCAGAACATCTTTCACATGCCCAAACCATCAAGCGGCTCAATCTGAGCTGATTGAAAAACAAATCTAGACATGAAGCTCTTCAGAGCTTTACTGCTGCAGAAGAGTACGCTCCTCTGAGGCTTTTGAGGAGCAGCGGTCGACTTGTGCCTTCCTTTACTGGGCAGGTAAGTTCCCTTTGGGGAAAAAAACTTCCATTTTCTTCAATGCATTGATTTACTTTCTTCTTTATCTTGAAGCTAGGAGTGCTGCTATTTAATGGACTGTCTTGAGACTGAAACACACTTTAAATGGAACTGTTTTTTTTCTGTCAGTTTAAATGTACAATTAACTAACTGAGAACTTGTTTTCTGTAGAATTGTGCTTATTTTTACTTGGTGGGACAGGCATAGCTGTGTTTTCTTTTTTTTTTTTTTTTTTTTGCAATGTTAAAAAAAGTAACTTTTTTGGAGGTAGTTTTACTGGCAGTTGCTGCTTGTCTTCCCCAGAAATGTGGGACCATTTTCACCTTGACCATGGAACAGACCACCAGTGCTGCAGTTGATCTTTCTTCCAGCCACGTACAAAAAAAAAAAGTTAAAGAGAACAGCCTTTAGCACCACAGCAGGCTAGTAATTTGTCTTGGCTGTAGGTCGGTGACACTGCTGTGATCATTTGTTGTACCTCAGACCCTTGTCTTTTATGTCAGATCCCACTGGTGTAGTACCTTTAGCCAGTATGGGCCGAGAGTTAGCCATGTCCTTTGTTGCTGTTAGAGTCCCCTCAGTGTGCAAGGGAGAGCCACTCATGTTGGTCCAGGGAGAGGGAATCAGGAAGGTTTCCATATTGTGCCGGAATGCTATTCCTATCCCTTGGGAAGTGGCTGCTGCCATTAGTAACCTAGTTGGCCGCATTTTTGTCAAGAAGAAAGCACAAATCTACTCCTCCTTTGCTTCAAAGGTCTTTAGACAGTAGAGGTTTACTGGGTCTGGCTCCGGGTTTAATTCAGGCTATTGATCCTTCTGGTAAAGCAATTTCTGGAAAAAGAAAGAGGGATTCCTCTTTTCCTGAAAAAATTCTGAATCTGAACAGGAAGATGCAGGGATGGATTCAGAGTTTTTTCCTCAAATTCGTGATTCAGACTCATGAGAGCTCAGTTTCTGATTCTTTGCATGGGGGGGGGGGTTCTTTTTCTCTTTCTCTGAGGCTGTTGCTAGAATGTTCCAGTGTTTTCAGTGGGAGAACATTGAGGTTTCTCAGTCTCTCAGAAAATACTAAGAGTTGTTCCATGAAGATTTTCTAGAACCCACACTCATTCCTCTTGCTCTTTGCTTTGGAGGGTGTGTGTGTCTGTGTGTGTGTGTGTTACTGCCTGCAATTTTCCTGTTAGCCAGCGAGCTGCCCAGGAAAGGGCAGATAAGACGTATAAAATTCCTCAGTCTTTTAAAGTTTTATAGACTATTCCTGAACCTGAACCAGCAGCTATAGTCTTAGTTGATCCCACTGCTAATAAGCACATAATTAAGTTGATCCTACTCTCTGATAAGATAGGTATGGGGAAAAAGTGTATACTTCTGCAACTTTATCAGATTTCTGAATTGTTAGGTTCATGTGTTTGTTCTGACAAATTGTGAAAGTACGAGAAATTTTTATCTGCATTTTTTTAATGAGGAAAAATCTGCTTTAAGTAACATTTCTTCTTTTGCACATATCAGAACTCAGTTTGTAGTGTGTGTATGACTTTGATATTTCTTCTAGGGCTATAAACACTGGTACTGTTTCAAGGATATTTGCATGGCTACATTCTTAGACCCTGCCGGATGATGATAAATATGAGATTTTGAATTCTCCCTTAGAGATTTAGTGTTTGGGCCCTATGCCACAGAGATGATCAAAAAGTGTGATGAAAGGGGCAAGCTGATCCAGGGAATATCAAGGTTTTCAGGTCTCCTTTATGGGGGGGGGGGGGCATTCCTCATACTCCAAATCAGACTGTTTTGTTTCTACCTGTTCTTCACCACATGCTGTCCCAAGTACTGATGGAACCAGTTCCTTCTTCCCAAGTGTTTTTTTTTTTTTTCCAATAATGTTCCTAGTACCAAAGAAAGAAAATGCTTGGAGACCCATTTTGAATCTTTCTTTCCTAAACCTGTTTGTGATAGTGCCTTACTTCAAAATAATGTCTCTTTACAAACTGTTACCTCTTCTTCCTCTTTCAAGTCTCCTGGTAACACTAAACTTGTAAGATGCTTATCACATCCCTATTTGTCCCGACTCCAGATGTTTCCTAATGTGATCCAGCCATGCAAAACCGTATCAGTTCTCTACTTGAACCTTTGGATGAGTTTTCTTGTTCTAATAAGAACACTTGTTCATCTACCTACTTAACTGAATAAACTACTTGAAACTTCAACAAGGTGTCTTTAACCCCCTCCCACAGGGAGAGAATTAGCAAGAAAGTCTCCTAGATCTGCTAGCTATAGTGATTTTGTCTTGTCTTATCCTTTTTATTCCTCTGCACATTTAGTAATGGAGTGATATCACCACTGTCCTGGTGGGGAGAAAATCCCTCCTATGAGTAGACACGTTTGAGGTCTCTTCTCTTTGGGAAAGAGCAGCATCCCTGAAACATGTGACATCTCTAAAGAGTTTAACACTGATGTTTTTCGTGTTTCACTGTTTGCTTTCCACAGGCAAGACAATTGTTAACTTTTTCTGACATCAGTTAGAGCAAGATAAAAGGATCCCCAACAGGGTACTTGGCTTTAGAAGACTTCAACTTCAATTTCGGAAACGAAAAACTCAGGTAGTAGCCGACCGACACTCGTGCGAATTGCTTCTGCTTCGGGCTACTCTGCAAGAAAAACTGATGTAATGGCGTTGGCTGCCTGTTTTTATACCACTGACGACCTGACGTCAGTCCTGAAGCGACAGCAACCGACGCAGAAATACTAAGTCTCTGGTATTCAGGCCGACTGAGGGCTACCCCTGGCAGGATGACAGCAACAGTGAATACACTCAGACATCTACATTTATGGTAAGTGTACACAACTGTACTTTATCCTTCCTCAGATCAGGGACTGATTATAGTTTATTTATTCAAAAAAACTGACTTCGTAACAAGAAATGTCAGATTTGACAGATTCCTATTCACCCCCTCTTCTGTCCTTCAAAAGTCACCCCAGATTCCAAATTGACATACTTGTTGCCCTTCTTCTGCCCCTATAAAGTCAACTTCAATATACTACTACTACACTTGTTTTCCCTCATGTCAAGAAAAGACTGCCAGGAGACAGTGACATCCTTGTCCAGTTTCGGAGATGGCTCATGGAACTTGCTGTTAAAGTCAGGTTGAATGTTATGTAGTTTGCTGATAAGAGCTCCCCAGCTGTACTTATTATGAACTATGTGTCCTTGATTAATTTAACCATGGAACAATCGGTTCATGTCCGTGTTTGCTAAGGAAATTAGAGTAATTTCAGAGTCTTTAGCACCAGTACCACCCAAGATAAGATGAGCTTCCACCTACGTGGTTGTTGACCTAGGCTATGGTAAGTTGAGGCAGAATGTGTGTTTGGCTCAACAGACATTCCAAGCAGGGTCTCAGCCCTTTATATACTGGTTGTCCCTTTAGACTCCAAGAATTATAACTTTGTACAGCAGCTCTTAGAGGTTCTCACTTCCAGGAATCATGTGGCTAGTCTACTTATTAAGGAATCCAGGGTACATGTTTGGGGAAGTAAAAGTACACATTCTGAGCCTTCTCCCAGAAGCTGCTACTTTATGTGGGTCTTATGGTAGAGTTCCCCAGTTCCCCAGAGATATTTCAGATTAAATGCCTTCCAACATAAGAACATTCACCAGATGGACCCATTCAAGTGAAACTGTTGTCTCAATCTGCTACCTTGTCAGCCATGGATAAACTTTATATTCTGATATTGCTCTTCTTTTTGTGCCAAGTCACTTTCAGTCAGTGAGCTTTACTATTGTGGGTGGTGCCCACCAGTCTCACATTGTGCATTGTTGTATGACAGTTGGCCCACCACTAGCTGGCTATATAGCCCGAACAGGCTTTGCTGTTATGTCAGAAAAATGAGGTTTCTGTGAAATTGGGTTTTTCTTAAATTAGGTCAGTCCAGGTTGCTTATAAATCATCTCAACCCTAGGGTAGTGTATCCTGCTCTTCAGGTTATGGACTAGGAGTTTAAAAGCAGAGACTTTCGGGCCAGGCAGCCAGGACTTTTTTGCTATTTGAACAAGCAAGGTGGCAAGTATTTGTACTCCCTGTGCATAGAGGTGATGTTGATCTAGCAGCAAGCCACATACAGTGGTGTCTGTTTTAAATCTTTTCAGATACTAGAGGAAATAAGAATGCTTGTCGACATCCTTAGTCACAGTTTCAGTTGTCTTCTGGAGCCATGTAGATTGAGGCCCTGTCTTGTCAAGGTTATCAGGATTGGGTCCTCAACTGAAAGTCTAGCCTTCTGTAAAACTTGGTACAGCAGGGAAGGGGAGCTGATGCAGTCTCCCTTCATTGGCAAGGCAAACTTGCTGTGCAACACCTTTCTGTCAGATCGTGGGTCATCTTGCAAAATTCAGTAAAGAGTTATAGATTTCTTTTCCATGCAATATTCTACAGGTGTAGCTCCCTGACAGCACAAGTACCTTAGTATAAGTCATGATAGATTCCTTGGCAATAGGGATGGCCCATTTGGCTGTTTGGACCTTCAGTGAAAGTATTAGCATAAGTTAAAGCTGCTATGTAATGCTTCCCTTATTACACATACCCTGCTAAGTGAGTTCTCAGAGAAAGGAACTCTGTACAAGCCTCAGTTGTTAACTTTTGTAGATAATCTTGATCTTATTTGGATGCCTCTTTGAGTTGTTTTTTTTTTCCACCATTCTGTAGTTAAGATACATGTTACAATTTTGAAATTATGTGAACATTTGTTTCCTTAGGTGATCTGTTGAGGAGTAATCATCATCATCACTTTACTTTTACTTTATTTATCCATGAATGTCTCTTATTTTTCAGATTTATTACAATTTATTCAGGATAAATGAGATGCTAGGCTAATAACTTTGTCTGTATGTAGTTCTGTATATACCACTGTGTTTTTGATATTTGGTCCAGGTCACGACTGAAATTGTGCATTGCTTAAGATCAGTTCATTTACCTGGTTAACAAGGAAAGTAAATAAAAATAAAATGCTTCAAGCATTTCTGTGCATTGTGGCCTTGTGGTAGAGCCATGGTTTGACACTAAGTGGGTTAATTAATTCCTTAAAAAGGTTCTAGATCTTCCTTTCCAGGATCTTGAGTTTCTTTGACAGGCTTTCACACTTTTTTTTTTTAAAGTTTCTGTTGCAGGAGTTTTAACATTGCTCTATTGAAGGCTGCTTTTCTTGGTGGCATTAACCTCTGTGGATAAGATCTCTTTTCTGCAGACCTATATTTGTGTGGAGCCCTATCTGATCTTTCACAGTGCTGTGGTGTCTGTTAGGACAAACCTGCCCTTCTCTTCCAAGAGTTGTATCAGGGCTGTTATTAACATTTATTATTTTTTATTTATTTACATTTGTTGACCAGGAAAATCCGACTGGACACAGGTCCTTTTTCAGCAGATGCCTGGGGAGAAAAGCTCCACAATAAAAACAATTAATTACAAGTTACAAGAAGTATAGGTAGGTTTTGTTTAACAATAGTAGTAAACAATTACAGTTAAAAATGAAATGAAGTATTTAGTTAAATGGTACAACACTTGTATCATTGGTGCCATAAAGACTAGCAAGTATTTTAATAGCTGAGCTAGCAGCTATTACCCTTGAATAACAGTGGCTAAGATTACAGCTGAGATATAGGTTTACAAGCAATGTATTTGGCTGCAGTCCGAGGTAGTTAGAGGGGTGGAAGAAAGGGATTAGAGAGGTTGGGGTAGATATGTTAGAGAGGTTTGTTACAGGGGCATGCCCAGTGCTCTTTTTTAGATGAGATTTTACAGCAGCTTTGAAGTTAGTGTGTGATGACACAGAAGTTATAGTGTGAGGAAGGGTATTCCATAATTTTGCTATGGAGTAGGAGAAGAGAGCTTCTCCAACAGAGTTCCTGGTTCTAGTTACCTGTAATTGATTTTTGTTGCTGGAGCGTAGTGGTCTGGTGGTATGATAGGGTTGGAGTAGATTTTGGAGGGAGGGGACTTTTAGAGGATGAATTAGTAGTTTGTTGGTGAGTGAGAGTTGGTACCATTGAAGGAGGTAAGGGAGTTCTAGCCAGCCTAGTTCAGTAAGTGAGGTGCAGTGGTGGCTACGCTAGTTTGCACCAGTGGCAAACCTTGCTATTTTGTTGTAGCAAGCTTTGAGTTTACCTAACTCACTTTGCTTAGGTTGGTAAATATTGGAGAGGTGTAGAGTAGGATGGAGATAAGGTGGGTATTAGCAACTGAAATCTTGGCTGTTTTGGAGAGGAATTGCTTATTTCTGTATAAAGCTCCTAGTTTTTTGTGTACTTTTTTGTGGTTAATGAGATGTGGATGTCAAACTTGAGGTTATTGTCAATTTTAACTCCAAGTAGTTTGCTGTGGTCTGTTGGGGGATAATGGTGTTGTCATTGGCTTTAATATTAAATTGGTGGGTGTTTAGCTTGTGTTTGTTGGGTTGGAAGATGAGTTTTGTTTTGTTTGGGTTAAGTATTAATTGTGCATCTGAAAGCCAAGTTTCAACTGAGGAAAAGACTTCCTGTGTGGTCCTTTGAAGTTCAGGTAGGGAGTGGGCTGAGCAGATGATGGTGGAATCATCTGCGTACTGTATGAGAGTGGCCTGTTTGGTAGCAGAGGCTAGATTTTTAGTGAATATGGAGAAGAGTAAGGGACCAAGGATGGATCCTTGGGGAACGCCTATTGAGACAGGGAGTTGGGAGGATATATCATTATTCCAAACAACGGATTGATGGCGGTCAGTCAGGTAGCTCTGGAACCAGTTTGTGATAGATTGAGAGAAGGATAGAGTATTGAGGACAGTGATGAGTTGTTTATGAGAGACCATGTTGAATGCTTTAGATAGGCCTAGGAAAGTTGCAGAGGTGAAATAACCATTGTTTTTATGTTGAAGGATTGTATTAGTGAAAGCAAGTAAGGCAGTGGTTGTGCTGTGGTATGGTCGGAAACCAGGTTATGTGTTAGATAGGAGGTTGTTAGTAAGGAAGTAGTTTAAAATTTGAGAGTGAATGCATCTCACAAGTATTTTTAATAGAGGAGACACAATTGCTGTGGGCTGATAGTTGGTGAATTCTGTGGAGGGCCCACCTTTGTGGAGGGGGATAATGTGGGATATTTTTCATTGTGAAGGGACATATCTTTCAGATAAAGATCGGTTAATCAGGATTGCAACTGGATAGGCTAGGACTTCGGCTGCAATTATACGGTACACAGCTGGGAGGTTGTCAGCTGCTAGTTTTGTGGGCTTTAATTTCGATAAGAGTTTTTTTATGTTGGAGGTAGGGATAGGATAGAAAGTGAATGCAGTGGGCAGGTTACTAGGTGTAGCTGGAGGGGTAGGGGAGAGGAGTTGTGTTGTTCTGCTAGTGATAGAATGGTTTGTGTTAAGTGAGTTTTGAAAGAGGTGGCAATGTTTTCAGAGGACTTGTGTTTTGTTTGGTGGAGGGGTTCCTACTTTTTCTGGGTGGAGGATGGAGTTGATGGTTGACAAGAATTTTTTAGGGTTGTTTTGGGTGGAGTTCAGGGCAGACTGGTAATATAGGATTTTGTCCTGATTTATTAATTTTTTGACTTTGTTACGTAATTCACAGAATTTCTGTCCATCAGAGGGTTTTTGTTGTCTTGCACCAGTGATTCCAGGCTCTATCTCAGTTTTTCATTTCTGATCTAGTGGCTTTTTGTAGCCATGGGGAGGACTGGGCTTTAACTCCAATAAATCGTCTGGGCACATGGGTGTTTAGGACTTTAAGGAAGGTGGTATTGAAAAACTGGACAGCATCATCAAGGTTGAGGTATTTTAGTGGAGTCCAGTTGCAGTTTTTTGGGGTTGAGATGAAGTTGTCAGGGTTAAAGTTTACTTTATTACGTACTTGCTGATAGGTAATGGGTTTAGCCTGATGTGTGTGTTTTTTAGTAGGAAAGTTGGGGTATGATCACTGAGCCAGCTGTGTATGATTGGGGGCTCTTGCTGACTAGTATCCAGTCAAGAGGAGAATGCTTGTTGGAATTCTTATTTATTCTGGTGGGTGTCTGGATAAGTGGTAAAAAACATGAAGATTTAAATGGTGGGCTGGATGGTGGTTGGAACAGGATAGTCAGTCTATATTAAAATCACCAAATATTATGGTTTCTTGTGGAAGGTGATGATTTACCCAGCTGAGGAGGTTTTCTAGTGGAGGGATATTGTTGCCAGGTAGGAAGTAGCATCCTATGTTAATGGTTTTGTCTTGGATTACTTTTAGGTTGGTATAGATTATTCCATGTCCTTCAAGGATGCATCTGCAGTCCTAACATATGGGTTGTCCTGCCTCAGGCAGCCCTTCGGTCGGCCGGATTCCAAAGTCTGGGTCTGGCCTCGGCTGATGTCGCACTTCACCCGACGTCATAGCTGCTGTTTATTGGGTATAAAGGCATCAGCCGACGCCATTTTCTCCAGTCTTTCTTGCCGCGTGGTGCCTGAAGCAGAAGCTGTTCGCAAGTGCCGGTCGGTCAGATCCAGAGATTTCTACTACCGAAGACTTCTAAAAAGCTAAGTACCCCGTTGGGGACTCTTTCTTGCCTCAGCCAATGTCAGAAAAAGTAAATAATTGTTTAACTTGTGGGAAACCAATACCTCATAAGGATTTCCACTCTTACTGCCTTCCTTGCTTAGGCCCAGACCATGACGTATCAGCTTGTCTAGCCTGTGCTTCCTTCAACCGACGGACACTTAGACGTCGGTCGGAGTTTGCAGAGGAGTTTTTTGGTCCCGCTTTTTCTTACAAAATGCCGTCGGAGACTCCGACTACACAAATAGCTAAAAAGCGCAAGGAAAAGGACCGACACTCGCGGTCCGCGGTTTCGGCTGAAACCGCGGTTAGGCCAACCGCGAGTGTCTCGGTTTCGGCTGAAACCGAGTCCTCTGTTCTTCCTCCAGCCGAAAGCATGCCTCCTATAGCCGAGGCCTCACAGAGCATGGTCGAATCTGCTACTGATATTACTGCTACAGAAGCAGGCACCCAGGATTTGTCGGATGCTATTCCCTTAGACATATCTACCCCTGCACGTGGGGCTGCTAGACCCCCTGCTTCTATGTCCATCAAGGCTTTTGCCAGGGCTAAAGCAGCTAAATCGTCTAAGGCCTTGCCTGCTAAAACTCCCCCACATAGGCCTACCTCTAGTTCACAAATACTCAGCATGGCTGAGGATCTCATTTCTTTGATCAGGGGATCCCAACCTCACCCAGTCAGGGCCTCTCAGCCCCCTTCAGATAAGAGGCCCAGGACTGAGCCCCCGGAACCTGTCTCTACAGACTTTTCCTCGGAGGACTCTGACATTACAGACCTTCAGGAAGGCCCATATTCTCCTTATGAGGATTCTGATGCAGAAGACTCCATTCCTTCTGCCTCTCCTCCTGAGGAATTTTCTTTTGGGGAAACCTTACATGCTATGAGGGAGCATTTCCAATGGCAGGGCCAGGATTTTTCAGATTCAAGGAAAAGGCTAAGGACTTTTTTACATTTACCACAGCATAGGCCTTTAGCCATTCCTCCAGTACTAACAGTAGTTGATGATGCATTTAATGATGCCTGTACTGCTCCTGATTCTCTTCCTCCGGCCCCTGCCAAGCCTGACAGATATTACAGGGTCCCGGACACACACTACCATTTGTATAAAGCTCCTGTTGCAGACCCAGAAACCATTTCACAGGGCCCGAAAGGTGTGGCAGCTGCTTCTGCCAAAAACCCTCTTCCCTCTGATAGAGAATCTAGAGCATTAGAGAGATGGGGTAAAAAGGTTTATACTTCTGCTGCTCTTTCGGCTAGGGCCTTAAACTGTCAATTTCACATGATTCAGTATCAGGAATTTTTGTTAGACCAGCTAAATAAAAAACTGTCCTCTCCTGAACCTATAGACCGCAAGTCTCTTCAGGATTTGGTACATAACTCTCAGCAGGTCAGTAACCATTTCTTAAAATGTGGCTATGATGCACTGGAGGCTTCCTTTAGATCAGCTATGACTGGAACAGTGATTCGAAGACGTGCATGGTTAAAAGAACAATCTTTACCAGACCATGTTAAATCAAAACTCTTAGATGCTCCCATGGAGAAGTTTGTTTGGCTCCCCTGCACAGGAGGTTCTAAAGAAGGTGGAAGAAAAAGCAAAATCTGTCCAAACAGTCAAGGAATTCTTACAGGTCCAACCTCCGAGGTTTAGCAGAAATTGGCCTTCGAAGAATTGGTCCTTTCCAGACAGCTCCAGAGCACAGAGAGGCAGAAATAGACGCCCAAGAGGCAGAAATCAATCTAGGGGTGCCTACAGGGGACGTCAGTGGCAACCTACCAATCAGAGAAGTACTGCCACAGATTCAACTACAACCACTTCCACAGGACAGACACAATGACTTGGCTGTGATACCGCCTACCAGGGAACAACTGGAAGCTCCCTTAGGCGGATAGCTAGCCTTATTTTCAGACAACTGGCATTACATTACAGGAGACAAATGGACTTTACAAACAATAGACAAGGGCTACAGGTTTCACTTCCACACTCTACCAAAAAAGAGGGGAATGCCAAACCTACCACCAAGCCAAAAGACAGACGCTCTAAGACAAATCAACAACTTACTAAGGATGAGAGCTATAGAAAAGGTGCCACCTATGGAACAAGGCCAAGGTTTTTACTCCAGGCTTTTCCTAGTACCAAGAAAAGAAAATCAATGGAGACCTATTCTCGACTTGTCCGCACTGAACACATACCTCATTGTTCCAAAATTCAAAATGCTGACCCTCCAGCAGCTTCTTCCCATGCTGGGCAAGGAGTCTTGGCTGGTGACTCTAGATCTCAAGGAGGCATACCTGCACGTCCCTATACGACCAGATTGCAGAAGATACCTCAGATTTCTTGCAGGATCAGAGCATTACCAATTCTCAGTATTGCCCTTTGGCTTATCTACTGCGCCCAGAGTATTCACGAAATGCCTGGCATCAGTAATTGCTCATTGCAGGCTTCAGGGAATTCAAATTTACCCATACCTGGATGACTGCCTAATACAAGCGGACAACAAGGCAAAATTAACAAAAGATTTGGAAATTGTCATACATCTGTTGTAAGCCTTGGGATACACAGTCAACATGCAGAAGTCAAGACTAGTACCATCCCAAAGGATAACATTCTTGGGGGCAGAACTGGACACATCAACTCAGATGGCCTTTCTCACAGAAGAAAAACAAAAGCAACTACCAGGCTATTTCATGTCATTAACAAAACAAACTCGGCTTACTGCAAGGAAAGTCCTGCAAGCCCTGGGTTACATGGCATCCTGCATAATATTGATTCCGTATGCCAGGCTACATATGAGAAAGTTACAATGGTACCTAAGGAATGTATGATCTCAACACCAGCACAGTCTAGAAGACCAGATTCCAATAATTCCATGCCTGAAGCAAGAATTCCTGTGGTGGGCTCAGGCCTGTCAGTTGAACAGAGGCTTGCCTTTCCACAAACCACAGCCAAGCCAGACCATCACCACGGACGCCTCAGACCTAGGATGGGGGGCTCACATGGTGGACAAGTGTATACAAGGCCTATGGACCCAAGACCAGCTGAATCTACACATAAATCTAAAGGAGATGCTGGCAGTGAAATATGCGATCCGGGCATTCAGACCACTCCTTCAACAGGGTCATCTGCTGATAAGGACGGACAATACCACAGTCATGTGGTACATCAACAAACAGGGAGGTACACATTCATATCCTCTATGCCGGATGGCAATGGACCTGTGGAATGTGGCCCTGAACCTCAACATTCAACTTCAGGCCAGATTTGTACCAGGAAAAGAAAATTCTCTAGCAGACACCTTAAGCAGAACTACCACGGATGCTCACGAATGGATGCTGCATCCAGATATTTTCAAAGCCATAACAGAGAAATGGGGACTACCACAGATAGACCTGTTTGCCTCCCCACACAATCACCAATTGAAGAAATTCTGTACAAGAGCATACCACCCACTTGCTTGGAGGGTGGACTCACTTTCCTTCAGCTGGAAAAACCTGACAGCATATGCATTTCCACCTCTTCCCTTGATGTACAAAGTTCTACTGAAGATCAAAGAGGATCAACTAAGGGTAATTCTGATAGCTCCAGACTGGCCGAGGCAACATTGGTACCCGCTACTGAGAAGCATGTCTCGGACACACGCATGGCATCTACCTCTATGTCCCTTACTACTAACACAGAACAACTACAAGATCCTACATCCAAACTTGAAAACACTGCAGCTAGCTGCTTGGAATATTGCATAAAACAAAATAACCCAGATTTATCTCAGAGGGTTAAGGATATTATCCTGGAGGCACGCAGAGCCTCCACAAGGAAGACTTATTCAGCCAAGTGGAAAAGATACCTCATTTGGAGTGCAGCAAAGGGAGAAAATGTGTCTTTGGCAAACATAGCACACATCCTGGAATATTTAGCAGAGCTGTTCCATAATGGCCTGTCTTACTCCTCCATTAAGATTCATGCATCAGCAATTTCAGCAGCATACAACTTGGATCCTCCTGTCTTCTCTCATCCTCTACTCAGCCAGTTCTTGAGAGGAATCAAAAATGTAAAGCCTCCAAGGAAACCACCTTTACCTACATGGGACCTCAACTTTGTGCTGGAAAAGTTAACTCTTCCCCCTTTTGAACCAGCAGCAACAGCAGAATTACAATTCTTGTCTTGGAAAACTGCTTTCCTACTAGCAATCACTTCAGCAAGAAGGGTATCTGAGTTACAGGCATTAATGGCAGTACAACCCTTCATTATCTTCCATCAGGACAGAGTCTCTCTGAGAACCAACCCTACCTTTATGCCAAAAGTGGTCTCCAGAGTATCATTGAACCAAGCGATTCATTTACCTACATTCTTCCCCAACCCACAGAACAGGGGGGAAAGACTGCTACATACCTTGGATGTGCACAGACAATTACGCTACTATCTGGACAGAACTAAGACCAGCAGAAAAACTGACCAGCTTTTGGTAGCATATGCAACAGGAATGCAAGGAAAAGCAATTTCAAAACAGACAATCTCAAAATGGATAGGAAATTGCATTCGCTTTTGTTACTCTTTTCATGGAAAGACAACTCCTGATAATATCAGACCTCACTCCACAAGAGCTACAGCCACAACTACAGCTTTCCTACGAGGAGTGGCTACCAAAGACATTTTAGAAGCTGCTACCTGGAGCTCCGTGCATACATTTGCCAAGCATTACAATCTTCCTTTATACTCTAGATCCCGAGCAGGTTTTGCAACTGCTGTTTTGCAAGGGATCTTAACTACATCATCTTTATCTTAGTGCCTCCTCCCCCAGTTTGGCTATGGTATTCTACCCATATGTTAGGACTGCAGATGCATCCTTGAAGGACATAGTACAGTTTTGTACCTACCATAAATGTAGATGTCCGATAGGTATGCATCTGCAGTCAGGATTACCCACCCTCCTTCCCCTCTGTGGTACTCCTAGGGTACTTACCCATCTTTTAGCTAGCTGGGGGAATCTGTTATGGTGTATTTGTTTGTATATATGTATATATATATATATATATATATATATATTTTTTTTTTAATATTGTTTGCTCTCTACTGTTTGGAATTATTTGCATTTATCCAAATTTAGCCTTACTAGAGGGCACCTGGCATCTGGGGCAAGAAACACTGAGGAAAATGGCGTCGGCTGATGCCTTTATACCCAATAAACAGCAGCTATGACGTCGGGTGAAGTGCGACATCAGCCGAGGCCAGACCCAGACTTTGGAATCCGGCCGACCGAAGGGCTGCCTGAGGCAGGACAAACCCATATGTTAGGACTGCAGATGCATACCTATCGGACATCTACATTTATGGTAGGTACAAAACTGTACTTTCTTTGTCAGTTGGGGGGGGGCAATAAGTTTAAGATTTGAATGTTAAGATTCTGTTTATACATTGCAGCTACACCACCCCCTTTTTTGTGCAGCCGATCTTGTCTTAGGATATTGTAGCCTGAAGGGAGAATTTGCTCACTGGTAATGTGAGGTTTGAGCCAGGTTTCTGTTAGAATGATAATATCAGGGGAGTATAAGTGTATGGTAGCGTGGAGTTCATGAATTTTATTGGTTATACTTCTGATATTTAGGCTTAAGATA
This sequence comes from Protopterus annectens, assembly GCF_019279795.1. Taxonomy (NCBI): domain Eukaryota; kingdom Metazoa; phylum Chordata; order Ceratodontiformes; family Protopteridae; genus Protopterus; species Protopterus annectens. The sequence goes on along the minus strand of NC_056733.1, from coordinate 157,690,882 downwards.
AGGAGGTTGGTTTTCTATTGGATGTAATTTGAGGGTGGGTGAGGTTGTTAGGCTGATTATCAGTGGAGGAGTTATGGTGTCCATGGTTTGGGTGGATGTCCCCGCTGAGGGCAAGTATTGTTATGGCTGAGGACGTTAGTTTTAGTAATGAGAAAGTTAGTTTATGTTTTGGGGTAGCTTTTTATTTGTGTGAAGTGGGTGATAGATAATGTAGGGTGAGGGATAGTTTGTAAGGCATTAGGGATGCTTTATGTTTGTGTGGTGGAGTGATAGCTTAAGTGGGTTGTGCATTGGGGTGTATTTTGTTGTGAGAGGTGTAGAGTAGTATGATGGTGTGACATGAGTGGTGGTGACTGTAGTTGTGCAGTGGAAGTTGTTTGGTGGGGGTATAATGGTGTTTTGGTAAGATGTAGTGTGTGCAAGAAGGGTGCATGTAAAGATTATAGGTAGAGTGTGTAGGATCATGGTACTCGAGGTGGGAGGTTGATGGTTGGCTGCAGGTGTGGTTGGTTGTGATTGTAATGGGAGGGATGTTTTGGCAAGAATAAGTGTAGGTGTGCTGGGGCGAGTGGGATATGGGGGCAGGGAGGGGAGCGAAGTAAGCGTAGTGGGCAGAAACACTATTTGTTGTACATATCAGCTGGAACCAGTCAATAGGCTAATACAACTCCACACTAATGGAAAGTCTGTAAGGTAACCCCGTATTGTTAGACTCGCTTCAGTAAACCATAATTCTTTTCCTTTTAAATGAAATACCTTTTTACTTTGAGTAGAGGCATGGATAGTATACAGGGAAATGGAAAAAAAATGAAGGAAGGCTATGCAGCTGTCCTTGGCAAAACGTGTCACAATTATAGTAAAGGCTTAGGCAGATAAATGTATAAAAGTGACCTGTGTCTTTAGCATTAAACTGCTGGGGTAGAGTACACTAGCAGTGGGATACAGGCTGTAAAGGAAAGGGGAAAGAGAGGTTGAGTGAACAGAAATGATCCCTGGAAACTTTGAGACAGCTTCTCAGACCACAGTAGAAACAATCAGTTAAAATGTGCCTCAAGACAGTGGAGCAGTTGAGTAGCAATTCCTAGAGGCAAGAAACTTACGCATGTAATAGCAACCTAACACATGCTTTATTATGTCTGTATAGTTTTGCAGCTCTTGATATTAGCAGTTGCTAAAAAGAGAAAAAAATGGAGGGATAAAGTTCAGGGGAAAGGGTAGGGGAGTCTAACACTCTGAGTGAGTGAGCGTGCCACTTGGCAAATAAGCACTAAAGTGTTTCGCTATAGAAACTTGCCTAGTACAGCAGGAAGATTAATGAAACTATTAGGTTCCCTGCAGGTGAGATGAACGCTTATATTTCTTGCCATGAGGAAGATGCAAACGGGTGTGAGATCCAGCAGGGTTAGTCGGGTGTACTCATTGGGAATAATGCAAACAGCAGCTGTAAGAGGAAAAATAAATAAATGTTAGGCCGGGGGTATTAGGAGGGATGTAGGACAGGAGATACATGATCACTAAGAAGTGTCTCAGCATAGAAATAGCAGAACTAGACAGGGAGGATAGCAGACAGGGTTGTTAATAAAAAGGGCTAGAGGGAGTGAAGCAACAACAAAGATGGGGAGGGTGAGAAAGGAAAGTAGGAGGCCCCAAGAGAAAGCAGCTAAACTAGTACAGCAGAAGTATCAGAAATGAGGCAGAACACTATATACAGTAAATCATTTTACAAAATGCAATCAGTAGACATTGGTTACTGTAAGCCCTTTAAGAGAGTGTATACAAGAAAAAAAAAATCAGCACAGTACATATCTGTTAACTTGAGAAAAAATAGCCCTACAAGTGAAGCAGCTTTAAGTAGTCATGAGGCAGTAAGTAGAACACTGTATAGCAAGTAAAAACACTATTCTCTTCAGTTAACATCTCTTCAGTACATTTGCTGTATCTAACAAAGTAGATAGAGACCAGCCCCAGAAATACTTGCATAGAAAAGCAGTGTAGCCGGCAACTATTAATAGCATCTGCTCCAAACTCCTCCCCTTACCCATAATACACCTCCACTACCTTCCATCCCCAGATTGAGTTTGCTAAACCTCATAATGATAACCTGACCTGAAATGCTTTACTTGTGATTTATACTGAAGCCCTTAGGCTGATCATTTGGCTTCAACCATCCCTCCCTCCTTCCCCCGGACCTTGGCATATGAAGTACAACTACTCAGATGGAACGTTATGGTGAGTACATAACTTCCTTATCTGAAGTAGTTTACTTCATTTGATCTTCAACCTGTGAGACAGAATCCCCAGCTACTACATGCTTGGGAGGCCCTCATGGAAGGATATTCCGGAGCACCGTGGAACCAAAGGATACTCTCCTTCTGGAAGTCTAATCCAATTTGTAGTGAGAAATAAACATATGAGATGAGGACCAAGTAGCTGCAGAATAAATATCATCCAAAGACACACTAGACCAAAAGGCCGTAGACGTAGCCATGGGACCTAGTGGAATGAGCTTTCATCTGACCTGGAGGAGACGAGCCTCTGTCATTGTAGACCTGCAGGATGCATGAAGAAATCCATCTAGTTGTAGTCAACTTGGAGATAGGTTTCCCCCAAAAGGGTTTATAGAAGGATACAAACAATTGATCAGATTTACAGCAATTTTTGTCCTTTGTAAATAGAATCATAACTGTCTATGAACATCCAAAATGTGGAGTTTATATTCCATCTTGTTAGTAAAATTAGGAAAAAAACACAGTCAAATTGATGGTCTGATTGATACTGACTGGTGATGCCACCTTAGGAAAAAGGATGGATTGGTTCGAAGGGAAACCCTATCTTTGTTAAAGATCATGTAAGGAAATTTGATGGACAAGGCCTGTAATTCTGAAACCCTTTTGGCAGAGGTAATAGCCACCAGGAAAGCCGTTTTCCAAGATAAAAATGTCAGATCTGCAGTTGCGGCAGGCTTGAAAGGTGGAGCGACCAAAGCTTGAAGAACCATAGTAAGGTCCCATGGGGGATACGGATCTTTGACCAGGGAGCGTAACAAAAAGGTGCCTTTGATAAAGGCTTTACACAGTCTGGAAAAGGCTAAAGAAGCAGAATTCTCACCCACATGAAAATGAGAGATGGCAGCCAACAGAACCTTGACAGTAGAAGAACTAGTTCCGTGATGAAAAATATCAGCTAGAAAATCCAGAATGGCAGAAATAGGAGCCGTGAAAGGGTCTAGATGCCTTTGAGAGGCCCAAAAGGAAAAACGTTTCCATTTGCTGCGATAAACCTTCCTGGTTGAAGACTTATGAGCAGACACCAAAATAGATCTAACTGAGGAGGATAGTTCAGGAGTTGTAGCAATCATGGGAACTGGAACAGCAAGCTGTGAGCTTCAGGCTGCCCAGATTCGGATAAGGCACCCCCGAAGGGTATGGGATCTAGGATCCAAGGCAGAGCCAGAAGGTGAGACCAAAGGAAGGGAAAAACCATACCTGGTGATGTCAGAATGGGGCAGTGAGGATCACTTTGCTCCCCAGTTGACGAGCTTTCTTTAGAAACCTGGGAATGAGAGATACTGGCGGGTAAGCATACAGAAGACCGGGAGGCCAAGCATGAACTAGAGGGTCTCTGGGGGACTCCCCCGACAAGGGGTTTAGAGCGAAAAACTTCCTGCACTTCGCGTTGGAAGGAGATGTGAAGAGATCGCAGCAAGGTTGACCCCACTCGCTGAAGATCTGTTCCGCTACTGACTGATTCAGAGACCACTCGTAAGGCATCAGAATGGTCCGACTTAGCCTGTCTGCTAGGATGTTGGACTGTCCCAGAATGTGCGTTGTGATGAGAAAGCGACCGGTGGAGATCTCCCATTCCCACACTCTCATGGCCTTGTGATAAAGGGGGTAAGATCTGGTCCCTCCCTGTTGTGTGACTGAATAGCAGTCCTCCCCAGAGGAAGAAAGGCATGAAGGGCCTGCAACGTTAAAAGGACCGACCTCATCTCTAGGACATTTATGTGCAAGTTGGTCTCTATGGAGGACCACAGGCTTTGGACTGTCCTGCCCGAACAGTGCCCCACCCCCACCTGTGTTGGGAGGCATCTGTGGTCACTGTGGCTTGGGCCGAGGCTGTAACAAAAGCTCATCCCTCTAAAATGTCTGGAGAGCACATCCACCAAATGAGGGACGACCGACAGACTTGACTGAGTTGAATTGGATATGTCAATGGCAGTTCCAACAGGGACCATTGTACAGCTAGAGTACACTGTAGAATTCTCAATGTGTAATCGAGCACATGGGAGAAGAGTTGTGGTCACTGCCATCAAGCTTAAGGCCCTCAACACCGATTCAGGATGCCTTGAAGGGTTCAGAAAATTAACTTAACCTGAGCCAGGAGTTGTGCCTCATGGACACACCGGATCCAGCCACCCTAGCCGCTCCTGTAGCATGTGAAAGGAGTCGCATGGACGTGTTGGATACTGTTTTTAAAGTGGCCATACTCATGGAGAACGAAGCCTTGTCCCCCTGCGACATGGACTTGGGGGTAGACTCCTTCAGCTTCTTTACCAGGTTGTGTTGGAGTCTGGTGACATGGGCCAGGTAGTTCAGCGCCCTAATCGAAAAGGTAGCTGAAGCGTAAACCCGCTTCCCTAGGCGGTCCGTCATCCGTGACTCTCGGTCAGGAGGATGGACCGAGAAACTCTCCTGAGCAAGTTCCTTCTTAGTGGCTACTGCTAACCACCATGGTACGATCTACGGGGGGAGCCCTTGTTCCATGCTGATCTATGGGGAGGCTATCTTTTTGGGATAGGTTCCATGGTGTCCGTTTCCTTCCATGCCCGCGAGGTGACCAGATCCGTGGGAGGGGACACCCAGGAAGTAGATGGGCCCGTGCCGAAAGCCTCCAGGAACACGGACTCCTCAGAAGAAGGTTTGAGGGCAGACTAAACCTCTATGTTGGTGCTATGGGGCTCTTCGAGCATGGGCTGTCCCTCTGGTAAAACAATGGGGACCGTAGAGCCGAGGGGGTCTGGGAGGAGTCGAAGGGGCAGTCAGGGGTTTCGATCCAGGTGAGAGAACCCTTTCTACTACGTCAAATGCCAAAGGAGAGTGAACTTCCTGAGAAACCAATAAGGAGTCTGGTCTCCCCAGGTCCGACGAGAGAATCGGAGCCGGGCCCGAGGTGGACGGAACAACTAGGGAGGGAACCTGGCCCAACAAAAGTCGGAGCCAAAGAAAAAGACTCCACTCCCTCAGATCCGACACCCAAGCTCTGGCTCCGAGAGCAGTTTGGATCCGAACTGGTCGGATGCTCCAGGCAGCTGTCGGCATCGAGGAAGCAGGTACCGTTGGTGCCGACCCCCTGACCAAAGCCAACCTCGGATCCGAATACTCTGAACCCGAAGATCAGATCGGAGAAGGAGATATAGGTTGGAAAAAGGGAAGTGAGCTTCTCCCCTCTGAGGGAGGGGAGGGTTGGCAAGACCCCCATCTGGATCTGTGTACGGATAAATAGTCTCATCATTTTATCCAGATCCATGTCAGACAAGGACCGGGTGGACCGCAACGAGGCCACGGACTCCGACCTGGCGGGTCGCGGCACCAAGGCCCGAGAGGCTGGACGTGTCTCGTCCGGTTCCGGGGAGAACCTCGGAGATCGGAGCCAAGGGGAGTCATGGATCCATGGCATCTTAGTAGGTGAAGTGAGGTCTGGAGACCTCTTTCTCTTTTCCCTCGCCTTCGACTCTCTCTCCCTCTCTCTACCTATTTTCTGCTCCGCTACAACAGGCTATGGTACAGGAGGTTGAGTCCCAGCCTAGGCGGGAGGAGAAGCCGGAGGAAGAGGCAGCCACAGCAGCCACTGTGACCGAAGCCGGAGACGAGGAAACAGAGTCTGAAGGGGGAAGAAGGCCTTTGAGGGCCAACTTGGCCTTCCTATCTTTAAGGGCGCAGGGGTTGAAGCTCGCACATATGATGCAGCCCACACTCAGGTGAGCAACACCCAAGCACACAAAACACACAGAGTGTGGCCATCTGCTGGGTGTAACTTATGGCCACACTCTGTGCAACGCTTGAAAACAAGTTTTTCAGCCATACAGCCTGAGTAGAAAGAACTTGAACAAGAAGGAAAAATTTCTTTCTAAACTGGCGCACTCACACCCACTCACCACACTCATACCACAAAAACACTGGGGGGGGGGGGCTAAAATCTACACAACAGTACAAACTACTCTAACTATCCTAAAACACTAAAGCTCAATGCACCAAATGAGGGGAGGAGAAAGGGGACCTATACTAACACTAACTAACAAAAAACTGTAGAAAAAGAGATACTTACAAAGGTTTTAACGCACTGACTAACTTGGAGCTCAAGAGACATGATGCAAAGATATTCTTTAATATCCTGATTGCATTTTGTTTCCTCTGGTATAATCTGGAAGACAATGCCCTCTGTACCCTTTATGTGCAGTGTCATCTTGTGGTTTACTTGACTAAGGATACAAGCCTTTGAGAAGACAGGCTAGTTAGTTGTTTATCGTCTTTGCTGTCTGTAAGGCAGAATTTACAGTGGATGAGGAAAGCAAACCTATCTTTTGCCACCATGTGTCTAACCATTCTCTGGAAAGTGCTACTGCCAGAGCTGTTTCTCTATTAGTGTGGCTCCTTTTGGTGCTTGTTTTAAGAATCTCTCCATTGCTGACATTTGTGCCTTGGATGCATTGTCTTCTGGTCATTCCACAAAGTGTATGCTTTGAATGTGATTCCAGCATTTGAGCCTTGGTGTGTTTCATGACTGTCTCTTTTTGAACCCTTGCATTTTGGATTTTCTTTAGCTGCTGCTTACAAGGGATTTTTTAATGTATCTGCTTTGAAAATGTTCCCAATGGTTAACTATTGCAGAGTATCTTCAGTGTCAGGCATAGTAGCTGTGTTCTTGTGACAGAGTTTGATCTCCAAGATGGCCCTCTGTAGTGAAGGTTTCTTTTGTGATTTGTGATCTTACTGTACTTGGACATCCTCTTCATCCATCATTAGTAGATGGATTTTATTGTAAGTTGGGTATGTACATACTTTTATATCTGTTTGTCTTTCAATGTGTGATTCATCACATATGGAATAAAGCTGGAGACAGCAGAGTATGCTGTTCCAACACGGAGCATGTTGTCATGATTTCTGCTGGCTGCAGGCCTTTGTCTACATACCCTTCAGAGAAATTTCAGAACTGTGACAGACTGGGAATATTAGTAGAGGAAATTCCAGTAGTCACTCACTAAAGAGAATTTAACTGATTAATATGTTTATGTATCTGTTATTTGCAATCCTGAATTTTTAAGTAGAATTAACTCAGTGTTATTCTTGCCAATTAAGCTGCCTCTTCATATGCTGTTTTTGTAATATGGAGGTGCAAGGGGCCTATACTCAATTTTGAGCCCTCAAACCTGTTGATTGAAGTGGGAAGGTTTCTGTGGAGTTCAGTAGGCTAGGTGCTCCTGGATTCGAAGATCCCCAGAGAAGACAAGGATACCTTTCCTGCTTCGGTGTCTGCTTCTTCCATGGCTTATCTCTTTTTTTAATGAAATCTCTTGTTGTCAAAGATAATTTTGATACCCAGAGCTTTCTGAAGGAGGATTTCCTGAGCACTTTCTTGTGTCTAGATAGCAAATGATGAATTTGATCTGTTGTGTAGGCTGAAGACATCATTCTGATTGATGGAAATACCTTAAGATAGGCAGAGCTGCAAAAAGTAAGCTCTGGCTAACAGTAAGGACTCTATGCTTGTTGTAATGAGGAGCCGATCATCTATGTATGGGGCAGACATGTCTCCATTTGAGACACAGGTGGACTGTACTTCTGTTGTGCACTTCGTGAACACCTGGTAGCTGCATTGAGGCTCCAAGGCAAGGCTCTGAATTGATTCTGACTCGTTAGCAGCTGGAAGCATGTGATCATTCTGGATTCCTTTGCCATCTTTATACAGAGATATGCATCATGAAGCTCTATCCATTGTATCCAGTTGTTCATCTTGAGACATTGCAGAATTGCTTGTTCATTGATCATCTGAATGGGGTTATCTTGATAAATGAGTTTAGAACGCTGAGATCCAGAAATGGCCTGAGGTCCTTGTCCTTCTTTGTAACTAAAAAGAATCTGGAATAATTTCCAAACCACTCTGGTCTAATGGGATCTCCTGGATAGCTCTTTTTTGAAAGGTTGATGGCAGTCCCCTTTTTGGCCATCTTGAAATGGTGGAGCAGGACATCTTGAAGCATTGGAAGTTGAGGGGGTTGGTAAAAGGGAATTATACACCCTCTGGATTTTGTTTTCTCTCACTCATCCTGTGTGATGGCCAGCCAAGCACCTGAGTGGAGAGACGTATGCCCCCCCAACCCCATCTGCCTCCAAATTTGACAGTCAGACAAGCATTTTGGGTCACTGCTTCTGTTTTGCAGAGAAGGGACCCTGAAATCCCCAGTCCTGTGGATATCCATGATCTCAGTCAGCGCCTATTGAAGCAGCTACCTCTACCACAGCATTCCCTGTCCAAGGAGGAATCAAAGAACTGATGCTGGGGTTTCTAAAATCAAAGAAACTAGGAGCCCTTCTGATAATAGGTCTTGAGGGCTGTCAAATCTAACACCTACAGCAGACAGATTATTGCCTTTCTGTTCACACCTCAACAATATTTCTTTCACTGTATGACAAAAGAGAGTGGAACCATCAAAGGGGGCATGGATGAAGGATGCCTTAAAAGCTGCCCACAAAATCACACAAGCGAAGTCAGCTGTCACTTCTTATGGTGATGTACCTGCTTCCCTAGCACATGGAGAGATCTGTAAAGCTTAATGTAATTCCCAGTGTTGTCTCCAGCTGTTTTTTAAATGTCCTCCGGGAGTAGCTTAGGCAGTGTATTCATAGCCTGCTTTTCTGACTCCCTTTGGAAATGATTTGCATGCATTAACTAAAGTAATGCACTAAAGTTAAAGTACCTGAAGCATAAGCACACTTCTTTTTGTCTACTGCCCTTGAGTCCTTATTAGGAAGATGAATAGCAGGAGATGCATCTGTGAGCTCTTTTTTTGGTGGCTGACACAAAAATTATAGTGTCCACCAGCAGCACTGTTAACCAATATAGACCATCTTTAGGTGGGTACAATATTTTATTGGGTTTCTGGGGTATCACCACAGTTGTATTCAGTTCCTAGCATGCCCTCCTGACAGCCATGTTTGTATGCTGATAGGCTGAAGCAGCCACCCAAGAGGCTGAGGTAGCAAAATTATATGCCTCAAATATCACATCCTTTTGAGGGCAGTGGGCCAAGGTTAGAAACTTGCCAAATGAGGAGTCTTCAGAAGGGGCTTGTGGTGGCTCCTATCATCTATGTCAGTGTCTAGTATGTCGAACTCTGTAGGGGAGTACACGTCTCCTCTTATACACCCTCTTCTTAGGGCCCTCCAAGTGGGAGTGGATGGAGTCTCTGTAAGACTCTGTGAGGACCTCCCTAATTGGTTCCTTGACTATATCAAATCTGCTGTGTCCCTGTGAATTTCTGTCAGCTGAGACACAGTCTGTTATCTTGTGATGCACCCATTGTTGGCAGATGCACTGTAGAGCATCACGAGGGAGATGCTGTCATCCCCTGCATACCTCAGAGGGCAGTCGAGGAGCTGCCATTATCAGGGACCTAGCTCAACCCCTGCAGAAGCAGAGGCAAGTGTTGTTGAAGAATGAAGGTCTCATTCATGACTGACCCAAGTAAGACAGATGCCAACATCTCAAAGGCCGATGATTCTGACACCAAAAAGGGACCCTTACAAGTAAGTGTCAAAGATTGTGCCAAGGTATCAGTATCAAGTGGAATAGATGGGTAATATTTGGAGCCAAAGAAGAACATGTTGGTGCCAAATATACACACTCCAGTAGGTGAATGGGCATGAGACCACTGGTGCAGAAATGGGTATCAGGGCAGGAGCATGAAGAGGTGACGAAGTTGAAATAGTCCGATCCACCTTACAGGTAGAAAGGGATGGGATGATATCACAGTTTTTCTGGGTCTTCAGAAAAGCCCTCATCATAGGTTCCCAATCCACCTCAGAAACTCTTCTGAATGACCTAAAGGATGTCACTGAAGCAGTTAAAGAAACTTTGGAAGAAATGAACCAAGACAGCTTTCTTTGAGATGAATTCCTGCTTAAAGTTTTTGAGGGAGATCAACTCTGCAGCTTCTTCTATGGTTCTCAAAACATTGGGAATAATGGCAGCTTCCATCATGATGGTCTCTCATGCTTGTTATCATATGAGAATTCTCTTGTGATTGCTTTTAGCACAGTGCTTCTAATTGTCAGATTTTAGTCACTATCAATTCACTAACTCCAACATGCAGAATCTCTTCATGTGGTAGCTGAATTCACCTTATGTCCATCTAGGCAGACTTTACTTAATGTCATCTGCCAGCAGCAGCAATTTAACAGTGGCCACATCCTCTCTGGGATGGGGCAATGTGAGGGGAGGATTGTGTAAAGAGTTTAGTCACACCAAGAGACCAACCTTCACATCTGTATCCTGAACCCTGGAGATGACAGTGATCATCCTTGTGTTGCAGGAATTCCAGGGCCTCCTTACTCGCGGGGTGATTTCTAATCAGTCAGTGGTCTGGTTCATTAAACATCGAAGGGCCAAATCTTATCCGGTTTGCAGAGAGGCTGTGAGAGTATGGCAGTGACCAAGAGATTCACATTGCTTTCTAAGTGCATCCTGAGGGGAGTCGTCTTCCTATTGGACAGGCTCAGTAGATCAATTCTGATGGCTCTCTCTATCCCTTTGGTGGCATAATAGATTTTTAGTCACTAGAGCCAGCCTTGCTGCTACCTGTTTGCTTCCTTCTCCAATACTAAATGCAGCAGCCTTATTGCCTTTATACCTGCCAGAGGGGCAGTCATCATGAGATAATCCAGTCTGTCAGTAGCCCCCTGGTCTTCTATATGCCCTTTCTTCTTTTCCCTTATTCCCAGATCATGTTAGAAAGCATCTTAATGCAAATCTACAGTGATTATCATTGCCCAGGTGTGGCCCAGGAAGATCTGGTTTTGCTTTCCCAGGCCTTTTCTGAAGAAGCCTCCCTGGTTCATAGACCTGAAACTGGATCTTCTTACTCATCACTGAGAACAGCCTCACCCAGACATTTAGAACCTCAAGCTTACTATATGGTGTTTCTAATTCTGTAATGACCATAGAACCTTCTTTTTTCAAGAGGGATTCACATTTTATTGGTATTCCAGAAACAATCTACTCCTTAAATCTAAAAGAGCAAATGCAAGAAATTTTTCATTTGGACTGTCAATCAGAACGTGGACTCATTTACAGCTTCCAGATCTGTGGTACTACGATTTTCTTTTTTTTTTTTTGAAAACTGTAGCTATTATACCATAAACTTACAATTGGCATCCATCTACAGTTACCATTACAGTTTCCAGAATTGTTTTTTGTTCTCTTATATTGTATAAAACATTTCTTAAAAGTTGCTTCACTTGCCTCCTCCTAGTAAGGATCTTATGGTTCCATGAGATATGAATTTTTTCCTGGAAGCTTTAACGAGATCTCTCTGTGAACCAGTCTCTTCAGCGGATTTGAAGTTTCAACAATTGTTTTCTTTAGGACACACTGTGATACTTCTCACAGGTGTGGGTGGTGCCA